>NW_017253257.1:0-325278 GCF_001299255.1 Cyphellophora attinorum | reverse complement strand
CGGTTCGTGAGGTCGAGGTCGATGGTTTCGGTGAAGGAGGCAGTGGATGCGGTTTGGGAGAGGGGGATGCCGCTGCCGTGGGAGATTGTGGAGGTGGCGAGGGCGGCGGCGGAGGAGATTAGGAAGGGGTCTTTGTGGGCGTGGGTTTTGAGGGTGGAGTGGAGGATGCGGAGGAAGTTGGGGTTGGAGGTTACAGAGGACGGGGTCGGTGGGTTGGCGGTGGTGGTGCCGATTGCGAGGGAGGGGTTGGGTGGGGTGGTGGGGAGAAAGGTGAGGAGGTGTGTTGTTGGTTGCGCTGGGTGCGGGAAGATGTAGATGTGTTCGTTGGAGGGGAGGGTTGAGAGGGCGCGGAGGTGGAGGTGTGACCGGATCGCTTTGCGGGTGGTGGTGGTGGTGAGCTGTGCTGCTCGGCCACCGAGAGACCGCAGCATAGTGGCGGAGCGGTCAAGGTACAGTGTTCAGAGGGAGGTAGACTGCCCGCTGCTTAAAGATGTCGAGAGGACGCTGTGTGACAAGTCCGCTGTACAGCAACACGGAGGTGCAAGTCGCGTCTCCAAAAATATTTCGAGATTCATCTGATGATGACATCATTGGGTCACAGATACGAATATGGACATGCAGCCCAAGGCAAGGCTTATACGGCTTGCACAGGCAAATACTGAGGTACAGGACTGGCTTAGCGGACAGAGCTCGCAAAGGAAAATTCCACCGCTTTAAGTATCCAATCAAGCCTGTCGTCGCAGTTCACCATCTAGTGTCAAAGACCAACGACTGCCTTTGCCAGAAATCAATACAGTCACCGCGAGCTCCTTTTCGAGCCATGTGCGAGGAACCTCTCCCGCCCGAACAGTCCATTTAGCCAAGCTCTTGTACACATTCCGAAGAGGTCTGTCGATAAGCTTCTCTTTGACGAGCAATGACTCGAGAGCGACGAGAGCAGCGATTGGTCGACGAACAATTTCGGGCCTTGGGCTCGAGGCGTTGTGCTTCTCCCATTCCTGTTCCAAGCCAGCGAGCTCCTCGATTAGCTTCCGCATCTCTCCACGACGCTTGTCACTCTTTGCCCAAAAGGCGGAGGGTGGGACACAGGCCTCACAAGAGCAAGTGAAGCCGTACTGATGCAGGAAAATTTGTTGCCGCTTCTTCGTACCATTGAACATGTGCTTGTTGTAGTTTGACAGTATCTCTTTGCCTTTCGCGATGGGACGGAAGGCATAGAAGTGCATCTCGGCTGGCTTGTCGGGATCGGTGGGTGGAACGTAGAAGAGGCAAACGTTTGGAACGCAGCTGTGGTTGATTCTCGATGCCAGAGCGCCTATACATGAACCGCCGTGAGCTAGCGGGTCGTCTGATCCCTCGATTGCGAAAGCATCGGTTGAGTAACAGTTGCTGTAGTATATACCAACCACGGGGTCGACGTCGCCTTTCTGCAGGTCGAACAAAGCTTTGTAGACCTTTTTCTGCGTTCTGTCCAAGGCGTGGAACGCAGCCTTGATCGACTTGCTGGATTTTTCTTCCTGACGCGAAAGATTGATCAGAGGCGACTCTTTAAAGACCAAAGTGCCGGCTTTGATGCTGCGAGTTGCAAATAGGCCCTGTCCCTTCCCAGCCGTTTCGCGGACCTCGCAGCAAGATTCCTCAGTCTCGTCCTCGGACACGCCCGGTGGATTGGACGGCACTGCTGTCTCATCTATATCAAGCGGCGATAATGCGATATCTGCTGTAGGCAC
The DNA here is from genome assembly GCF_001299255.1 of Cyphellophora attinorum. NCBI lineage: Eukaryota > Fungi > Ascomycota > Eurotiomycetes > Chaetothyriales > Cyphellophoraceae > Cyphellophora > Cyphellophora attinorum. The sequence goes on along the minus strand of NW_017253257.1, from coordinate 323,548 downwards.
TGTCGATGTACTTCCGATGTTACATGGACTGCTCGGGGATGTTGATGGGACACTTGTCGCCGGAGTGTGCTCCGAGCCTATTTCGGAGCTCGTTGCTGTGCTCTGCTTTGAAGCCGATGGGTTGTCAATACGTACTATACTTGTTGTCTTGTCTGCAGGGAGCCTGCTGAGGCTAAATGCTCCGAATTGCTCGACCAAGCGATCCTCCATATCCTGGATCTAGTCAAATCGTCACTCGCACAACGACTGTGGGCTGCTGTGAAGAGCAGAATCCTTGAGGAACAATATTACCAAATATACGCCTACGCTATGCTGTCATAGGGTTAAAGAACATGGGGATTGGATGCTTGTTTCCGTATCGATGCCATGTTGAAGGATGTCAGCGGTCTCGCCCAGCCAGCGATTTATGGAAGGTCCGATGTTCTTGTCGCGAAGGAAGGAATGAACAACGGAAGTGATGACGAAGACAAATGAAATGATGGGATATAGGGCAGACCGAGACCGGCGAGTCTAGAAGGGGGTGGAAGGCGGGACGGTGGAGTTAGTAGCGCCCGCTGACAATGACTCGTCTCCAGCTCACCGCTTCTGAGTGACTTGCATCACAAGCTCCAAAGAGTATCATATCAGTTGTGTGATTGACGTAGAAAACAGATGACATCGCAAGCACGAGTGCTGCGACTGATGGAGAGTCGGCGATTCAGGAACGATGGTGCCATGTTGACAGCTCACGTGAACTCCTACTGCATCTCGGCTAACTTGCTCCGTAGGGACAGCGGATCAGCGCCAGCCGCGTCAGTCAGGGAGAGGCGACGACATCACGGCCTGGCTTCCGTCATCAACGAGCCTTGGATAAGTCGTCTATTTCATCAACAGCAGTCAGCGGTGCACAACACAAAGTGTGGCATCAGCTAAGCTCATTGTTGTCCGGTCGATATCTCGCAGTGGGAGTGACATGGCGGGCCCCCAGTCCACCCCGCAATCTTGAAGTGATCAGCCTCCATTGATCAAAGCATGGCTCCGCCAACCGGCGCGTCCAAGGGCAAGCACAAGGGTCGAGATGCGCGACGTTCTAGGAGCAGAAACACGACTCCGTCTTCGGTGGTCAGTAACTCAGCGCCCGCACCTCCCAGCCATACCGCAGTGCTGGAGCTGGAGACGTCGAAACTGCTGATCTTGTCCAACCCTCGCTATGCCCATATCTTGGACCAGCTTGAGTCGAAAGCGTCCACTCTTGACCCCAAGCGCCTGCAAGAAGTTATAGAACAGCTCAAGACTTTGTCCGATGCGACCGAACACCGAGTCGAGTCATGTGAAAGGGCAGTGCGGCTGAACCACGTCCATCTCAGAGACGCGCAATTCGCGCAGAAAGAGGATGAGCGTCAGGCCGAGCAGGTCAGACGGAGCAAGAAGACAAAAGATGATCCCAAAAGCAAGGCGAAGAAGCGCAAAGAGAGACCGGGCAGTTCTGATGGAGTCGACATTAAGAAAGAAGGTAAGTTGCATCTCAAGTCCACATGGTTGTAGCTGGCAACGTGTCTCTTCATATTCACACTTCACTTGCTCTTCACTCATCTTCACGTCAAACAGCCTACCTCGCCTCACTTTCCCAAAATGCTCACCGTCAGAGCCATGAATTGCTCCTTCGCATTTACTGACAGCAATGCTGTAGAAGAGCCCATTGTCAGACTCAAGAGTCGCGCACTTGGCACACCTGTCCCGAACGATAGTCCTTCCCCTGCAAAGAAGACGAAACTTAGTCCGTCATCGTCTCTTTCAGAGGTCGCCGATTCACCCGAAGAGAATCCTCCCGAGATCAAGAAATCGCCTCCAGCGACCGATGTCAGCATGTCAGAAGATGAAGAACCGGTGCGCAAAGCGCCAGTAATACCACAACAGGGCTTCTTCCCAGACCCCATGGCCTACGATCCGACTATCTATCATATCGAGGATGTCACAAGTGATATGTCTGATGCTGAGCGGAAGCGCATTTATAGCGTCACTGCGTATCCTACGAAAGATCTGAGCGATCAGATTGCCGGTCAACCACCCGACAAAGACTTCTCGAATGCCAAACCTACGAATCAAGTTGCGGCGACGACTTTTCTCACATTCGCTGAGCCATTCCTAAGACCACTCTTGGAAGAAGATGTTGCATTTCTGCGTGAGAGGGGTGATAGAACCACGCCGTTCCTGGCAATCCCGAGAGGCAAGCGCGCCTACCAGGACATCTGGGACGAGGAGGACGGCATGATCAACAGTGCTAAGGACCGACCAAGCCTGAGTCAGCCGCACGGCGATCTCGACCAGATGGGCGACGATGTGGCCGGTACCGACCAGATCTCAACAGGTCCTCTGATAAGTCGACTGGTTTCACTCCTCAAGTTTGAACATCGCTCAGAAGATCAAACTACCAACGGCGCTGACCCCGACGATCCATCCGCGATGGACTTTGACTTTGGTCTCGAGAGCACTGCAGAGAAGGCACCACCGTCCGCCACCAAGATATCAGATCCCGCAGCATCGAGAAGCTCTCAGCGGCTCGACTACATTCAGAGTGAGGAGAGGATAAAGGCTGAGCTGCGCCACCTCGGCATACTTGGACAAGATGAGAACCCTGACTTCGATGCACACCACGATGACGACATCAGTGAGAGACTACGACAACTACAGAATGAACTGCGACGTGTCATGATCCTGAATGGTGCACGTAAGGCACGACTTCTCGACATGGCGAAAGAGCGTCTTGCATACCAAGAATACAGCACGATTCACGAAGATCTCGACAGCCAAGTACAGCAGGCTTATCTCAAGCGAACAAGAACTCTTGGCAAGACCAAGAAAGGCGGTCCAGGAGCGAAGCCTCGTCCAGGTCATGTTGCAGCATTGGCTGGTGGTCTCGGCATCAATCGGGCCCGAGATATTGGGGACAGTGCAAGAATGCTGATGGACCGAAGAAAGCGGTGGGAGAGCTGCATCGGGCCCGTGTTCAGAGACATGAAACGTGGTGTACCTGGTCCCGAAACGACCGTGTGGGACCCGAAGCTCATGGAGTCGTACGATAAGGCCGAGATCGAGGCTTTGGAGGAGGAAGGTGAATAGTACTAAACCCGAGATACCCTCATGGCGGTGGAGGTGTCTGAAAGCATCAGCTTACGCCTATACGATGCATGATTGTTCTGACGCCAAGGCCGCATCTTTAAGCGCCTTACGCCTGGATATGACATGACTAGCGTATAGATCCGTCTTTGGAATATGACCAAGCTCGACAACGCTCACCATACTGTGCGCAGCAGATTATGATTGACACCGTTTCGTCCTCCGAAGCCGCAACCTCGCCCCGTGAAACGGAGGACCTCTTCAACATTATACTGCTCGACCAATCGAATGACGTCGATTTGTGCCGCGGCAACCGTGAAGGTTCTTTTGTAAAAGGCGCATACAACAATGACATACATCGACGAACCAAACTACAGCAAGCCTCATCATCAGTCTATCAGAGCATCCAAAGCTGCTTCTGCAGACGTTGAAGGCCTGTCTTACGTCTGACCTGGTCCATACCAGCGACTTCGCAGCTCGCAGGACGACGATACCTGAAGACAGATGCCTCGAGGTTTCCCCCACATCTGCTCGCGTGCCGTGATTACCGAGACCTGCTCCTTCTATTCGTGGCGACATCGCATACGACCTCCCAATATCGGTCGCGCAGCCAATGGAACTTGTTGTGAGGCAGGCCCTAGCCACCTCGGATCTACCACAATATCCGTCATACTTTTGCTGCGACCGCCTTTCTATCATGATCTTCCTTGCTAATACACGTATACATTGAATTAGTCTCGCTGCTAACAGAGTTTGGGCAACCTAATTGCAGAACGTATATATGACGCCACGCCCATCGACACGAATACGATCTTCTGATGCCAGCAACGATTTGTCCGACAAGCGACACCACACATGGATACAACATCACCAGTGCTAGAACGAGCACAAACGAATCCAGAATCGACTCTGCCAATACACGTTCCTGCGAGACGACAGTCCTTTCACCGAGCGAGATCTGCACCCGGCAATAACCTCGGACCAGTCGTTACAGCACATTTCATAGATGACTATGGCGCCCATCACTACAACCCTGATGAGCACGACGATAGCGACCATGACGAGTCCGAGGCGACCCCACCATCGACCTTGACCGAGAAGCGAAGTCGATCAGACACCCTCGATAGACACGGCACGCAGACAAGCGATGCTACATCCACCGACCTCGAGCGCGGCCGCACTCAGTCTCAACAACAACTCAGCCGCGAGAAAAGCACTCTCTCCCGCCGATCTACGAAGGACCCTTTCCTGGTCCGTTTCCAGCCCGACGACCCGGAGAACCCCAAGCTCTGGTCGTTTCGTCGTCGATGGGGCGCCACCGCCATTGTCTCAATCTTCACGTTCATCTCACCCACGTCCTCTTCAATGTCCGCTCCCGCGGTAGGCAAGATTGGTGCAGACTTCGGTGTGACCAACGAAACCACCCTGTCGCTTCTGATCTCCATCTTCGTCCTCGCCTACGCCATCGGCCCGTTATTCCTGGGTCCTCTGTCCGAGATCTATGGCCGCCGTATTGTTCTACAGCTATCAAACTTGTTCTTCCTCGCGTTCAACATCGGCTGCGGCTTCGCCACCTCATCCGGCCAGCTAATCGCCTTCCGCTTCCTGTCCGGCCTCGGCGGCTCTGCCCCACTCGCCATTGGTGGCGGCGTGCTCAGCGACTGCTGGGATGCCGAGCATCGTGGGCAAGCCGTAGGTCTGTACTCTTTGATGCCGCTGCTCGGTCCCGCCGTCGGCCCCGTCGCTGGTGGCTGGATTGCGCAGAAGACGACCTGGCGATGGTGCTTCTGGAGCACGTCGATTCTGACAGTGCTTATCCAAGTCCTGGGGGTGATCTACCTCCGCGAAACATTCGGGCCCGTCATTCTAGCGAAGCGCGCTGCGAAATTGCGCAAGGAGACTGGTGATGAGAGGTGGCATACTGAGTGGTCTGGCCCGGGCACAGATCGTACGTTGGGCAAGGTGCTGAGGGTCAGCTTGCAGCGGCCGTTCAGGTTGCTTGCAACGCAGCCAATCATTCAGGTGTTGGCCATCTATATGGCGTTCATCTATGGGTAAGTCCACCTGCTGAACACGTCAGAATGGTACTAATGCTTTCTACAGATTGATGTATCTCGTGCTCACAACCTTTCCGCAAGTATGGGAGGGTGTCTATGGCGAATCCCCTGGCATCGGCGGCTTGAACTACCTGAGCCTGGGCATAGGCTTCTTCGTGGGCGCGCAGACTGTGGCCCGCATCAATGATCGCTTGTACGCAAAATTGAAAGCGAAGAACCACAACGTTGGCCGACCCGAATTTCGCGCACCTATGATGCTCGCCGGTGCATTACTTGTCCCTGCTGGGCTCTTCATCTACGGCTGGAGCGCGCACTACCACACGCACTGGATTGTGCCGAATATCGGGTCAGCGCTCTTCGCCGCGGGCACGATTGCGAGTTTTCAGTGTACCCAGACTTACCTATCGATACCTACTCAGTTTACGCGGCTAGTGCGGTTGGAGCGGCGACAGTGCTAAGAAGTTTGGCAGGGTTCGGATTTCCATTGTTTGCGAGGCAGATGTATGCTGCTTTGGGCTTGGGCTGGGGCAATAGTTTGTTGGGCTTCGTGGCGATTGTGTTGGGTGTTCCGGCGCCGTTCGGACTATGGCGGTTTGGCGAGACGTTGAGGGGGAAGAGCCAGTATGCGAGGACTGGAGCTAAATGATGTGGTGGTTTTTATTTGTAGCGTTCGAGCGGGTGTTCGATCTATATATATATGCATTTATATTTCCGTACCGGGAAGATCGCTCACAGCTGGCCGTTATTTTCAAATCACCTTGCCTTTGGCTGTTTCTCTCAATCACATATGGTCAGTATTGCTATCGCAAGACGTCCACATTTTGTACTTGAAAGATTGAAGGGATTGCCTAAGAAGGCGACTCCCAAGCCCCTGGGCTGTGGCAAGCGGCCCTATCCTTGTCAGCCGGTCTCATAGAAGGCCACATCCTCCAGACATGTCGGCGAAAGGTTCTGCCGCGGAGGAAGGACTTCTCCCCTCTTTTCTTCCTTTATTTTGCGAACTCCTTGCCCAGCCAAATCGAACGTCATGACGACCTTCCTTTTCTGCTCTTACCCGAGCACATGGCATGGAGATCTGCGCCTGGAAAGCGCTCCAGGAAGCGTTGCTCGGTAGTTGATATGCACTAACGTTCGTGTCTTTCTCCTGATCATTGTGCTTGACGACTTGTCGAATGCGAGTGACTGACTTGAGACGTCCATATCTTGCCCCGTGGTTGTGATTGCCTCGACTGAAAAGCACCTGGCCATAATATTACAGGACTTGTAATCAAAGCCCTACGCCGCATACAGCCAACTAACATGCCACCTGCCAGTGCTCTCAACCCACTGTCCGCCGCGGCGGTCCACCCGAAGCAAGATGCAGTGTTCGGCATGTTCCCTAGCAGGCGGAGTGTGGTCCACAGTACAGGCGGTATGGTGTCCTGTACACAGCCACTGGCATCGGAAGCTGGTCAGAGAATACTGAAGCAGGGAGGCAATGCTGCTGTAGGTCACCGAGGCCGTATGATTCTCTACTGGATTTGCTGACGAGATGCACAGGACGCCGCTGTTGCTGTAGGTGGGTCAATATAGCTAGAGACGCTCACCGATGCCCCTACTGACATGCAAGCACAGCCGCCGCCCTGAATGTTACAGAGCCAGCAATGACAGGCATCGGAGGTGACTGCTTCTGTCTGTTCTTCGACGCAAAGACCAAAGAAATCCATGCACTCAATGGCTCTGGTCGCGCACCCAAAAACACGACCGTTCAGCAGGTTCGCAAGGAACTAGGTTTAGCTGATGGCAAAAACGGCAAGATCCCGCAGTACAGTCAACTGTCGGTCACGGTGCCCGGAGCAGCAGCTGGATGGGTCGATACGGTGGAACGATTTGGGAGTGGGAAGCTGACGATGGAGCAAATTCTGACGCCAGCGATTGAGCTTGCTGAGAATGGGTTTCCTGTGAGCGAGTTTAGTGCTGCCTTTGTAAGTACTATGGTTGTCTTCATCTGTTGCATAGCTCATATTTGTACTAGTGGAAGAACAGCGAGCCATACATTCGAGACGCGTCGCCGAATTTCAGGGAGATCCTGAAGCGGGACAGGTCTTCAGAAAACTTTGTACGTGCACCGCGGTCAGGAGAGATCATGAAGACGCCGACCTTAGCAGCGACTTTCCGCACGTTGGCAGCAGAAGGCAAGAAGGGGTTCTACGACGGTCGAATAGCAAAAGCCATCGTCGATGTCCTGAAGCAACGCGGCGCCCACATGGAACTGGAAGACCTGCAGCACCACCTCGAGAAAGGCTCCGAAGCCCCCAAGCCGATCTCCTTCCGCTTCACAGGCCAGAACACTGCCAATCCGGGCCACCCAGCGTCATCCGACATGGAAGACCGCTACATCGAGCTCTGGGAACACCCGCCCAACGGCCAAGGCATCGTCGCCCTCATGGCACTCGGCATCTTCCAAGAACTCGAAAAGACCCAACAGATCCTCCCCTTCGCCCAAGAAGACCACAACAGCATCTCCTATCTCCACGCCCTTATTGAATCTCTGCGGATTGCCTTCGCCGACGCCTCCTGGTGGGTCACTGATCCCGACCATTCTCCGATCAAACCTGCCCAACTCACCGACCCAGCCTACCTCGCCGAGCGCGCCAAACTCTTCAACAAAGATAAAGCCGGCCGACACTCCTACGGCAAGCCCGGCAAGTCACCAGCCCACAACCACAGCGACACCGTCTACTTCGCCGTGACCGACAAAGACGGCAACGGCATGTCCTTCATCAACAGCGTCTATTCGCAATTCGGCTCGTGCATCGTCCCCGAAGGCTGCGGGTTTGCCCTCCAAAACCGCGGCTCGACATTCGACTTGGGGCCCGAAGACCACCCGAATATCTACGCCGGCGGGAAACGGCCCTACCATACCATCATCCCGGGCATGGTGACCCACGGCCGCACCTCGGTGCCAGACGATCGGCATCTGCACTCTGTGTTTGGCGTGATGGGAGGCTTCATGCAGCCCCAGGGGCACTTGCAGACACTCCTCAACATGGAAGTGTTTGGAATGAACCGCAACAGGCGCTGGACGCGCCGAGGGTGTGTATTGGGGCGGGCATGCCGGATCAGGGTGAAACAGGGGGTGCGACGGTGTATATTGAGGAAGGTGTGCCGGAGGAGGTGGTTGCGGGGTTGAAGGGGATGGGGCATGAGGTTGAGGTGCTGTATGGGATGGAGAGGGCGATGTTTGGAAGGGGGCAGATTATTAGGAGGCATGTGGATGCTGATGGGGATGTCGTGGTGTGGAGCGCGGGGAGTGATATGCGCGGGGATGGGTGTGCTATGCCGGCGTAGACTGTCCTTTTAACGCCTGCAATAGCGACACAGCTCCTTCTTAGTCTGCAAGGTTTTAAGTGGCAACGACAAAGCTCTGCTCGAGCGACTTCCTCGGCGCTGATGACATCGAAGTACTCAATCATAGTGGATGAGGACAGACTCGGTACTCGTATGCTTCCGTTCCTGATTCCGCTTCGGGCTACTTACACCTTGATTCCATTGTCGACTCACACGAATTTCTCCACAGCGAGGCGGCCATCGGCTTTTGCGGGCGCCTGAGCTCACTTCCCTCCAGGCTCCCCGCTCCCGCCGCTCCGTATCCTGCAAAAAGCGAAAAAGGAAAAGCATGTTGAGAGCTGTGAGGTTCGAACTCACGCGGACTTGCGTCCAGTGGAGAGTTTCTCTGCTTTGCCAACAGGCAAGCAAATACTTAAATCCACCGCCTTGAACCACTCGGCCAAACTCCCGCAAGGCTTGAAGTCTCGAAATTTTGAAATTTTGTGTGCATTTTTGGAGCGTGAAGTGGAGCAATTTTGCCTATCAATAATATATATATATTCAAGCTGACCGCGACAGGCTTTTTCACGATATCCATACGAAGTACCTCACGATGTGTCTAGCGATTGCTTTGCACTCAAAAAACGAGGCCACTCAGTTCTGGGTATAACTAGATTGCCAGAAGCGAAGAGCGCAATAGACGTTAGGCAAAGACTGTCATTATTCATTTCTGAATCACGCAGACATGCTCTTAGCAACGCGCGAAGGCGTGTCTAGACTCGATCAGGCTGTGACAGGGTCACGGAGTCACTTCTGAAATACACAGACCAACCCGTCCTCCCTGAAATAGAGGCCATCCGAATCAGTCCTCGCCACAGGTTGGGGATACATGTGCTCTGTTCGCAGACTGCTTCTCTCTTCGAGAATGCAGTGCACTTGCAACATAGACATGGTCCGCCTCGGAGGAGTGCAGCAGCGCTGGTCACTCGCACCCCAGCTTCGCTTGTCCCACACGCAGTCCGGGTCTTGTTTCCGATCCATACTCTTGCCCACCTCACTGTGTCGTCATAGATGAAGTCTGCACCACAGTCTGAACGTTGGTAGAAGTTGCGAACTCCTAAGTTGGAACGAGTATCCCGTCCGAGCTCTGGATCGACGTCGTGTAGTAGAAAACAGTCGTTGTCATGGTGACAGGTGTGAGGACAAGGTCTGCGTAGTAGTCCTGAGCGTGGTAGTGGTTAGAGAAGAAGTCAGTACAATTATTCCGCTGGGCCACGTTGAAGTCCCGGTCGTGTAAGCCATACCCCTCTCAGTCGAGGTGACGGTCGTGACAGTGTAAGTCCGGGTCATAGTGTTGGTCGCAGTACCAGTTGCAGATAATGACGGTACCACGGTTCCGCCCGAGAGTGTCTGATTGACAGTTACGCATAAGACACTATATTCAGTCGAGGTAACGGTGGTTTCGGTCTGTAGGGTAGTCTCGGCCATCTGAAGGCTCGCGTCATTGCCGGTCGTCGTGTCGGTCCTGTACAGATGTCCCCTTGGTTCAGGCCTGTCAGAAAGGCCGTGGGCTTCCATGTTTAAACCGAGAAGAACCGAGCTTTTGCTATCGGCGATGCAGCATAAGAGTCATGGGACCCATTTAGTGTCGAATGCTGCTCTCAATTTATGACAAGGCCAGATGCGATGCCGTGGCTCGTCCGCCTTTCAAGCATTTCTTGCAAGATTTCGTATCGATTCATTCAATCGCATCCAGGCGGTAAGCGGTAGCCCAACCGTGATCTCGCTGCGGCTCTTGCGACGCCATGTTGCGTCGCCGAGACCCCGTCGTAGACACTCCCAGAGCGCCTTGAGGTTGCGGAATGTCTGCCGACGGCGTCGTGACTGATTCGCGCCCACATCGGGCGTCTCGATGTCCGTCAGCCAAACTCCAAAATGAGGCTGTCCGCTCAGACTGTATGTTTTGCCATCTCGGTCGAGATAAGCGAGTATAACCAAGCCAGCATAGCTGCCCACGTCCACACTGGCTGGTCGCAGCGGGTTGCGCAGGTTGAATGGTTTGGTGAAGTACAGATCATACTGTACATCAACCAGAACCAAACACCATGGCTGTGCAGTATTTCTGCTATGCGGTGCTGCGGCTGCTGGCAAGAAAATATGCTTGTTAGAACCGCTTGACTCGGCTATCGTTCGCGTGCCAGCCAGCTCGAGCTCAGGGCCAAAAACGTTGCGAGCTTCTTCCATGGTGGTACCCGAGTCGACATTTAGTGCCCCAGGATCGAAGTTTTGCCTAGTCAAGCTGCTATCGTGTGGCTGAAATCGGTGGTCCATCTTGGGACACAGTCGTGCATGAATGAGCCTATCTGGGTCGCGGCCCTGCTCTGCCTTACTGATCTGCCAAGTCCGCAGAATCGTGAAAAGCGAGTGAAGGTTGGTTTTAGTCTCGCAGCAGTCCAAAGCCTTCGATATGAGCTCCGGAATGCTTATCTCGTAGTCGATGGGCAATTTGCGATGAGTCTTACCCTGAAAAAGCGCATGGAAGGCGTAGATATGATCTCTAGGCTCTGCGCAGCGCAGATTTGAGAAGTCGTGTATGATCGATTCGAACGGCTGTAGCTGCGGGTACGAGTGATCAGCGCGGCGGAGGACGTTGAGCATTGGTCTTAAGCGGAAGCGAACGTCGCTAGGCGCACTACGGAAATGCCAATCATTGAAGTCAGCTGTATCAAGAAGGCCGTCCCATAGATCATCCAGATGTAAGGTCGAGACGCCGGACTGGAGGTGTACTTTCCTCGCTGTCGTCAGCTCTTGTACACTGTGGGTACAATGTCATGTCAGTGAAACCACTCGCGACACGAGGAGTGCGTTGCCAGCCAGCTGATACCTTCGAGGACTGGGGTCGGCACTCACATCCATGCTCTCTGCCAATATTCGCAAGCAGCCAGACTCAAGAGGAAATCAAGGTTCCGACCGTCGTGTACCGAGTACTTCAGCAGTTTGTTGCTGTTCACACGGTCCCGGTGAAATTGCTTGAAGCCAAGATCTTCCCTACCTAACCAAGCACGTACGGTAGTTGCTGACTTGTAGATGTCGGTCATCATTCTCACCTGGCTGTTCCGTTCGTTGACATTGTGCTGGTCAATACAGATGGCATCGATCCAAAATGCCGAGGCCCATCTTAGCTGATTGGCGACGTGGAGGAAGTCATGCAAATTGTGTCTGACGTGAAAAAGCTGACCATTGATGAGGATGCCGTGGAGTAGAGTGTCGTCGCCCCAGACATACGACAGGGCTTCGTATCCATTTTCTGCTGCTTCTGTCAGGGGCAGCGAGATGAGATCGTATTGCAGATCGGGGGTCTGGCTGGAGGGGCCGCGGGCTTGAAGCAGTCTTATCCAGCCTGTAGGCAGGGCCGTGTGATGGAACATCGTGGACGCCACAATGTCCAAAGGCTCTTGTACAGCGTCATTGACATCGTGGTGGGAAGTTTTGGGTATGCTTCTACGACGTCGGCGAATATGTGGCAAGTGGTAGTAGAAGCTCAGGAGCGGAAAGCGGAGTTTTGAAAGAGAAATCTGGTCTTGGCGCATGGTAGGCCAGTCTTATGGCGGAGATGGAAGGATCTATTGCCTCTTGGGAGAGGCAGGGGCTGTCCGATTGCAAATCAGACAGAAGAAGTCACGATCAAATAGTAGACGATGACACTACAGGCACCCCAGAGGCACCGAGAGAGTCGTGCTCTGGCACAGGAGCATCCTATCGAGAATCGGATCTCGCATTGATTTATTTCCCAGTCCCTGGACGTCACCGGCGTGCTTTCCAGCGCAATTCCTTTGCTGCAAACCACGCTGGAAGGGGCTTGGAGCTCATCGCAACCCCAAATGAACCAGCTCGTATCTGCTGCTCCTGCCTGTCGCTGCTATTGCGATTGGGCTGGCCGACTCCTTCAAGTCTCTATCACATCCACTGCCGTCCGCCACTTCTGAAGGTCTGCAACCTTTTCTGTCGTTTGCAATACCCATCACTCTCCAACACCGCGCGTTAGTGAGTGTGGTGGGAGCAAAGCCCGGCGAGATCATCGAGGCAAGGCTTAAAAGTTTGCGTTGAGGGCGAACATTTTTCATATCATCGACACGCCCATATCAAAGACACGACAGCAACCAGCCGTCTTAGGCGTGGACTTGCTGATGCATGCTTCGGTCGGACGGCACATTTCTGTGTGAACCAGGTACCCAACCTGTGCGGTGTCGACCAGTGATATGGGACAGGGCAGCTTGATGGAGAGGCCATTCGTATGGGTTCTTACTGTGCAGTGAACTCCATGACAGACCGGTTTCGGGAGTCCTTGCAGAGGCGAAGTCGTTTCGTAGGGTCGAGAGAACTTATTCAGCGCCCTTGTCAAGCAAGGGACGGCCGAAGACTTGTTCAAAGATAGCTCTTCTTTCTTCCGGTGCGAGTGTACTGTGTCAAAGCCCACTCCTTCTCGCCTCCAGAGTCTTTCTCGATTGAACCAGTGCGAATCTCGAAAGGCCTCATGCTGAATCGTGGGCCGACTTCAGCGAGCTCGATCTCTCGATAGGACGTCTGGACGAAGACATGATGGCGAACCTCGATAGTATCGTCGTTGTTCTTGAAGGTGATGACGCGATTGCCGACGCGATGTGGACCGTCTCTGGGCGGCCACAGATGTTTAAGGATCTGGACGAGCCGCTTGCCCAGCTTTGTGGTGAAGCCCTCGAAGATCAGGTGTGGGTATGCTTCGCTGACTTTCGAAGCCTTGTCGGCTTGAGCGATGTCAGCCCTCAACATGACATTGTGTAGCGAAAAGCTCGCCGTCGGCCCATGCGGCAGGTGTGAGATGGTCATGGCCGTGGGAGTGCCTCGATGCTCGTGGAGAAGGATAATGTCGCTGAGTTGTGCAGCTTTGGCACTGTGGACCAGATTGGGCAGGATAAGGCCGCCTCGATTGAGACGGATCGAGGTTGGCAACATCAGCCGGATCTCTTTGCTGAAGGTGCCTAGTCTTGTGGAGGGCGATCGACTGGTCGTGACTAGCGGACGAGGGTCGATCAGGCCACTGAGGGCAGCATACTCGTCGTCGAGCGATTCTTGTGCCGCCTCGAGGCTTTCGTCATACTTGTAGTCCTTCCTCAGCTGCTTGTCTTCAGCCACATCCTTCGAGAGACCTTTGCCGGTTGCCAGTGACTTCTTCAATAGTGCTCGTTTCTCCGCGATTGAGGCATCTCGGAGTTGGAGCGCTCGTCGATGCAGGTAGTCTCGCCGCTCGCGCGCTTGCCGTCGCAGCATCCTAGTGAGTCAATCCTCCCTGGACACGCGCTCTATGCGCAAAGATCTTGAATTTTGGAAGGAGCAGTGACGGTTGAGGAAGGTGATGCCAGCCAGAATTTCTTCAAAATGCGGGCAGTTTAGCCGAAGTAGGGCCGTCAAGGTATCTTCAACTTCTCCAGACTTCAATATGAGAACATATCACACTCACACCACTGCTCAGCCTATTCTGCAGACAGCGAGCAAGTTTTGCTGGCTTCAGGAAGTAGGCGCACCAATAGCGATTGCTCTCTTGGGACAGTGAACTGCCTGTACCTCAGATGAGCGGCCTCACACCAGCCCGTCTCCCCCCTCACGTTCTTCCTTGCCTCCTCTAACAAACACATCACTACCGCCACTATGGATCCATTCATGCGAGTCAGCAACCACATGGTCTCCAACAGTGCCGCTGCCATCAATGCCGACGACGTCTCCACCCTCGATCCCGATGAGAGTGTCTTGAACCTCGCCAAAGGTCCACGTAGAAGACAACACGATGACGAGTCTGACGGTCCGGATGACGATCTTGAGAGCCTTGCTACCGATGCGATTGCAGGCCAGCGACAAGTCCAGAAAGTCGAAGAGGAGAAAGAGCTGCCACCGCACAGCTGCGCCTATTGTGGCATTCACAACCCAGCCAGTGTAGTCAAATGTCTTGCTTGCGCTCGCTGGTTCTGCTCTGCACGCGGCAACACTTCTTCCTCTCATATCGTCAACCACCTTGTGCGTGCTAGACACAAGGAAGTCCAACTCCACCCAAGCAGTTCCCTCGGTGACACAGTTCTCGAATGCTACAACTGCGGAACCAAGAATGTCTTCCTTCTCGGCTTCATTCCCGCCAAATCCGACACAGTGGTCGTTCTGCTCTGTCGACAGCCATGCGCCGCCATGAACTCGACCAAGAAGTCCACCGACATGAATTGGGACACTTCACGCTGGCAGCCACTCATCGAAGACCGCTCTTTCCTCTCCTGGCTCGTCGCACAACCCACCGACCAGGAGCAGCTGCGTGCTCGACATCTCAGTCCTCAGATGATCGCCAAATTGGAAGAGCTCTGGAAGGAGAATGCCGCTGCCACAGTCACTGACCTCGAGAGAGGCGCGAATATTGACGATGAGCCTGCTCCAGTCCTCCTACGCTACGATGATGCATACCAGTATCAGAACGTCTTTGGTCCTCTGGTCAAGATAGAGGCTGACTACGACAAGAAGCTGAAAGAGAGTCAACAGCAAGACGGTCTGATCGTTCGATGGGATCTGGGTCTCAACAACAAGCACCTCGCCAGCTTCGTTCTCCCCAAGCTCGAACTTGGTGATGTCAAGCTGGCTGTTGGTGACGAGATGCGATTGAAGTACACCGGCGAGCTGCGATCAAACTGGGAAGCGTCGGCTATGTCATCAAAATACCAGACGGTCGAAGCGATGAAGTCACTCTCGAATTGCGCGCCAAGGGCGACCACAAGTCCGTACCTACCGAATGCACTCACAATTTTACTGCCGACTATGTCTGGAAAGCCACCTCCTTCGACCGTATGCAGTTCGCCATGAAGACCTTCGCTATTGACGAGCAGAGCGTTTCTGGCTACATCTTCCATCGACTGCTCGGACACGAAGTTGCCGCTGCACCAATGAAGACACAGATGCCCAAGAAGTTCAACGTTCCCGGTTTGCCAGAGCTCAACAGCAGTCAGATCAATGCCGTCAAATCAGTCCTACAGAAACCTCTCAGTTTGATCCAGGGTCCTCCAGGTACCGGCAAGACGGTCACATCAGCTACCATCATCTATCACCTAGCCAAGATCAATGGCGGTCAGATCCTGGTCTGTGCTCCATCCAACGTTGCTGTCGACCAGCTCTGCGAGCGCATTCATCGTACTGGTCTCAAGACTGTTCGTGTCACAGCCAAATCCCGCGAGGATGTCGAATCATCCGTCCGCTTCTTGTCTCTGCACGAACAAGTCCGCATGAACGACAGCAACGTCGAATTGACTAAGCTCAACCAGCTCAAGACTGAACTTGGCGAACTCTCTAGTCAGGACGAAAAGAAGTTCAAGTCTCTCACCCGTGCCGCCGAGCGAGAGATCCTCACCAATGCTGATGTCATCTGCTGCACTTGCGTCGGTGCAGGCGATCCACGACTGTCCAAGTTCAAATTCCGAACTGTCCTCATCGACGAGTCGACTCAGTCCGCCGAGCCAGAGTGTATCATCCCACTGGTCCTTGGTTGCAAGCAGGTTGTCCTCGTTGGCGATCACCAGCAGCTTGGTCCTGTCATCATGAACAAGAAGGCTGCCAAAGCTGGTCTCAACCAGTCGCTTTTCGAACGTCTGGTCATTCTCGGCTGTGCGCCCATCCGCCTCAACGTCCAGTACCGCATGCATCCGTGCTTGTCGGAGTTCCCATCCAACATGTTCTACGAAGGCACTCTGCAGAACGGCGTTACCATGCAACAGCGTACTCGTCGTGATGTCGACTTCCCTTGGCCCAAGGCCGATGCTCCGATGATGTTCTGGTCCAATCTCGGTAATGAAGAGATCTCAGCTTCTGGCACATCCTACCTCAACCGTACCGAAGCCTCCAACGTCGAAAAGCTCGTCACTCGCTTCTTCAAGGCTGGAGTCCGTCCCGCGGAGATCGGCATCATCACCCCATACGAAGGTCAGCGCAGCTACGTCGTCAGCTCTATGCAAGCGGCTGGCACCTTCAAGAAAGACATGTACAAGGAGGTCGAAGTCGCCTCAGTCGATGCTTTCCAGGGCCGAGAGAAAGAGTTCATCATCCTGTCTTGTGTGCGGTCTAACGATCATCAAGGCATCGGCTTCTTGAGCGACCCTCGACGTCTCAACGTCGCCTTGACTCGTGCTAAATCCGGCGTCGTCATTCTCGGCAACCCGAAAGTCCTGTCCAAGCACCCTCTCTGGCACTATCTTCTCCAGCACTTCAAGAACGCTCAATGCCTCGTTGAAGGTCCATTGACCAACCTTCAGATGTCTCTGCACCAGTTCAGCCGTCCTAAGCAGGCATACCGTGGTCCTCAACGCTTCCAGAACGCTTACCAACACGCTAACAATATGCTCAACGGTGGCCGCAATGGTCATGCTGCACGTAGCAACTACAACGCTGATGGTGGCTCCGTTGTTGGCTACATTCCTGATGATGTCTCGAGCATTCACTCCTCTGCTATGGGTGGTGTTGGTGTTTCGGCTGGCTACCCTCCCATGTTCCAGAACTTCACTCCAGACACTTGGCCCGGACTGGGTCTGCACAACCAACGTGCCAACGGCAACAAAGGTCGCGGTGTTCCGGGCAGCATTGCTGGTGAGTCTACCGTGCCCACCGAGTCAGATGTTACAGGCAGTGGTATCGGCGGTGTTGCTCTCGATCAATTGTCGATTCACGACAGCCAGAAGGGCATGAGCTTCAGCCAGAGCGATCGCATAAATCGTTATGTCGAGAATAGTGCTCCTGGTGGCGGCTATCGCTCTGGTGGTGTTACGCGCAGCGGCAAGCCGATGCTCGACGAGGATGCTCGTAGTGAGAGCACTGCGTTTGCGAGTCAGGTTGGTGGCGGCTACGATTAAGTGAACGGATGTTTGCGATGACTTGCTTCATCACTTTTTCGAAATATCGTCTTTCGCATCCAAGTATGCATTCACAAACGCATCTCAAGCGCTGAGTGTGTTGTCGACCACCTCTCGACCAATTCTGCCAGCACCGATGTGGTGTCTGACTGTGGCAGATGGAGACCTAGCTGTCAGCATGGGACAGCTTGAATCGCCGTTCCGGCCAGAAAGCTCGCCACGGTGACTCTCCGCACAGTCTGACTCTGTTGTCACTGTGCCACCGGAAACACTGCCGAGCATCGACTACTCAGGCCCAGTTTGTCTGCAGCGTCTGCGAAGCTCTCAACTGAAGTCAGTACGCGTGAGGGCACTGTCCTGCTCAAAGACTTTGTCCGAGGACGAAGTGCTAGACCGTCGCCTCCGTTACGATGACGAATATCCAGCGAATCGGATCGGGATCTCAACGGAAGCCGATCGGGCAAGGCAGGCAGCAATGGGATCGGAGGAGGGCAACATCGCAACAATCTTGCGCATGGATCTTATGGTTTCAGCTTGGCACTTATTTGGCTTCTTTCTCGGACGGTCGTTTCGACGTCCCATCCCCTTCTGCGGCTGCACCGATAACATCATCGACTGTTGGACGAACTTGCATATGGCGAGGTCAAGAACAGCCTCGATCATGCAACGCATGCAGAACGCGTCCAATCTTTTTGCGTGGTCAGAAGATCAGTCAAATACGTTCAT
Source organism: Cyphellophora attinorum (assembly GCF_001299255.1). Classification (NCBI taxonomy): domain Eukaryota; kingdom Fungi; phylum Ascomycota; class Eurotiomycetes; order Chaetothyriales; family Cyphellophoraceae; genus Cyphellophora; species Cyphellophora attinorum. The sequence continues at coordinate 305,454 of NW_017253257.1, read as the reverse complement.
TTAGTAGATAGATCCATAGCGTGCTCCCCACGACATCATGTCATGACTCAGAGGCGAGACTGGTCGTGTCTGGAGCACAATTCCAACTTCAGTCATTCGTTGAATATGTCGATCTCTCACAAGAAGAGCTGTTCCCTCTCCAATCGTTATACATGGTTCATTGACCGCTCCGCTCGTCGCAGCCGCCTGACCTGACCAAACTTCACCACCTGTCATCACACCCTGCTCTCCATCCATCACAATACTGTGACCCAATCCCCATACCACTGTCTTGTCCTAACCTGGACTACCCTCCAGCAGTACGGCCGCTCCCCTAACGCTCCCCACTAGTCCAATCATGTACAAACGCCCTTGGCGATCCGCCAGCAGACGTTGATTACGCTGGCCGTAGCCATCACGTGCGCCAGGGTGCGCGGTGGCGGGAAGTTGAGAAGGTAGACTGGGTAGCAGACTACGCCGCAACTATTAGCTCGGAGCCTAAGCGAAAGAAAAAAGAAGGCAGCAACTGCAGAACTGAAGCTGTGTCGAGCCTGGGCAAAGATTCTTGGCGGAGTTGACGCCGGTTGACGAGTTCTGCTCTGGGAATGTTGGGCTGGGTAGGTGGTGGAGCGGCGGGAGGACACGACACGAGAGGGCGGACGAGGAAACAGTGAAGGGGGGAAAGAGTGGAGGAGGAAAGAGCCGAGGCCGAAAGAAACGGGAGGAAAGAGCGGAGGAGGAAAGAGCGGAGGAGGAAAGAGCGGAGGAGGAAAGAGCGGAGGAGGAGGAAAGAGCGAGGAGGAAAGCGAGCAGGACGAAGGACCAGCAGAGGAAGGAGCGGAGGACAAAAGTGCGTGAGGCGTGAGAGAGACGGAGAAGGAGCGGGGTTGGCGGAGACGTATCAGCAAGGACCGAAATGGGAGGACCTGAATGAGGCGGGGAAAGCTAATGGGAACCTTGAGTGTGTAGCGAAGGCGGAAGCAGACGAGAAGGGCGGGAGTAGGAATAGGCGGCGCGGGGACGAATGGACGAAGAAGGTCAGGGAACTTCGTGGATTTGATAAAGCAAACATCGCCTTGATGCAGGCAAAAATCACCTCTCGGACATTCGGACGAGCAAAGTCGCTCAAGAGGGCTCAACAATAACCCACCAATTATCTCGATCATACCCCCCCTTCACCACGTTCCCGCCCGCTGCTTCACACTCGCTCTCAAGCTCGCCTTTTCTGTACAGGTGGTAGAATCTGTTGTAGACTTTGTCCTCACCACCACCTCCAGTGGAATCACTCTTACCTGACGGTTCATCATCGGCTTCAACATTGTGTGGTGGTCCAGCGTTGCTTGTAGTTGTAGTCTCCGACGACGCCCGACTCGCTTTCGCGGAATCCTTCAACACCCACGGCACAAGCACGTCCTGTGCGTCGCCATCTTTCCAGCCTCGCTTGCTAGTCGCCGATTGCTCGAGCGCCCACACGAAGATTAGCGCTTGGCCTAGCCCTGCGCCGGGTGTCGGAGGCGGTGGAAGCTCGTTGGTGGGAAAGGTCGTCGATCCTAACTCGGAATGACCGTCGATACTTGATGTTGGTGGTCTCGCTCTATGCTCGTCAGGCTGGTCTGGCGTACTACGACGCAACACATCAAGAATCGCCTTGATTGCAGCCACCCTCCGCTCCGTAGAAGACAGGTGATGAACGACAGCTATGCATATCGCAAAGTCGAAGGCATGTAGAGGATGCGGCAGTGATAGGCTGTCTGCGACGACGACGTCCTGCCGGCTCACACCGGTACCCTCGGAACGAGTCACCTGATTCTGCCGAGCGAGCTGAACGAGATTCGTGGACCTAGATGAAAATGTGATGTGTCAGCTGCAATGCCATGAACATGTTCTCATGCACGTAGGAGGAGTTTGTCGTGCCGCTGTCAAAAGCAGTTCATCGCTAAGGGCTTGCATTATGCGGCCAAGTGAGTCCGTTGCTGCCCAATGTGGTCTGGTGCAGCGGTATGAAGGTAACCGAGGTGCCTCGTGATGCCCAATGAGTGGGCACTGCCCATGAACGACTTGCATAAGGCATTCGCTTAATGTGAACGGGCTTGTACGTAAACGCGTGCTGGGTAAGGTGATCCTTCGGAGGCGGGAAACTTGGAAACGGCGGTCAAGCGAGACTGCAACGTCGACTCGAACGAGTCCGGCGAGGTCGTTGGCTGATAAGGGCTTTGCAAGAACGGATGCAGAGCTGGCCTCGCCTAAACGCCGATATTCTGTAGGTTGAGCGTGCCCGGTGGTCGATATGTTTGCTTGAAGAGAACGGGAATCGTCCGTTCAGGAAGCCGGCACATCTGAGTTGGTGCGGCGCACCTTGGCAGAGAACTGATCTGTGCAATGTGTCCGTAGAGTATCGTGATGATTCGATACTTGGCGTTACGAAGGGAAGCAAGATGCACCTTTGTGCCGAAGCACCACCAAGAACTCACCGATCAGAGCCGACAATGAACACATCCTGATTGACGTTCAGGTACTTCCCATTTCCACAGCCAACATCAAGTCCGACGGAACCGGGCCGTAGCTGACGCAGAAACGCGTCGACGACTGGCCATGGCTACTACCATGATTAGTTGCGGCCATGACTCGGGAGATGGAAATCGAACACCTTCGCAGTGTTGAGAGACTGGGGAGAGGCCTACCTTGTATCGCGTAGAGCTGAAGTGCGCAGCAATCGAGTCGTATACGGCGTGGACGTGAGTTTGCTCGTAATTCAAGGCGTCGTCATTGTTTGTCGCGTCAGTCATCTCGAACCGCGAGACTCAGACATTGCTGCTCTCACTCCAGCGATTCCTTCCCGGATATCGTATGCCCGAGGTGAAGCGACAGTAAGCACGAACGACGCGTGAAATGGTGTAGGAGATGAATCAAACTTTTGCTTGTTTTCGAAGAACGCAGACTCGGTCATCCGGCGTTATGTCTGCCAAGATATTTGTCCAGCTCGTGCATCTTCAGATTCCTACCGCTACGGTCGAAGCACACCAAGGAGGCGCGCATAGCGGCATCCGCTCGGCAATCCCTAGGGGAATGCTGGTCGGCAGGAGCGTGGTTGTACGTCATTCGCCCCTTCACTCAAACAGGCAGGAAATGAGATGGCGGTGAAGGAGCAGTCACGATCAAAGCCACGAGTCGACCCAAGAAACCACTCACGATGCGACACATCATCGCTTTGCAAGGTAAATCGATAGAACTTTTTGTAAGATGATATGATCTTCACTACTTGAGGTATAACTTATTGTACAGTGTGTCATAATATTTTCCTTGCATCCAGCGCTAGGCTTTTCGCCCGTGGCCTCTGCAGGCAATGCAATTCAAACAGAAGAGCGACAGATGATACGAGGGTGATTAGAGGTAGTAGTCGATTGCGTGCAGCCTTGCGCACGGGTGGCGGTGGTGATCAATGGCAGACGACCGAAGGTGTTGCGGCGCGCGGAGAAACCGCGATGCAAATGAAGTGCAGATGCGAAGTCGTGGATATCGTAAGTTCTTGTTGTACAATGTAGGAGTATCAGTGTTGGATGTGTAGTACTGAAGTGATTAGGAGGCCCGGCCAAAGCTTGTTCTCAAGTCAACACAAACGCTGACATGACTTGCACGCGTGGAACATTGTTCGAGAACGAGCTGAAGGCCGTCCAGAGATTATTGTTGATAAGTTGTTCGAGGATGCAAGGATGACGCCGATCTATGCATGGGGTATTTTGGTATCAAGTTGAGGCGACGGAAGTGCCTTTGGGGTATCTTAGTAGGCCGTGATTTCTAAGTATTGGGAAGACTAGTAGCGGTTGCCGTTGATGTCGGATCGTGAGAAGTAGCCGTTGGCTGCAACTGCAGGCTGACCTGGGGACGGAGTCGTTGGTCTGCCGCTGTTGAGTGCTCCCGGAGGTGGAAGGTGATCGAAGGCTGTACCTGTGTGGTGTCCGGCGGGAGGCAAGCTGCGACGGCCTGGGTACTCGGAGTACGGGGAGCCTACACTGCTTGGTGCTTGATGACTCGGAGGATATGAGGAGGGAGCGAACGCAGGCAGCCCGGCGGTCAACTCGGCTAGAGAAGGCAGCTGCTGTGGTTGACCGGACTGCGACAAGGCCGGTCCAGAGTTGCGGCGATGATGATCGAAGGTGGCCAACGATGCGGGTATGCTGGGCGGCATTTGCATATGAGGAGGGAAGGGATGTCGCACGCTTATGGTCGGGGCATTGGGATGTTGAGCAAGGTTGCTGGTGTTGGCGAGCGTGAACGGCGTTACTCCAGCCCGTCGGGCCATTTCATGCTCGCCCATCTGCCAGTGCATGGCTTCGGCAGCTCGCCATGGGATTGCCATCTCTTCGGCTATCCGAGACCACATGTCAGCTTTGAACCTGTGCCACATGTTAGCTGACGTTACAGTAGGACAGGAATCGGGGACGATGTAACGATCGGGTGAAGCGTACCTCTCGTAAAGTCGTGCAAGCTTATTTTTGCGGTCTTCATCCCATTCACTGCGACGTTCTAGATAGTTCTGGTAATGCAGTCGACACGATATAGCACTTCGGCCAGGCAGATGCTTTGAGATGTCTTCCCATTTCATGCCGTCGCCTCGCAGCTGGATGATCTTCGCATCCTCATCAGGTGACCACTTTGACTGCTTCTTGGCCGGAGACGTGGTGGGCAATTCCGCTGTTGATGCAGCTCGCTTCAGTGACTGAGGCTGTGGTCGAAGACTTGATGGCGATGGACTTGTGTTGCCAGCATGAGGCCCGGCATGGTTGCTAGCGTTGTTGGCGCCTATGGGCAAGTTGGAACCTGACACACTCGACCGGGTTGTTGGAGAGGCTGATGAAGAACGTGCCCGGTTGTCCTCGACATCGCCCTGTCTGGCGTCTCTGGGCTTGAGGAGGAGTGAGATATCCACGTTTGAAGTCGTCTGTGGGGGAGAGTAAGGTCGGTCGAGATGATGAGACGAGGCCGTGCGTGTCAAGATTTGGGTAGCCAGCTTGGTGGTGTTGAAGGTTGTTCGCTTGAAAGGACCAAGCGAACTGTTGGAGGGGAATAGAATGATTATAGTAGATTGATGATGTCGTTCGTGTCGTGCGTCTAGGTTAGGTGCGGTTCGACGGTAAATCGTAGATTGAATATGAAGCGAGATTCACAGAACGCGCAAGCGAGAGGTGGGCTTGTATATGGAACATGAAGCGTGTAGTTGGCACCCAACCAAGGCATCAACGACAGAGGTAGCGGGCAATCCTTGGAAACAGCATGACTCCACGATCAGGTACTAGCCTGCCATGCTTGCAATTAAGTGGAGCACTGGTAGTGAGTCGCGACGGACGGGACCAGGCGGTGATAGATGGGGCCATTGTCGTGAACAATATCTTTGACGGACAGCCACTGCCTTGTTAGCGGAACATTGCGTGAGCGAATGATGTGTTTTACGGAGAGTGGTCCACGATGATTCCCCAGGTCGACATCCATGAAACAATCATCACCTAGCTGGGTGGTCGCAGTAGCCGCCACGCCTGACCCTGTAGAGTACTGGGTGAAGGATTCATCACTCACTTACGAGTCAAGCTGACCTGTCGAGCTGAGCAAGGGTCGTGGAGACAACCCACTACTTTGTGTATGGTGTCCGAAGCTCCGGTGCGGCTTGTGGAGAGGCCAAGAGCCACCATAGAGTGGGCGAAGGGCGAAAATGCGCCGGTGTTCTGGTCAAAACAGACTAGGATAGATTGCGTCAGGACGAGTGGTCAGATGTCGGAGAACAGAGTGGACTAGTGATGAGCGGTCGGTCGAAGTCTGGGACAGACTGGTTCGTGAGATTGGGGAAGCCGTTCGCGTAGGCCGAAGAAAAGCAACCTTCAATGCATGGTCAGCAAACATGGACCTTCACTGACGTGCATATCCGTTGGGTAGGCCGTTGGGTATTTTCATAATTGCGATTCTGTCGGTTTGCTTGTTGAGGTTGCAAGTCTGAATGAAGTGCTTTGTCCGTGCGGACAATTGATGTCAAACTGGCTGTGGAAGCAATCTGCGCCACAGAAGGCGATATGGAAGATTCCATTGCCTTGTCTCATCTCATGCACCACGTCGCAGCAGGGGGCTGCTAGCGCTGCTGGATTATGATGGCATAGTAGGCCCACTGCATCGTTTACATCAAATGGTTTAGCTATTTTCAGCCAGCATCAAGACGAGGGCACATGACCGATCGGGAGACGACGTAGAAGAGCTTGGTCTGAACGCCAAGTAGCAATGAAAACAGGGCTGATCCATTCCAAAACATCTTCGTGATAAAAGTGATGCGTAGTGCCAAAGTCAAAAGCAACCCATACGCCCACATGCACAGCTCGAGCACGACAGCGTTGTTGCCAAAGAGCGGTATAGTGCTTCGAAGGCCGCCCAGGAGGTATCAAAGTCAAACTTGCATGACTGGTGCCCAAAGTGATTGAGGTCATGAGCAGTCGTGTATGCAGGCGAGGATGTACCTCGGGCTGTTTGCTGCACGTTCCTTAGCCGGGCGGTCTGGCAACTGTCTGAGGGTGTGAAGTTCGTCGTTTTCACCGCTCCTGTAGCTATCACTGGTATGGATATTCCCGAGCGATTCACGAAGCGAAGTTTGCAAACAGGAAAGGTTCAGAGGTGGCTGTTTGAGGCTAGGATCATCGCGTGCTAGCACGGACCGACCGCATGGGACGAGGGAGTTGGAGCTGAAGCGGAGAGCTGCATCGGACGAACAACGCATACTTCGCCGCTTGCTACTGCGTGGCAGACTGAATAATTCTGATGACGACGGCAGGAATGCGGATAGCGGCAACGATGATCATGGATAATCACTTTCATTAGAGTTGATTGTTTGATCAACTGCTGGTAGGAACGATGATGGAACGGTGAGGACACCGCTTGTTCATTGCACAGATTCCCCAACCCCAAGTCTCGAGATCTCCCTGCGCATCGGGAATTTCCCGTTTCTCGCAACATTGATTCCCGGGGTTGGATCTGCCTCAAATATCGCAATTTTTCCGTTCTTCATGCTCGCCAAATTTTGGTGATCACGGCATATGCGATGCAAACATCAGCCGTTGCTTTCTAGTGCCTGCTCTATCTCAACAAGGCCAACACGACTTGAGATTCATGGAGTTCTGCTTACTGAGTCCTTCGCGGCAACCTCCCTATCGCTCTGGATCTATCGGGAGTGTACCGCCGACACAGAACCTTATCATCCATGCTACCCATGTGCTCGCCTACACTACGCCGGCGCAACTGGAGTTTGCATAGAACCTTCGAAATTGCTTCCTTCATGATCTGGCTAAAGTGTGTCAGCCAATCTCGTTATCGACAAGTCCCCGTTGTGTTAATTTCGTTACCAATGCGGAACATAGCCCGACAGCGCCTAGGATGCTGGGTCTTTGTACGATGATTAACACAGGGATCAGAGAACAATTCGAATGTTCTCAGGAGCACGCGAAAGCAGATTGCACGAACGCACGCAAAAACGGACTTCGGTGTTCAGCCTTCCAGGCACAAAGGATCCATCCCATAGGAACTGACTTTTCGCAGCCAGGACTTGTTACAGCACTTTGTCTTTCTGGTGCCTGACGCCAGCAGATCTTCGCGCAGGCTCGTTGTCAACTACCCTGAGTGAATCGCAGAAGATCGTCGCGGTAAGCATGCACGCAATGGTGCTCATGTCGACCATCACTGCGACCAAGTTCTGTTCGTATTGAGGAGATCAATCGTGCTGCCCAGCTGTCAATGCTTCAGCTACTGCAACACGCTGACTCGCTAAAGCATTGTGTGTATGCTTTCGAGATCGACCCCGTACAATAAGGTTAACTCTCTGCGACAAACGTGGATTTACGACGTATTGTGACAATCTTGAGCTTTCAGCCACACCAAACTCTGTTTCCAGAATCTGATGTTTCAGGTTTTCTTGGACATTCGAAAACACCCTAAGTACGTACGTGAGCCATCCTTTGTCGGCGTCATGCAGGTTTTCCACGCCACCATTTTCCTGCAAGGTGCCCGCCACGACCGCCACGTGCATTGTGATTCTTCGAGGTTCCGCGTTGCCGCCTGTTCAACTTCAACGCGGGTAGCGGCACGTACCTTCTGCCGCATACGCTGGCTGTTCATGATGTCAGAGGAATCGAGCTCATCACCGCGAGCATTTCCAGTATTCGAAACACGCTAGGCGTGTAGACCTTCGCAAGTACAGCTGAACCCAGCGATCTTGGTAGCTTTGTCGCCATCATAGAAGCCTACGCGACGACTCAGCAGCCTTGGCATTGACATCTCGACACCAGCTCAGCCATCTGCATGGTTCCCGGCTTTGTGCGACCTCAACAGGCCAGCACCGAATCTGAAGGAAATCATGGCTTTGTTACACCAGCCCGACGATGGCTTCGGGCGTCCATGCAGTCCCCCATTGGTCCGCCGTCGCGCAGAGTACGTTCTGCACGCTTCCTGGCTCCTGTTCGAGATTGACATACAGAAACGTGGCTCGGTGAGAACGTCGTACGAGGACAGCCATCAGACTGTGCCTGAACTCACGATCATGATCGCTGTGGGTTGCTTTCCTGATCGATGCACACTTGCGATGGCGTGTGGCGTGTGTGCGACTGTCTGAGCCAGAGAACTCGGGCAGTGGAATTGGGTTCCTGGATGCTGACGCGATGTGTGCTTTCCGATCGACCCGACTGGCGAGGGCCGTCACCACGGCGGAGCTCCTTCGAATCAATGTGGTATAGCACGGCACCCTCGAAGTTGTTGGGTCCTGCGACACCCAACACTCGGCTGAACGGTCTGTATTTTGCTTCGTATGCTCGCATTTCCCCAGCTTCTGTTTCCATTATCGAACGAGCAACAGAGTCAATGAGTCGTCGAAAGCTGCACGTCTTGACAATTGGTGTGTACTCCTGCATTAGCTTTGCCCACGCCGTCTAGCACAGCTCGAGCGCTCGAATGTTCGCATGCCTCGTTCGCCAGACCAAAAACACACCTCGGAGCAATTCTGAAACACAAGCTGCTCGGCTCTCGGACGCGGGGTTCCGAGGTTTTAACAGTTTGACAGCTGCAGGCTCACCAATCCAGAAACACCACAGCGCAAACATGTTGGCTGTTGGAGAAAGGAGCGCTTGTTGCTCGAGCTGCAAGCTGGTGATGAATCATGCGCGGCGCTGCTCATCACCTCGGCAAAAGTAGAAGCTCCAGCGCAGAAACGATCGCCATCTCGAGCAACAGCACAACTGAAGATACCACATCGTGTTCGTAGGTAATAGCCCCAAAATCCCCGCACTGTCAAAAGTCGTTCATAGACGTGGGTAATCAGGAGTAGGCAAGATAACGACTAGGCACACAGCTAGTCGGTTTGATCACCTCAGCGTTCTCCTGTTTTAGCTCGATGCGTCTGCATCAATCATACGGAGTAGACCATGCCACCTCGTATATCAAGTATCACACCATGCGAGGTGCTCGGTAGGAGAATACCCAGCACGCTGCAGAAGATGTTGCCCCGAGCAAGGACAGTTGAACCCGCTGAGGAGCACCATATTCGTCTGAGCAAGCCAGGCCGGTTCTAGTAGTCGGTGCGTGCGGTGCACTGCGCGCCGACCGGGAAAATGGCTCCGCCCGGGATATGAGGACTCGCGGGGCCGCGCCGTTTTGTGACCCGACCCCAGATCGTTGCTCAGCTGACAAAAGACTGGGATAGGCTTGCTATCGATACAGGCAGGGACGAGCTGTCTAGCAAAGTTCTCGAACGATTCGCAGACGAGCAGGACCTGTTACAGCAACGTTTGAAACAAAAGCAAGGAAGGCTGGGTCATCTGAGACCAGGTCAGCCAGCGAAAACTCGGTGAGCCAAACTGACTGTATCTTTAGGCAGCCAGGTTCCGAGAGGCAATCACGGCGACGCGCCAATTAGACCCTCACCGTAATTTGGGGCGGGATCGCCGACGACCAATGCTTTCCATGACATCTTCGACGAACCTGAAGCCTGCTAAGCGAGCGATTTCTTTTCGTAGCATGCGGAGATTAGCTGGAAGAGCGGTGGACTTGATTTTGATGCGGTGACAGCATCATCCAGAGGTGAGAATAATCGAAGCGGTCAGAGGACTTTGATCGAGTTCGTCATTTGGTGTTTGATGAGTGTTGGAATGGTTTCCGCCACATTTCGCTAATCTATTGCGCCCAAGTTGATAGTCTGGACTATTGCCGCTAATCGACGTCGCATATCGTTGACCAAGCCTTAGTTCTGCGTATGTTTCGACGACTTTCGCGTGTCGGCCTTATCGCGGTGCTGTGAAACGCACCAAGGCCATGGTGACAGTCACAACAAAGACTGATCTCGTGCTGAGCTCCCAAAAATGGCGAGTAATCCTGTTCGTCCTGCGAAACGGTCGTCGGTGTAGCTCGTGTTCCTGAAGAAGGGTCTGAAACCTACGCAGTCGGCGTAGATTACTCTAAGACGGGAGGTACGGCCCCATCTTGGCATACAATGGTGCCTGATAAGGTAGCGTCATCGAGTTTAGTAGCAGTTGCAAAAACTTGCAGATGATCTGGAACGCCAGGCTCGGCACTGGTTCGGGCTACGAGTCAGTGACTTGCATATTTGGCGTGTTTGTGGGTTCTTGCGCGGTGCGGGGATTCGGATCGTTTTCGCCGAATGCTGACGGGTCTCGTTCTCTGTCAGGAGACTGTGGCGCGTTCGAGATGAAGATGACGCTAGGGTTTCCTTGTTCTGGAAGATTGACAACAGGAACGGATTGGCTAACCCCAGTGGCTTCGTCATCGTTGACAACAGGATGTTCGTGGGTGGAAGCGCTAGTATCCTCTGCATCTCCGAATGTGTCCTCGAGGTGTCGTTTCAGATACTCGTCGAAACGACCTTCAGCACGATCCTTCATAGCCTGTCGAGATTGTCGTTGCCATGTCTGCGTGTAGTGCCCTTCCTTGAGATCGTTCTTGAAGCGAGCGATGGCGCGTTTCATGTAGGTGTCGGAGGCAATGAAGTCGACCTCGAGCGGACATGTGTACTTTCCGGTCTCAGGGTTTGTGACGAATAGTCTGCGACCTTGTGGCAGAGTGTTGATGATGTCGCGCTGTTCATCGGCTGAGTAGGATTCCCACCCGGTGACACATGTCAACAGGAACGCTTGGATGTCGGCATTGACGACTCCGGAGGACTTCGTCAGATTTTGGACGCGCTCCAAGAGCCGGCAGACTTGGTCGGAGGAGGAGGCTCGACCGTGAACACTTGCGGCTTCTTTGGATCTCTCCTAGGTCTGTCGGTGGCAGGCATAGCTGCTAATACACAAACGGATGATGGAAGAAATGTGCTGGAGGTGTTGAGAATAGTTACTGATGATGGGCTCTCGTTCCTCTGTGCGGACACTTGGATACTCGCGAGGCAGTTGCAATCAACACATCTCACCTATATGTGACGTCACATCTGCCTGGTGCAACCGCTGGAGCAAACAAAGGAGCTCTTGCCTGTTGCCTGAGATTGTTCTGTGAATGCTACGACTTCCGTGCAATTGTTGGAGCAGAAAATTCTGGGCACTCCCAGCCACCAGGCATGACTCTTCCAGGCGGCCTTCGAACACCATTTCCACGTCTTCAGTGTTGCCATCTGTGTCGTACGTTGGGTCCTGGTCGAGCCAAAGGGTGACCTTGCCGCAGGGAGGCCTCTGGCCTTCTTCTGATAGCTAAGCTGCTACGAACAGAGGTGAAAATTGGGCTTGGAACAAGATTCTCGCGTAACGAATACCTCGGCAGATAATCACGTGATGAGGTCATCTGACCAATTGACGCGCTTTGTATCAGCTCCACAGAGCCCGCCCTGCGGTCATCATTTGAGCCTCGTCGTCGGTGGTCGTTGCTGTCATGCGGCATCCCACAATAGTCGCCGCAAAGTCGTCAGAGTGCGCTCTACCGACGGATCGCAGCGCTATGGCTGCATCCTCGCTACGCCAGAGCGCCCGCTCTGCTTTCTCGTCCATATCAGCCGCATCGTCAGAGGTCACGAGAACAGTTCTCAACCTGCCTCACACGTACAGCGAATATGTCCAAGACAACCCGTCATCTGTCTCGAGTGTTGAGTCGTCGATTCGGTCTCTCACATATCTCCTGCCAGGTGTCCGCCTCCACGACTCCGAAATCGCTGCCGAATCAGTCAACACCTTTGTGCAACTCCTATCAATCTACCATGATCATCTACTGAAGAAGCGCGCAGCATTCATCGCATCGTCTCCTGCCCTTAAACGCGCGCACAGCACAAAGACACCCCAGTCAAAGGCCTCACTACACGCCAAGTACACAACATTTTGGTCAAATTCGTCCTCACTGTATACTAGAATAGCGACATGTCTGAAGATATCAGAATACGTTCAGCTGCTTTGCGAGATGATGGCACGGCGAAGAGGAGGAGAGCGTGGGCGCTGGCGCATCGTGGTCTTGATTGAGTCATTCAAGGCTATGTGCCGGCTACTGCTTATGCGCCTGACCAGTGCTCGGAGCCTGGTGAGCCCGGTCATGCCAGAACGCGCTGATTTTGCGCCTCCAGCACCCGAAGAGCCAGTTGAGGAATTCCCGGAACACATACCTAGTGATGAAAACGAAGCTTTCGCCAGCCAAGACGCCTTCCGCAACACCGGAGTCCCCACTCCGCCTTTATCAGATTCTGGTAAAGTGCCTTCAGTGTCAGCACGAGATCCATTTCCCATGCCACGGACAGGCACAACACTACCTACACTGCCAACCTCTGAGTCGGTCACGTCATACCTTCTGTCTCATGTGCTGACACCAGACGACGTCAAGCCAGCTTATCAGCTTCTACGACGACTCAGCAGCATCCAAGCACAGTCCGCCGAAGTGCTTTACATCTTACGACCACTCATCTATGCTCTCATGATGCAGAAAATTGCCCGTGAGTATGGTTACGAAGGCACTAAATGAAGAAGAATTGGGCGCCTTGGCTAATTGGCTTTGGTATCGAGTACTTTGCACGACAGCTGGGCAAGCCTGCCAGAGCCGGCCCAGGAGACGGCTACATCAGTGACCTTGAGCGAGAAGAATCCAAGAAGCGGAGTGTTGACATGACGTGGTGGCTCATGAGAGGTGCTTTCTACGAGAATGTCACACGGAAGTACGTGCGAAGCGTTCAGACCGGCGTCAGTAAGGTCCCGCTGCTGGGTCCGTTGGTTGCCGGTATAGTCGAGGACTATGACATTTTGTGGGGCGAGTATCATTTTTCGACGTCTACTTTATAATCAGGATTCGGCCTTACTGATTGGGTCGGCAGCAGGCGCTGACGCTGCTACACCGGCAGGCTGTACACACAGGTGATGAGCTAAGCAACCATGTCGGCTTCGACAATGATAAGCATTGATTCATGTTCTCCAGACTGTACCGCGGTCATTCTACGCGTCACTGACTCACGCTCGTACATCATAACGCACGCCCTACACCGACCAGCCCAGTACGAAACCCGGAAGTTGACCTGTTGAGCCACAGCACAGCGACGTTCGCTTACAATGGAGAAAGAAACGCCTGCTCAGCAGTCGGCCAGTCAGCACTCCCTTCACTTGCCTCTCATACCGGTGCCGCTCTGACAAAAGGCCGATTCTCTGGACTCCTAGAGTCCCGGAGCATCATGTCCTGCCGCTCCTCATAGGGTTGGCTATGACCTGCGCCTATCCTTGTCTCGGTTGTCAGATCGACACCTCCGACACCACATGGGGTAGTCAGGCAACCAAACATAGCGTGAACAGCACAAGGGGTCTGCAGCGCAGTTCATGTCGAGTCAGAATCCACATTTTTTCCTTACTGCAGCGGAGTGAGGAACCCTCGCACTCGAGCCTCTGAGCAAGCGCACTCGAGCCTAAGGGTATGCGCATTCGAGCCTCTGAGTATACGCACTCGAGTCTCTCAATATACCGCACTCGAGCCTCTGAGTATTTGCACTCGAGACTCACAGTATTCGCACCCAACGCTCTGAGCATTCACACCCACAGGCTCGATGACCGAGATTTTAAAAAACATCATATGCCTCGGCAGCCTATACGGACGCTCAAGCAGCATAATAAGACAGCGCATCGGAACTGGCCCAGTCTCCACCCAATACATGTTGGCACCAATAGTCTGAGGTCCGAAGTGCGTTGGTTGATCGACCAACGCCCACGAACAACGCTACTCTGGCTGTGCACTTGGGCTTGTCATCTTTGCTGCTCCCATCCTAGCAATCTCTACTCCGTATTGTGTCGGCCGTAAGTATGGTTATGCGCACGCGTAAGACTACGTAAGGTCCCTGGGGCAGGAGCCAGACCATCCATGGATCTCACGTGGAGGTGAGCTGAAAAATATACTTTGGTGTTATGCGGGGACTTTCAAACCATATGCATTTTACATCAACGATTCTCATGCAGCCATGCTGCGGCTGTGGTATTTCAGGTAGCCGTCATCCCGCCCGTGAGACGGGACCTTGACACCGTAAGGCGGTCCACCCGACCGCCTTTCGGTCGCTACAGTTGCGCGCAAAGGAAGACACAGTCACAGTGCACAGTCCGCGCTACTGAGTCAACTACAAGCGGCACGCAACGCAGCCGTAGGATTTGTTTCCAGGGGTGGATGAGCCTCCTGTCGCGACACTAGCCCAACGAATGCCGGCAGCTATATATACTATGGTAAGCCCTTAAGGTTGACCATGCTTCGCAGTATCAACGCCCTACCGGTGATTATCCAATGATCATGGCATCCGACCACTCAGCGTTGAGTCGAGCGGCTACGAATAGTCAAGCTTTGCAAGGGTCGTAAGATCGATTAAATTGACCATACAATCAGGCCCGGCGATGCTGGCTAAGGAATAGCGTTTCGCGTACGACTACTGTGGTAAACCTCTTTTGCCCGACGCGGTAAGCGCAAAATTATGCATTTTAGCCACGCTGGACATGGGAAACCTTCGTCTACTACGGTTTTGCAGCAAAGGTATATTATATAGCTGGACAAGACCTCCAACGACGTCTGCTATACACTTACTGGACTGTTTCTTTGTCGTGCCAGGATTATTATCGCCTCGACCACCCGAGATCTCACCTGAACGCCCCCAGCATTTATCTTCACCGGGGTAAAGACTACCCGGCTATCGCCAAAGTGGGCATAACAGGTCTTTACGAGCGTATATTGCACCAAGGACTTGCAAAAGCACACATATATACAGGCGCCAGCCTTACCTTCACGGCGTTTTCGCCTAGGCTTTCCGATACTATACAAATCGATAAGCCTACCTACTCTAGAACCGACTCCCTCTAAACACCGCAATCATGGGCGCCACAAGGGGTCTCAAGGCTCTCTTCCCACCCACCACCAAAAAGCCGAAGTCGCAAGGCCAGGAGCCCGCCCTTCTGGCGACACTCGACCTCCACCTCCTCCGCAGCTCCATGTCCCTCACCTCGTGGCTATGTGTCGGCGCCGCCGTCCAAGCCGCCATATCACTCTTCCGCATTCCCTTCTACCTCTCCCTCGTCCTCATCCTCGGCGTGCTCGGCTATCGCACTGGCCACGCCCTCCTCATCACATTCAAACTCATCCCCAACCCCTACCTCGAGGACGCCATCTTCAACTATACCTCCGCACAGATCCCCAACAAGGAGACCGGCGACTTCTCCGACACACCAGCAGCCGAACCCGTCGGTATACTACATCTAGGAGCCAAGATCAATCACCCCCTAGGCGCCTTCTCCCCACACGCTCAACCGCTAATCAAGTACGCCGAGACCATGTACAAAGTGCTTGACTCGGATGCGAAGAAGTCGAATGGCTACCTCGGCGGACAGAGCTTCGATACGGTCGACAAGAACGGCTGCATGGAATTTACATTCATCAGCTATTGGCGCAACATCGAGGCGATCCACGACTTTGCATACTCGTCTGCGCATCGCAAGGGGTGGGGTAAGTTGCTCTCCTATCCCCAGGCTCGTGTCCGATAATGCGCATTACTTTGAAGGCTGTCAGAGCATATGTCTCGGGCTGACAACGAAGTTGCTCTCATTGGACTTACAATTTTGCCTTCGAACATACGCTCTTTGCCCGAGACCAGGCTAACCAGATTCACAGAGTGGTGGAACTCGGTGCCGAAGGAGGAGATCAAGCATGTGAGTTTCCTGTCTTACTACTACCAGGCCAAGTAACGAGAACGATCCATTGCTAACGCCGAAACAGCTCGGAATCAACCACGAGATCTTCGAAGCGCCAGCTGGCCAATGGGAGACCATCTACATCAACCATCAGCCTACATTGATGGGAGCCACTGCCTCATACCGACCTGGCGACAAATCGATCGGAGGCACGGTCGAGAACAGCTGGCAGTCCAACATAATGGATGCCTCGAGAGGACCATTGAGAACCTCTGCCGGCAGGTTGAGCCGAAACAGGGAGGAGCTTGCTGGACGGTACTCTTACGTTCCCAAGCCGCTGTCGAAGGGCTGGGATGGAGATGGCAGGGACACATTGGCCGCGCAGGGTGAGAAGGTCATCAGTGCCGTGGCTTAAGTGAATGGGGAATAGCGGCGCGACCTGCTCTCCTGGACAGGGATAGCTGGACTCAGTGCTTTGGCAGCTGTTCCAGAGGCAGGTGGTAAGCACGCTTGGACGGTCATCACTACTGCACGCTGGGGCAGAGCACGGTTACGCGTGAATCGCACCTTCGGATCCAGCTCATATTCCCAGCGAGCGACCGCATCGTCCGACGGCTCTGCAGGCTCCGTCTCACGCAAAACCAAAATCGAGCAACAAACCTACCTTCAACCCAGCAGAAGAAGCACGCCTCCGTACCGTTCTCACACGTACAAAGCACAGGTATAAGAGTTTCGATCACGATGCCGCGTACTCAGCGGGCGCACAGCGTCACCTGAGGTTCCTTGCAGAATACCTTTCTTTGGAATTGTTACACGAATTTAGGGAGGCTGACATAAGGCGAATGGTAGACATATTTGGTAGTCGGGTTTCAGTCAGCACTGTTTTCCATTAGCTACGATTGTATACACACACAGTAGCGGCCCACTTCAGGCAACCCAGACACGAGCTCGCGGAATACCATATTGATGCCCGCCCTGAGGATGACCTGATCGAGCATGGACTCTGACGATGTGCTTCCGCGGAGATCATTATTTGACACTGCGAATGCCCAGTTGATGCTGCTGCTTACAAACATGGGCGGCAGCGGTCGATTTAGCACAGCTGGCGGCAGTCGCAACTTGAAGGTGCACTGAAGCCATGATCGGAAGGCTAGTCTGTTGAAGTAAAGTGTTCGAGGCGGATAAGGCAGGTGCAGCGGGCCTCGCCTGTCGTATACTGTACAAAGACGTGGGGAATATGGGGTCGGTACGAAGCCAAGTTGTGCACCACATCGTACGTACATGCCTTGTACAACGCTTCTTTTGTTATGAAAACAATGACAATATCGCGTATGGGCTGATGTCACAAGACGGACCGCATGACTTGGATGCATGTCTCACATCAGGAAGTATTCATGATCATTTTCAGCGCCTTATGCTGTGCTGCCGCACCAAACGTGGCATACGCCTGCTCTCCGTCTTTCTGAAGGTTGAATTCTGCAATTGCGTCAGTCGTGGCTTGCACTCGTCGGTGTCTCAGGGTGCTTACCGTGAGTAATCAGCTGCTTCAGGTCCAGCGTGCCTGCCGCAAACATCTTCATCAAGGAGGCCGTCGACGTGGTGTTGACGAAGCCCATCGTGATTGCTGTTTGACTATTAGCATTACCCGCAAGCACGACTCGTGCTTGGTCTCACCGATGTTGTAACCCCACAACTTGTCAATATGAAGCTTGCAAGGCGCCCCATGGACTCCGATATTTGCGATATTTCCACCGAAAGCGACCAGGTCCTGGCAGAGCTCGAAGGAGGCAGGCACGCCAACGGCCTCGATCACCACGTCGCAACCACGACCGTCTGTCAACTCCATTACTTTGGCTTTCACGTCCTCGTCGGCATTGATTTTGTGGGACGCGCCCATCTTCTGGGCAGCTTCGAGTCGACCGACGTCCTTGTCGACGGCGATGAGGATGGATGGGGATAGGAGCTTCGCTGTCAGAATTGCGGCTAGACCCTGGGAATCTTTCAGTACGGATCAATGCCGAACCTTGCAGGGTTACGTACGACTGGGCCAGTCCCGACGACGACCACTGACTTGCCCGGCGTGACATCACCCGCCAGGACTCCGACCTGATGATCAATCAGCGACCGCTTTCAGCGTGATCGATACTTAAAACTTGCCTCATATCCCGTCGGGCCAATATCGCTCAACATGACCAACGCCTTCTCGTCAACGCCCTCTGGCACAAGATGCAAGCTTGCATCCGCAAGCTTGATTCTCACATACTCCGCCTGCGTGCCGTCCACAGTATGACCCAGAATCCACCCGCCGCCCTTCTCGCAATGGCTATACATTCCCTTCTTGCACATCGGGCACGACGCACAGCTGGTAATGCACGAGATCAAGACTTTGTCGCCTTTCTTGAAGCCTCTGACGGCGTCGCCAGCTTGGTCGATCACGCCGACACCTTCATGGCCAATGGTCACACCCTCCTTGCACGTGGGTACATGGCCTTGGAGAATGTGCAGGTCAGAGCCGCAGATGGTGGTGTGCACGATCTTGACAATTGCATCGGTGGGGTCCTCGATTTCTGGCTTCGGCTTGTCTTCGAGCTTGATGGTGTTCTTGCCGCGGTAGACGAGTGCTTTCATGACGGACCTCTTGCTGTCGTTTCGATTGAGTATTCCAGAAGAACAGTTTTGGCGGCGTGGTCTCGATGTTGGCTGTGATTTTTGGTTCTGGTGAAGAGCTTGGCAGGATCCCAAGTCCTATTCAACATCTTGTACAATCATTACGATACGTTCGCCCTCGGTAGTGCCCAAGTGAGGGGACGTTCACTGACCTTGACTCCGGCCATGGCATGCGGTGACTGGTCCGCCACCGCGGATGTGGTCACAAGCGTGAGCTTCGCGACGAAGAGAGAGCGTATCGGACCATGAGTTGCTTTCATGGATGTCCATAAGCGAATGAACAAGGCGAGACATCCTGGCTCAGCAGGGTCTCAAGCTTCTCAAGCCTGCGGCGGACACGAGCTGTACAATACTGCAGCGCGATTGCTATAGGTCGAGCAATGTTCAGACGCGGTCCGAAGCAGAGGTGGCCTATGAATGGTGGTGCAAGCTCAAAGCTACTGCCATGAATCGCGGGGAAGTGGAGAACCTACCAGGCGCGTGTAGAGGAGCGGCGAATTGCGCTACACACACCAGAGGTCTGTAAATCGTTTAAGCCGGGTGAATGGAGTGACAGTACTCAGCCCTTGGGATAGTAGTGGTTAATCGAGCATTCAGCGTCGACCGCAAAGCTAGCAGCGTTTGATCTGCCGTCACGCTCCAGATTCTGTCGCGTAGCTTGAAAAGGGCCAGAAGGCCGGGAATCGCGCGCAGTGTCTGTTCTCTCCTGAACTATCCGCAGTACCAAGCTTTGAAAGTCCTCATGGAGTGATCGGGGCGCGGTACGAATGCGTGCAACCGATGACCACGAACAGCGATACTGATCAAGTACACAGAAGGTGGTAGGACGTAATAAGAAGTTGAGATCCGAAATGCATGTGCCAACACGGGAAAGTGGCTGCTCGCGATGTGGGGAAGGTGCACCCTTCTGGATTCTGCAAGCGGAAGGAAGGAAGGCTCATCTCAACTTGCAAATATATTGGGCCACAATCAAGTCCTTTCTTAACAGCTTCTCGAATCGTCTTGACTACAATCCATCGATCCTTCCAGCATAGGGAGTACTGTTGCACCAGAAAGAATATCTACACTGTAAATACTTCTGATGCTACATTGGTCCGCGATGTGACTCACAGAGCGCCGATCTGCGGCGCGTTTCTCGTTCGAGAAATTCGAGGACGATATGCGAATCTCTGATGAGTAATTGCAAGTTTTCTTCATTCGAATGTCTCCTATGCCATATATCAAGGTTTGTGCGCGGTCTCTGAGGACTCGTCAACTCAGGAACCATAGTTGTGATGGACATCCCGCCTACCCTCAAAGACGAAGCCGGGCAGCCACGACAGCGAGTGAGAGAGCTACTACCAGATCTGCACTTGGGCTTCCACCCACCTGGACCGTTGAACGCCATCACCGATGTTCCCGGCGTGCTTGTGAGCGCTCTCGAGATCTTCGAAGATGACGATGGCAGAATTGTTGCTGAGGTGACTGGGCGCCGTGACGGACTGGGCAGGCGACGGCAGATCGGCAAGACGTCGGATGTCAACACAGGAGTAACCGTCATTGTAAGTATTCCAGCCCTATCGCCTTCGCAGACGTAATATCGGCACCAAGAGTCGAGCCTCTGCCCTGTCCTGAGATCTCCGGCAATTCGAGCCACGGCAGCTGCCTGACGCGTGCATGATCTCGGTCACGCTCTCCCACCCCAGCCTTCTTACCCCAGCACTGACATCTCACCCTCCCCTAAACAGCTCCCCCGCCCAAACCCAGCCTGGTTCACCACCGCCTGCTACTCCTCCATCTTCTCCTTCAACGGCTCCGGCGAGCTCACCGGCAGCCACTGGATCAAAGAGACCGGCCTGCTCAACAGCCCCATCGTTCTCACCAATTCCTTCTCCGTGGGCGCCGCATATTCCGGCATCTACGAGTTCGCGATTCGGGGGTCGTTGCGCAGTCAGGGTCGTGGACTGAAGGGGGACATGTTACAGGGTGGTGCGAAAGATGGGATGGCGCTTGGCGACTACTTCCTTTTGCCGGTCGTGGGCGAGACGTACGATGGGTTCTTGAATGATATTGGGCGGATGGTGGTGAAGCCGGAGCATGTACTCAACGCGATTGAGCTTGCTGCTGCCGGAGGCAATAGTCCCACTGGTGGCGCAGATGCACCAATCCCAGATCGCACACCCAACAATTCCCAGCTACCACCATCCCGACCCGTCCACGAAGGCTCCACCGGCGGCGGCACAGGCATGCTCACAATGGGCTTCAAAGGCGGCACAGGCACCTCCTCGCGCATCGTCCCCGGAATTCTCCACGGCGAACCCACACAATGGACAGTCGGCTGCCTCGTGCAATCCAACTTCGGCAAGCTAGAGGACCTCCATTTCGGCAGCGTGCCCGTAGGACGAGAGTGGAAGCGCGATTTCGCCGGCACGGAATGGCGGGATGGATGCATCTTCGCTGGCACTGGCTCTGGCGGAACGGCCAGTGATGTCAGCGCTAGCAAAATGGCAGGGGATGGAGGGAAGAATGCTGCACAAGAAGGGTTCACCGCAACCAACCCGACAACGCCACCCGACGGCAGCATCATAGTCATCCTCAGCACCAACGCCCCGCTCAACCCAACCCAGCTTCAACGCCTCGCCAAACGCGCCACCGTTGGCCTGTCGCGGGTCGGCGGCTTCGGCGCAAACTCCTCTGGCGACATCTTCCTTGCCTTCTCAACTGCGCCGGGCCCGCAACGCGAGCCGGAGGCGATGCCTGGGTACAGTACGTGGGAGGCGCGGCGTGCTGCAAGGGTCGAGGAGCAGGTTGGTGTTGATGGAGGCTTTGTGCAGGATACGACGATCAACGGGCTGTTTGAGGCGGCGGCGGAGGCGGTGATGGAGGCGGTGTTGAATGCGATGTGTATGGCGGAAGGAGTGGTGGGCGTAGAGGGGAACCGGGCGAGTGGAATTCCGTTGGGGTGGGTCAAGAAGGTGGTTGAAGAGCGGTACGGTGGTGGTCGATAGGGAGTAGGGACTCCAGGGCGTTGCAGGTCAACGGAATGAATGTAAAGGTGGCTTTGCTAGTGACGGACATGCGCTGCTGAACATGTGGTCAGGGGAAGGAGAAAATAAAAGCGAGTACTCGACATTGATCGTAGACCGCTGAGGAGGCCTCTACTTCGATCTTCAGGGAGTTTCAGGTCTCGAGCAAGAATTCAATGACGAGGATCAGGAGTGATTTTGAGCCATGTGTGACAATGAAACAAGACACAAACGGCGGGAATTGAAGACGGCTTGAAAGTGCTTTGAACGCTGAAGCAAGAGCTTGTTGAGTCATGACTGATCGCTACTGCCTTGAGCCATGCTATGACAGCGGGCCGGGAAGCAGCCGAGTTTGAGCCCTCCATCCGCGCGGTGGAGCCCACAGCCGTCAGCGAACTCAGCACAGTCTTCGTGCGATTTGCGATATATGCACTGAAAGGCCTTGTATCCGAGTGTCGCCTCGACCGTTCCCTTCTCCACCGCCGACAGCCAGTCGCCAACTCTACCGAAAAAGGCGTCCAGCTCCAATTCTTCCAACGCAGCGTCAAAGTCCATCGCAAACGCAGCCATAGCAGATATCTTAGTGCAGCCCGGTATGTGTTCTTCCAATCGGTCAAGGTAGACCTTCCGCAACTGCGTCAGCTCGTATTCTCGCAGGTGGTCCCAGTATGTATCAGTTTTCCCACCGGGATCCAGTTCGTCCACGTCGGGGTCGAAGTCGCTGTAACCATCGCGATCCGGCCTAATATATCTGTCGCGGCCTCGCCATAGACGCGGCAGTTGCACCGCCCTCCATTGCGGCATCGTGGCACTGAAGTCCCAGCCCGTGATCCCCGACAGTTGACCGTTATCGTCGATCATGATCTTGTCCAGGTCTAGATCTGGATGTTGCAGCACTGTATTGGTAGGAAAACTGTCACAACCACGGGCATATCTGTTCAGTAGAAGCAGGAAGCGTTCGCCAAGAGTGATATCCTTCTTCGCGCTCTCCTCGTAGTCTTTGTTTCCCTCAGCTTCTGCTTCACGGAGGAGTCGCAGCTGCTCCTCGATCGCTGCCTTGGCTCGTGCTTTGAACCAGTCACGCGTTGATCGGTATGGTCCGAATCCGCTGTTAGGCCTGGCGAGATCGTGGCACCAGCTTATCGACGCCATTGGGGCAAGACTGAAGTTCGCCTGGGACACCGCTTGGGTGCGAATGGCATTCGGCTGTGACGCCGCTTGGCTGAGTCTGAGGGTCGCCTGGGACGCCGCTTGGTTGAGACAGGAGACCGGTTTCGCTGCCCTTTGGCTGAGACTGAGGCCTGGCTGGCTCTTCCCTTGACCGAGGCTTACAGCACTCCCCAATCCAGTGAACCGGTTATCAGACCGCATAAGCCGACCCTGCATGTCCGCGAGCGCTCCAAACACCCTCTCCTTCTCCCGCATGGACAGGTGCCGCCACCTGTTGTACAAAGACTGACCGTGTACAAACTCCATTAGGATCCATTCATACCCAAGCTCGTTGTCACTTGAATCATCGTGAGCGAAAACTTTTGGAACGAAAACTGGAGTGGTAAGTTGCCGGACTAGACGCATTGTGGCCACCTCACTCTGGGTTTTGAGGCGGGGACAGAAGGGGAGGGTGACTTTGAATGCGTAGTATTGTGCACCATTGTCGACGGAGATCTCGTAGATCTTGTTGAGCTCGCTAGTTGCGTGTAGACTTGCCGAGACCGAGATATGCTCGGGTATATTGAGATGCAAGCGTGTGAGATTCTCGATCGTGGGAATACTGGGCTCCGAGAGACGAGATCTTTCTGCTTCAACATTTCCGCTTCCGTTTTCCCACTCCATGATGGCGACGGGTCAGTCTTGCAGTCTGGTCAGCTTCGGCTTCCTATCAGCTCAGGTCAGTCTTCCTATCTCGTCAAATCAGCCTCCGCTTTCGTTCGAGGCAGTTTCTCCCTTTGCGTCAGATCAGTCGCTTTCTTTCGTCAGATCAGTCGCTTTCTTTTGTCAGATCAGTCTCTTCATCTCGTCACCTCTGGCTGGTTTCCAAGTATGGCTGGTTCAGATGTTGTGCGTATGGGGTGGGCTCTGTGAAGGATGATTGGAAAAGTGCTGCAAGTCAATTCCAATCGTCGAAATGAGTACCTTTATCTTCCAAATTGGCGTGAGCGAACTAGACGCAGGCAGTGGCCACTGTATAAGCGGACAAGTCTGTTGAGCAGGTGTGCAGGCCTCCTGGCAGTGCCCAAACTGATGTTGATGTCGTGTCGGGTGGTTTTTGTAATCTTGTCTTGAGTACCTTATGTTTCTACTGCATGTTCCATGACTCCGATTCCAACCAGCTGAAACTAAGCATAAGCTCTAGCAATTGGTCTATGCGCTTGAACGCTGGCACAAGCTTTTCCTCCTACGACCGTTGTCTTCTGCTTTCTCTGTGCATGTCTTTCTCGTGAACTTCGTTTCTTGGCGATTGCCGCTCCTGTGCTTGACTCCACTGATATGGGTGTATTCATAATTTCTTCTCTATTCCTCACGGTCGAGCCCTTTACGAGCTCGCCGCAATCACCTTCGGCGGCAGCAACATCCCGTTCCGATTTCTGAAGAAGAACACACCGGCGTTCTCGCCTTCCATGCCTGGCAGTGTCTCCACCCACTGACATCTCCTCAGATTGGTATACAGGCTTCTGATGAAACCAAGCGGGCCACCTTTTGTATCAGAGCGGTAATGCTTGCCCATGACGCCCTTGATCGCCTCGGTGGCTTCGTCAGCGTGGTAGAAGGGGATGGTGCTGACGTAATGGTGCAGAACGTGGGTCTCGACAATGCCGTGCATGAGTTGGCGACCGATGAAGCCGAATTCGCGGTCGATGGTGGCGGCGGCACCGCGGGTGTAGGTCCAGGAGGTGGGCGAGTAGTGCGGGAGGGAAGGATCGGTGTGTTGGAGGAAGGTGATTGCGACTGGGTCGGAGTGTTAGATAGGTTCAATGTACAAGGGTTCGATGGACTTACCGAGCCAGTGGTTAACCCAGAGGTATGGGATGAAATACCACACGAGCAGATTTGACCAGCCAAAGTTCTTGCCAATCGTGAACAGAATAGTGCCGACAATCGCAAGACCGAGATCGCTGAGGACGATCAAATGCGAGTCCTTGGCGTCGTAGAGAGGACTCCGAGGGTTGAAGTGGTTGACACCGCCGGTCAGACCGTTCTTGTAGCCCTCACCACGACCGTTGCGCTGTCCGCCGTGCTTGTTGTGGCCGGTGACATTCGTCAACAGGTACGCGGGCCAGCCACCGAGCTGCTGGTAGAGCAGATGGAAAGCAGTCGCCAAAGGGGTCTCCTCGGTCAACTCGTGCAGTTCGTGTGCGAATCGGCCAACTCGAGAGGAAAACTCCTCGCGGGTCTTTGGCACGAAGACCATGTCTCGCTCCATGTGACCAGTGGCTTTGTGGTGCTTGCCGTGAGAGATCTTCCAGGAGAAGTAGGGAACGAGAAGGAGGGAGTGGCAAACCCAGCCCACGGTATCGTTCAATACCTTGCTAGGAGAGAAGGACTGGTGACCGCATTCATGGGCCATGACCCACAGACCAGTGCCGAAGCAGCCCTGCACGAAGGTGTAGGCCGCCCACAGAGCAGCACGTAGAGGTGTCGATGGGACATTCTCAGCTGTGAGGAAGCGGTTGGTGAAGTAGAACGTGGTAGCCAGCGCGAGCATGTCTCGAGCGACGTAGTAGAGACCAGTAGCAGCAGACCGCTCAAAGCAGTGCTTGGGAATGGCCTTGTGGATGTCGCCAATGGTGTAGTCGGGAATCTCAAACTTGTTGCCATACGAGTCCACCAACTCGGGCGTCTCTCGTAGTTGTTTGGCTGGAGCAGCATCTTCTGAGGCCATCGAGGACAGCGATGTGGATGATGGCGACGATCGAGGACTATCGATTGGCGAAATGTCTGTTGAGGTTGTAGGGGTGCTGTCGGTAGTAGCTAGGCGTCGCAGAGCCGTCTCGGACGGCAGTGCGGTAGTAGTCATGGCTATGACTATGGCTGGGAGCGATGGGATGCTCAAATGTGCAGCGTGGTTAGGATGAGGTGGGGTGGAGGAAGTAGCGGTCTAGTATGGTGAGAGGTACTGTAGTCGTAGAGGTAAGGAGAAGGAGGGCAAGTGTAGGAAGGCGTTCTGATTTATGTGGACAGGGAGGACTCTGCAGAATCGCTTGGCCTGCTGTAGCGTTCTGTGCGGTGTGTTTGCATGCTGTGCGTTTTCTGGCCGTGCGGCGATCCCAAAATTTCTCAACAGATCGGAGAAGCTCCCACAGTGAAACGGTGTCGTATCAGATTCTTAGCCATTCAGACCCCAGCAGATGCGCCCATCTGAGCTCCAGAGTTGCCCCTCCGGGCATAGGTCCAGGGCGGCTTCTGGGCCTCGACCAATGGTGCTTTTACCCTTGGTCGGCGAGCTGTTCAGGGTCTGCATCGCCGGATTTGAATTGCGGGATGAAGGAGGGGAAAATGTGCGTATTGTAATTCTTCATTAGGCGATACCGAGGTCTTCCTGAACAGCTACGGTATATGGACTATCTAATTCGTCAAGTGCAGTAATACTGATTGCATACGTCGTGCCCTTCTGCCAGCCTTCGCACCTAAGAGCAAATGAGGCAGAAATGATGTGAGCTGACTGCTACAGAAGCACGACATTCAAACCACCGCTATATGGTGG
The DNA here is from genome assembly GCF_001299255.1 of Cyphellophora attinorum. Classification (NCBI taxonomy): domain Eukaryota; kingdom Fungi; phylum Ascomycota; class Eurotiomycetes; order Chaetothyriales; family Cyphellophoraceae; genus Cyphellophora; species Cyphellophora attinorum. The sequence goes on along the minus strand of NW_017253257.1, from coordinate 278,962 downwards.
GGAGTACCCCATCATACTCACCGCCACGCCTCGAAAGACCGTGGCCGGACCATAGCATTCTCCTGCTACTCCACACAACACGGCCTCATGGCCACATGATCGCCTCGGACGGTAGCTGTGACTCGTGGGACTTCTCACGCCACAGGTGAGATCGACAACAAGCCGATATCGACCAGCCTTCGCGAATGCAATGCAATGCCCGGCTGGAAGTTTTCACATGCTATCGAAGCTCGCCCGGGGCCTCGATCCGGATCATAGGCAGGGTCCAACAACGTGCGGTAGGTAGTTGGCTCGGCCTGTGGATGAAGGGCGATGGTGGAAGACATGTGAAAGTCGCTGTCTGGTTCCCGCCGTGTCTCGTATCGCCTTGATGAACTTTCGAGCGACTGCGCAGTGGTCGGCGTCGGAAGTTCCAAGCAATCTTCAGTCATCTGATTCTGCACGGTCAGTCGTCACACAGATCGGGAGTCCTTCTCCATGCATCTCGGCATCGTTCATGCCACACTGGCTGTAAATTACAATCCGCTCATTCGACCAGTCGTTTCGATGTGTAACCGAAAAATTCTCGAACGAAAATGTTGGGAGTCTCGGCCCCACCAGCTCAAGCCCAGATCGCGCCTGACCCCTTTGAGCTAGCATAAGCGGCTCGTGCCGACCACGTTTCTCTGCCCTTGCAGAATCATGCAGATGTCCCCAATTCGTTGTCTGAGGCATCCCGTGGCAATTGCGATAAGAAGGACTTTGCATTGGGCCACCCGGTTATGTAGCTGAATGCATTCATCTGTCATGACGGCTGGTCTGAGAAGCCTTCGCAAGTGTATCGTCGTTGAATCTTTTCTTTTCGTCGCCGGAGTCATCCAGTGTCGTGGTCATCGCATCTGACTTTGCAGAAGTAAAGCGGTCGCGGCTGGGGCTCCGTCTCCACTGCCTCCCGTCGCGCTTGTCGCCATGAGCCCAATCGTCGAAGATCGTAGTCCTGGAGTGACATGGACACTCGTCGAGATCGACCGGTTGTGTACTTCGATAGCGATCTCGGCACCTTCCTGCCCGCCATGGGCACCATTCTCGTCCCCCTTTCGAATTCGTACCTCGATACTTGGCACCAGAAGTCTGCCGCTTCGTTGTGGGAATAGCGTGATGCTTTGCGACTCCTCGACAGCTTCGCCAGTGCAGTGTATAGTACCCTTCTTGCGCCCTCCAATAAGCCACGTGTCGGACTGTGCGAAGAGCTCGTATGTAAGCTGTGCTCGGTCGGTTAACGGGATCCTTGGAACGGCTATTGACAACGTGCACAACAATGGATGGCCAAGTACAGCCGTTGCTTGCGTGACCGGCAGGTGGATGTCCAAGGTGGTGGTGACGAGCGGCGGCGGTGGTTGAACGTCAGCTTTCAGCCGCAGCTCTCGCACTGGGCCATTGTCCAGGTCCATGGGTATGACTTGACCATCGGAATGCCATCCGGTCAGCCATTCGTCTATGCTGTGACGCAATTGCCGAGGGAAGGCAGGTAGAATCTGCTGCCAATCGAGCTCGGTCTTTGGCTTTTTGGCAATCTCACGCGTCAGACTGATTACTTCCAGCTCGTTTTCAATCCATATTTGGCGATATGTTGCGATGATGTGGTCGACAAGCAGATCTGCCACAGCTTCAAAGCCTGCCGCTTGAGCGCTGGCTCGGAAGGACCTTTCCAGGCAGGCCAGCGCTACCTCATCAATGCGATAATAGGAAATAGCCAACTTCAGGCTTGGTTTCGTGGAAGCATGCGCATCTGTCTCCTCCGAGTGCACGAGCCATCGTGCCGGCTGTTGATTGAAGACTGTGATACCTTTCATCGCCTCGGCCGAGCTTCGCGCTGCCACGCCCGCGCTCCCATCAATTTGACAGTTGACAAGAACAAGAGGAGAAGGTGTTGCAGTCGCGATGAGAAACGTCGAGTATCGGTACCCGCTGCGATGAATATCTTGCACACTGACAGCTAAAGGCAGCAGAACTTGAGCTGAACAAGAGTGATAGATACTGAAGCTGTCTTCGCCCTGACGATAGTCCATCACACACTTCAACAATACGGTGGACTCTGTCTGGTTCTCGAGGCTGTATGGTATTTCAATTTGGACGATAGTGCTTGAGGGTAGCCTGCCAAGTTTAAGTACAGTTCCCGCATGGTCGTGCTGGACTTTGAGTGCATCGCCTTCTGTGCCCGAAACAACTTTGGCGTCCAGCAGCTTCAATCTCAGCCCAGCCGTGGCAGGTCGAACGTGAAGCCGATAATCGTCAAGTTCGAAGTCTCTCGTCTGTATATCTAGATGCAAGGCTCTGGCATGATGCTCGAGATCTATCACATTTGACTGCGAGACCGACAACTTCGGCGCGTCCCGTCCAGGGTAGACCAGAAGTGGTTTGGCATCCGATGCGACCAGCATAGGCTTGTAGCTCGTCACTGATCTTGCCGATTCGGAGTGCGCGAAGTTGCGTGTCAAATGGATCTTACCAATCTGTACCTCCAACTCAGCCGCGTTGAACCAGCCCGTAGCCAGTGTATTGCTCTGCAGATTTAACGTGACTGGACTCGAATTCAGCACAATTGTATCCTCAGTCTTGGCGACGAGCTCAAGTGGCTCGGAATGATTTGCAGACTTGAAAGAAACCGACACAGAGTCTGCTTTGAGCTCGCCTGGCACAGCGCTGAGTAGTGTCAGAGACCACGTAAAACCACCGGCAGCAGATGTATGGCTGATATTGCGATCGACGCTGACCACTTTGACGAGAGTGTCTAATGAAATGTTTGTTGGCGACACATGGGAAGCCAGGCTCAACAGCTCCTCACAGTATTGCTGTGCCAGCTTTGCCGAGCGACTCGCAAGCGGCGAATTCATCAGCTCAATCAAGCATCTTGCCAGGTCATCTGTGCGCTCCTCCGCACGCAAGCACTCGGCATAGATCGATATGACTTGCGGCTGACTACTTATTAGGGGCTCATCGGAGTCGTCTTCGAGGACATTACTAAGACACTGACGAGTGAAGGCGAGATCATGCTGCGCAAAAGCCAGCATTGCCAGATCAATCAAGACTTGTCGGGCCGAATGCTTGCTGTTGGCTTCGAAATAGAGATGATGCATGGCTGTCGACAGAAGCCGATATAGTGAATGGAATGCATCCTGGGATGATGTAGCCTTCTTCAGATACTCTGGTGTCAGGGCACGTAGGCGATAGCGTAGGACAGCGTCAGGTAGATGCGAGTGTGAGTCGTCTCCATTCGTTATCGGTAAATTGAGCCCGGAAGACAGGCGGTGCATATGGATCCGGTTGCTGTCGCCACGGTCGGTGGGAGGAGTCCTCCGAATCGCTTCCACCCATTCTGACGTAGCCAGTAAGTTCTCAACTGTTTTGCGTAGCAACAAAAACAGCTTTGCAATTGTAGAACACAGTCGATCGAGGCCAGGCCGTCTTAGTTGTTTGGTCGTTCGGCTTTGGTGTTCCGCAGTCTGCTGCAGAGAGACACTCGAGGAAAGGGATTCTGGACGCAAGCCGCGGACTGGACTTGCTCCTCGGGATGAAGGCACTGAGCCATTAGGCTTGTGCGATTTCTGCGGCTTCGAAAGCTGTCGGTCCTCTTCCAAGACGTTGAATTCTTCGAGATGGGTCAAATCGACGTCCAAGTGAGGCAGCAATAGATGTAGAATCTGGACAGTGGCTGCCCACGTCCAGGATGCTACTACGTTCCCGATGACGACTTTTTGGGTGGCTCTTTCCTCGCCAGACAATCGGCCTCCCCATGCAGCCTGAACATCCATGTGCAACTCTCGAGAAGCCAGATTGATGAAGTCCAATCCTAGGTCCGCTAGGTCCGCCATGATTTCAAGATCGATTGCGGGTGTCTTCGCGCCGAAGTTCGCAGATTTGGCACGACGCAGAAGGATTTCCATCTGGCGAGTAAAGATGTACGTTCTAATATCGAGAGGGGACACATCGTTGGCAAGGATCATGTCGCGGTAATGGCGGCTTCCGGGCTCGAAAGGCGAGGTGCTACGGCCTTGTGCAAGCAATTCATCGAGTTGCAATGTTGACGTCTCTCCGCTCATATCGTCGACTTCCTCATCCAGCGCTTTGCGAATGAGAGGCTTGAGATGCTGCGAGTAAGGCAGCAATGCACCTCCCACATCGTTTTCGCTCGGCGCACGAGATTGCTGAACTACCGCATCGAGTCCGACCTCCAGCTCTGCATAGACAGCTAAGGCGTCCTCGAGGAGACCGACATTCTCGAAGCCTCTTGCCAACCCTTCCTTCAGAATGAAGAACGTACAGAAGTTCCAGCCAGGTAGACTTCGTTGAGCTTCTCGCTCCCTGATGTCCTCCTCATACTGTGCGACACGAGTATCGAACGACTTCAGTATGCTGGCCTTCAGATTGTCCACAAAGTCGCGCCATTGTTCCTCGATGTCGGTCGGACCAAGAGCACCCGGTGGTTTGGCTGGGTCAAGTAGTCTGACCTGGGCAACACGGGGTATGGGCAGCTTGGAGCTGCTGAAGTCGGCGCGGAGTTTGTCATGAATCGTCGAAGACGCCTTCCCTGTCCATTTGGACTTGCTGTTCACACTGTCTGTGCTCTCGGTGTCGTTAAGGGAGATGTGCTTTGACGACTGCGGTTGACTGGAGGCCTGTGTACCTGGGAAGACGACATGAACGATCATCCACTCAAAGGCATCGTGGTGCTCCTGATTCTTCAGGACACTCTTGGACTCCTTCTCGAATGTGTTCTCTCGGATCCATTGCTTGATCTCTTTCCGTGCCGTCTCCTTGTACGTCTCCTTGTCATCGCAGCGCAGTAGGTACAGCTTGACGTAGGGCGTCTCCCTCAGGCCGGGGATCTGATGCCGACGAGCATTCAACTGCGCGCCATTTTGAGCCGCATCGTTGCGAGATAGACTGACGTTCAAGGACGGTATCGATCGCAAGGGTCGTGAGGGCGACTTCCAGTGCAGATTCTTGAGGGGCGTGCGAGGCTCGAAACTCTCTCGGAACGCATCGATAACGTTGAATGGATCTGTGCATTGTACTATGACTTTGGAGGAAGATGTGGTTGCTGCTGCTTCCATTGTGCAGAGCGAAGGGTGGTACAACAACGATCAATGACTAGCGGCAACATATTGCCCGGATAGGAATCGACGATGGTGCGCACCCTGGAGGACAGTCGCTCAGCATCCGGGTCGGATCCAACAAGAACTGTCAGCGACTGCCGCTGAGCTGCCCTCTGCCAGACGATGTCGAGTTGTCTCGCGCTGTATCGTTCTGCGGCGCGCCGGGCAGACGCGGGCAACGCCGAGAGACTTCGCCGCGCCGTGGTGTCTCCGCACCAATTATCATGACTCAGTGGTGGGGCGGGCTGGCTGTGAAGCTGCCTTGCAGCTTCCACCTTCACTTCTTGCTATCAAGCAGGCAACCACAGTGTTCTGCATATTATGGATCACAAGTGGATCTGATTGAATCTCGGGCAGAGTCATGACTCACGAAGAGTCATAGCGTACACAGTAAGTGACGAGGTTTGTGTTTGACATCAATCTGCACAGTATAAAGGCCAGTGTCTCAGAGGCTTCCGAAGTTGATGTTTGCTACCACCTGGCTGCTCTTCCCAATCACTTGAGAACATAAGACCGTTCATTATCTCTGTCGTCTCTTCATCTTCTTCGCACAACTCTTCGCTTCCCTCGTTACCAATCAAGTAAGGACATTCTTTCCACTCGCATTCTATCGACCATCTTCCATCATGCGGCATCTGCACTGCCTACAGCCCTGCGATCGATCACCGCCACTAAGATCGTTGAGGTCAAAAAGCAACGTCAGGAGTTCGAAGATGTCAAAGCCAACATCGAGAGATCCGTCAAACGTCAGAAGACTTCTCACGACCAGGCCGCTGAACTCGTCGAAGGGTGCTCCACCCTCGATGCTGTCTATCTCGTCGACCGGGATGCAGATCTCGACTTTGACACTTCTGTGCCGGCAATGAGTCTGTCTGACGGTGGATCGAAGCTTCGTAATCAGTCTCGTATGCTGCATCAATCGCGTATCGACCCCGCCTTTCCCCAGAGCCGCGTCGAAGATATCAACCAAGACATCACCAAAGATCTACAATTGAGAAGTGTCCAACGTGCTCATGCTCAATTCTTCTCCGAGTTGGTCACCGAATGGATCAGCGCTGATGATGGAGCGAATTCCGAAGGGAGCACTCCAGACATGGAATCGTCCGGTTTCGAGAACGTTGGTCGGAAAGAGATGCACGAGCAGCGGAAAGAGTGGGAGTCTATCGTCTTCGGGCAGAAAGACATTGACGAGCCTGCCATCGATGCGTACCTGAGCAATATCTTCACCAGCGGCACCCATACCAAGCAGGCCTACGAAATGCTCCGAAGAGACACTCGTCAATTCTCCGCCGAGTTCGCTCGCGAAGTCCTCTTTCTTGACACGTCCATGTTGAAGGTACAAATTAAAGGCGTCCTCGCTACCGACTTGCTCAATGAAGAAAAGCGTGCTATACTCAAGACTTTTCTATCCAACGACGAGGTACTCCAAGAAGTCTGCGATGTCCTCAACATGCGTTTCAAAGCCCTTGCCAGCTGGGAGTGGACGACAGAGAACGGAGCTATCGCTCTCGAGCAGCGACGACAACTCAACGGCAAATACAGAGTCTTTATGGACGAAGATGTCCTCGATGCCATCCTAGTACACTACATTGGTATCAAGTGGGCTGTCCACTTCCGTCAAGTCTTCACCACGTTCTTCTCCGGCCCTGCATGGTCTAGCCAAGCCAAGAAGATGCCACTTGTCGACCGCCAACGCCGCGAATGGTTCCTCGGCAAGGACTACGCCTCAGGTGGCATCCAGGAAGTCCGCAACAATACCTATCTGCGTGATTACTTTATGACACAGCTGCCTGAGCAAGTGAACGTTGTCCCTCGCAATGCGTACGATGATGACGATGATGACGACGAACGGATCGCATCGGACAAAAAGAGTCCTCTCGAGATCAAGCATGGATTGTTGCAACTTGTGGTCACCGAAACTATGGTTGCCCGCCATTTGTATCCTGAAGTCCAACACACCGTCATCCGTTCTGATTTCAAGTGGTTCGGTCCTTCTCTTCCTCACCAGTCGATCTTCGCTGTCATGAAGTTCTTTGGCGTTTCCGAAACATGGCTCAACTTCTTTCGCAAATTCCTGCACGCACCTCTTCGATTCGCCCAAGATGGTTCAAATGGCAGCTATCAGACTCGATCTACCGGTGTGCCCATGTCTCATTCTCTTTCCGATACGATGAGTGAGGTCGTGCTCTTTGTCATGGACTTCGCGGTCAACACATCAACTGGGTCCAATCTTTATCGCCTGCATGATGACTTCTGGTTCTGGGGCCCTCTGGATGTCAGTCGTACTGCTTGGCGAGAAATGAAGGCCTTCGCTGCGACCATGGGCATCGAGTTCAATGAGGAGAAGACTGGGAGTGTTGTCTTTCCTGTTGTTGGTAGCACCAAGCCTGAGGCTGCCAACAAGAGCAAGGCCGCAACCCAAGTCGTGGTTCCCATCATGACATCGGGTCTCCCACAGGGCGATATCCGCTGGGGCTTCCTCGTCCTTGACACCACGACGGGACGCTTCAAGATCGATCAGTCAGAGGTGGATAAGCACATCGAAGAAGCCAAGTTGCAGCTGGAAGCAACAACCTCGATCTTCAGCTACATCCAGGCCTACAACGCCTATGTCTCACGTTTCTTTTCCAACAATTTTGGGAAACCATCGCTTGCCTTCGGTCGGGAGCACGTCGACAGTATGATTGCAACCGTCAACCGCATTCATGAGGCACTCTTCCCCAACGGGCGGGTGGTCGATCATCTCTCGTCAGTCGCTACGAAGAAATTTGGCGTTCCTGTCCCGCCTGATGGGTTTTGGTATTTTCCCGTCGTCAACGGTGGAATGGAGCTGCACAATCCCATTGTTCCTCTCGTCAACATGCGGGAAAGCTTCAAATTGTCTCCCGGAGACTTCCTGGTTCGAGCGGATAGAATGGATGAACAAAATTATGTTGAGCAGGAGACCCGCTACAACAAAAGAGGCAGAGGTTATGGTGTCGACTCTCACTCGTATAGTCTGAAGAGCACTCTGAACATGTCGGGTAACGAGCCGTTCATGTCTCGGGCAGAGTTCCTCAAGCACCGCGAGCAGACATCCTACAACTTGACGATTGCTTACAGAGATCTACTGAAGGTTCCGGAGGAGGTGGCCATGGAGAAGACTGACGATATCGCTGCCATGCTTGCTACTGCTGATACTGGGAAGCGGGCGATCAGCAGTGATTGGTACTCTATGAATGCTTACTGGAAGTGGGTTGTGTGTGTTCATGGCAAGGATATCGTTGAGAGATACGGCAAGCTTCAACTGGTCGACGCCGCCCAGGTCCCACTTGGCGTGGTCAGTGTCATGAAGTCGAGCAAGGTCCGTTGGCAGGGATAGCAAAGTCCGCTTCAAGCGCGCAGTGCTGGTCTGGAAGAGGTGCCGATGGGGTGCCGATGGGGTCTTTCGACATTTGAGCCGACAAAGTCCTTCGTAGTATAGCATAAGGCGTTCAGCATCAGTGGGCGAGATTTCGAGAAGAACATCGATAGATACATGAAGTGCGAAGCATGGACGGGCATTTATATTCTGGTTGACAAAGACATCGATACTTCACGTCAAACCCCAAAGAAACCTCCTATCTTTGCACGCCAGACACATTTCACAGCGTACATCATATTCGCTCGAAGATCGTCAAGCACACGTCTACCAGCTATGCTCCTCTTCCCCGCGATTTCGGTCGACAGGGGATTCCAACGACCTACATCGGGATCCCAACTTCGTGATAAACTCAATCCGCACCTCGGCATCAGCACAGCTTCCAGCTTTCTGTAGCTCATCAAGCTTCTTGCGACGTCATGTCTGAACTCTGGAGAAATGACACTGACGTGTAGATGATGACTCGCGAGCACTACAGCGATGATGAATAAAAGGTAGGCTTGTTGCTGTGCTGGTACTCGGTGAGGTCGTGATCTGAGCTTTGATCCCTTGCTTCGCGTATACATTGACGAAAACCTGCTCGGCTTTCTCTTTTTTCCCAACGGACGTGACGCGCCATAGACCTACAGCATCCCCGAAAATTGCCTACGCAATGGCACGACCAGCATCTGGCAATGACGCCGTAGACCGAACGAAGGCCTCTGCAAACGACGCGGCGAACAGGGCGAAGGAGGTCGCTAATGATGCAGCGAACAAGGCGGATCGGGTCGCTAGGGAGAATGGGATGTGAGTTGTGCTTTCCTTTATCTCAGCTCCTGAGAAGTCTCAACGTGGGAAGGAGCTAGATTAAGAGGGATTCTACTGTCATTGAGGCTAGAACATTATCACTCTGCTGCTTCACGCTGGTCTCTGCGACGTCGGCGCCAACGACGACGGCCTGCAACGCAGGAGCGCACTCCTGGAGCGCGAATGCTGCACCAACATCGGGAGCATCGAGGTCGGGACTTGTCACCATCAAGCGATCGACCGTCGACAATAAACCCATGACTTCGACCTGCGAAAAGTCATCAATTCTCAAAATCTGCTGCCAACGCCCATTCGTCCTGACCAAACCCATCCGCCGGCTTTATGTCATGCACCAACTAATCTCCCTCTCTCAAATAGCGCCAACCCTTCCGCCGTGTCCATCGGACCAATCTTCGCACCTCTCTACATAGCCTTCATCCCCCTCACAACCTACCTCTCCCGCACCGGCCTCATCCGCGGAACTCTCAACCTAGCGCTCAACCTCATCCCAGGCACGGCCCCGAACGCCGCCTCGTTGTCCACCGTAAGTCCTCCAACTTACCCACACCTTCCCAACTCAAACCCAAACCAGCAACCACTAACACCCCCGCCCCGGCGGATCGGATGATAGCCACCAACCCTCGCCCGCATCCCCGCCCTAGCTGCCCTCTACACCTTCGCCACCTTCGGCGCCTCCGCGCCTTCTCCGCCGCCGGCCAAGCCATGTCGCGCGCCGAGGGCCTCGACAACAACGAGCCCCGACGCCACACGCAGGATATGGAGGGGATGCCGTATCGGTTGCGGGCGGCGCATCTGAATCTGATGGAGAACTTTCCGGGCTGGGCTGTGGCAGCGGCGCTGACGGCAAGTATGGCGAGTGGGCTGGGGAGGGAGGAGCAGGAGGTCTTGACTGGGTTGTTGGGCTTTCATGTGTTTTTGAAGCTTTTCAGTAAGTTCTTCTGCTTCGATCTTGGGTGTTCTTCTTTAAGCGAGTGCGCGCGAAAAGCTGATCTGACGCCTGCGATTAGTCTATTACCCAGCCTACCTCCTCAACTTCCCTCCGCCACGTACGCTGGCGCACGTTATGGCGACGGCGAGCGTGATTAATGTTTGCTGGCGGATCGCCAAGGGTGTTAGGAACTAGGGGACGGTGGGTGGGGGAGGCGAGCGCAACGAGCGATTCCCTGGTCGCGCTGCAGGCGCTACCTGCACAGAGGGGAGCTTTGCGCTGTAGGCGAGTATTGGAGTGTGGAAGGCGAGATGAAGTAGTCGTCACAGCATATTGGAACACATGTTTTGAGCTAGCTAGCTGTCAAGATGCTCCTATCTAGTATATACATGACGTGCGCCACGCTCACCGCCGACTCCGAGGCGCCAACGCTCTACCGCGGAATTAGTAGTGAAGAAGTTTTGATATGTCCCGATTTCCTGCTGCTCCAGATCCATATTGCTTTGTGGAGCCGTGCTTTCATTCCTTCGAATATGGGGTAATGAACGGGACCTGCCCCAGTACGGCGGTACGCTGTGTTGCTCAGCCCAGCCGGTCGCGATATTCGGAGCTTTTCGAACTCCCAGCCTTGATGAGGCACTGACCCGCAAACCAGACTGACGCATGCTTTTTTCGACGCATTTGATCTCGATAAGCGCTGTCGGCGAGAGTGCTCTTCATTCGTTGATCGTGGTAGGGTCATATTGTAAGGTCTCGTCACGAGGCTCTCACACAGGATCCAGACTTTTCTAGCTTGGCAGCACCAATCCGGTGTCCAGCACCATGGCGTCCGGATTGTCAACCTGATGGTGGTTGCTCATGAGCACAGGATTGCCTACACTCTGTGCTGCTTTCCGCTGACCGGCTTGTTGCATCGACGCGTGGCTCACGTCGTTCTTCCTCGCCTGACACTCCTTTACACATTCCGTCACATCCCTGAGGTAATCCCGCGCCTGCTGCAGTCGTTCTGGGAAGTACATGAACTGATGCGGCACGCCCGGGTATCGCTTCAATCGCACATCGTTCCCTTCACTTCTCAGATAATTCGCATACTCTTCCGCCTCATCACATCTAGGATCGATCTCCGCCGTGCCGATGAACGTCAGCGGTGCGACGTTCTTGAGGTTTGGCGCCTTCATGAGATCCAGAAACCATGGGAGGCATCGGTTCAGGTCGCGTGAGGGGTTCGTCTTTGTGGACTTGAAGACGTCAAGCAGCTTCATGCGCTGCCAGTCGAGCATGGGCGCGTGTTGGAAGTCGGACATGCTGGGGTAGGGACTCATTTCGGGGTGGGTCAATTTGCGGACATCGCTGATTAGAGGTGTGCCGACCACGACGCCTTTGAGGCCTGGAGTATCGGCGTCACGGAGTAAGTGAGCGAGAAGCAAAGCGATTGTGCCGCCTGCATTGACGCCACCGAGGGTGAAGTTGTCGGGCTGAATCGAATAGGCGTCGTGGTAAGCAAGGATCCATTGCACGGCGCGCAGAGCATCCATGATGCCGACGCCAAAGGGGGTGTCGTGAGCGAGACGGTAGCCGATGTTGATGACGGTGCATTCTGCGCCAGCGCAGATGGTGTAGTCGCTGTGGTAGTCTGTCAAGACATCGCCGGCGACGAAAGCACCGGAATGGAATGTGAAGTGGACGGGAGTTGGTAGGTGGTCGTCTCGGGCTAGATATGGCTTGAAGACTTTGATCTCGATGTCGCCGCAACGGTGCTCCTTCTCCAGGATTTCTGGACTCGAGCCGGGATAGCCCTCCCACTCAGGTACCCAATCTGTTGCATATGCTTTGATCTGAGGAGCGCGACCTTGCATGTTGTACTTTGGCTCTTGTCCATCTGGAGCGCTACCGCGAAATAGCAACCTGAAGTTCTTTCGTATGATATGTATGTCTTGAGATGGGGCTGGTGCATTTGGGATGACATCGTTGTTGTACAGTGTGACAAATGCTGGGTCGAGCTTGTCTTTGACTGAAGAGTGTATTGGAGGCCATGATGTGTTGGACGCCGACCTCGGTGTGGCTTCCGCCATCCTGGTTGTAGCGGCAGTCGTCCCTGGCCGTGCAGCCTTATGGGCCAGGCCAGATGAATTCGCAGCGCACTTTATCAGAAGCGTGGTTGACTGCCACGTCTGCGCAGTCACAGCCACGAACCCCTCAGCAGAGGCCTCTAGACACTCTTCCGGATCGATGGGAATGCCCTTCTCCAAAAGTGATGGTCAGAGTGAATGGTAGGCTCTCGTGCGCGGTCGCGATGGATATGGGTTTAGGATGTTCCCCGAGACAATCAGAATACGACCGCCTGCATCTGGTGCTTCGAGTCTTTTGAATAGTCGTGAGCGTCGTATCGTGTGGTCGTCACTTCGTTTGTTGCGCACACCGGAGGGAGAGCTGGTGCATGGCACAATATGTGTATCCTCGTCGTTGAAGAGAACGATATGTAGTAACACAAGAACAGAACCAGAAGGAGCCCAAACGCCAGAACAGGCGAGCCGATAAGCTGCGCTGTCACCTTTCCCACGTCCAGCTTGCAAGGAGGATGATGAAGGACACGTCGAGGCGGGGCGCAGAATCTCATCTGCTGATCTGACATCAAACTTTCGCTACGATTGCCTGATTGGTTCAGTGTGCTTCCGCTTCCGTTCCCGTCTGGAGTCAGGCAGTCCAACTCATCAACTACAACAGCATCCTATTCAGTTCATTGTGATCTTCATCACGGTTCAAACACAAGCGCAGAGTCCCCCGGAGAAGTACCATGCTGTTCCCTGATTATGGTATCACTTTCCAACTATCTTGGGCACCGCCCACCAGGCATGAAAACGAGCTGGATCACCAGGCCCTGGCACCTCTGCTCTCCAGTCCCTCCCGCCATGCTCTATCGCCCTCAGAAGTGAAGAGATTGCGATACCTGTGGCAATGCATGCTTGATGCAGCCTTTGGTATTGCGGACCCACTCTGCTTCGAGGACCGAAGGCCTTCTCTTCCTGCCTTCTTCTGTGCCCTTGCCTAGGGGAGAGCCGATACTCCATCCACCTCGAAGCACTTCCTCCCATCCACGTCTACTGCTCACAGTCAGCGCAGCAGCCTGCCGTAAGACCTCTTCGTCATTGAGCTCTTCGAGACTACTGACTGCTTTCATCTCCTCATAGCCCAGTGGCTCCGGCACGCTGAGGCTCGCGAATGGTTTGGTGCGAAGTTCGTACCGCAGGGCGTCCGAGCCGTACATGCCGTCCTCGTTGGAGCGGTATCTGGGATCGTGCCGGAAGATGACCGTGAAGACACGCTGCAAAGCTGCTGCCAACGTGTCGGTCGCTTGGCTTGAGTGAAGTGTCTGTAGAGGTTGCCGAGCGTATCTTGCGCCGCGGCGGCTCTGCGGTTGTGTTTCTTTTGCGCTGGAGCTGCGGCACTAACGAAGAAGCTTATGCGCTCCAGGTGTGCGAGGTGTAGTCCAGTGACGTGAGACAAGTACCAATACATGTCTACGAATTCAAACGGCGCGTATGTCTCCAGCTCGAAGCCCATTTGGATCAGCAATCGTAGCTGCAATAGTTTGTAGTGGTATACCCAGCTACTAAGCGGGTACGCATAAGCCAGCTCTTGCGGGTTGTCGCCGTACGGCAGGGGTTTCTCGTTTTCCAGTGTCTGGATATCGGAATCGAGCTCTTCGGCATCGGCTTGAATGGCATCCCATTCTATAGCAGCATGACACAGGTTCCGGCGGACTCGCGAGCGATTGAGGGAGAAGGATCGGTACTGCTGCGTTGCAGGGATGCAGACGCGATCGATGAATTGCATCGTTTGTGAATGGGCTTGGAATTGTGGTGCTGTCGGCGGCGGTGAGGTCGTTGAGCCGCCCCCAAAGGCATTGAGTAGAGGGCTGACAGGGAGTACAAGAGCGCGAATGTCTCGCACAATCATATTGCGGCGAGGAAGGCTGCCCGAGGTCTGCTCGTCAGGCGCAAAGGAGTTCTGTACGAGAGCACGCACGTAGACGCTTGGCTGAACAGGTTGCGACATGAACGTCCAGAGGGCAGTATAGAGATCCTGGGCTGTGGTGACGGCGAATATCTCAAAGGCGGTCTGAATATCCGACAGGAGACGGGTGAAGTATGCGAATGCTTCTGATGGTGAGCAAGTAACTTCTGGACGTGGTGGCACACTGCTGGCAAGCCGTCGCTGAATCTTAATGTTGAAGGCAGCTGGGAGAGCTTCACCAGGTGAGGTCGATGGCTCGATCTTTGCGAGAAGCGTGGATGCTTTCATGTCGGTTGGAGGTATGCTGCCACCACAATCGCTGAGCAATTCGAGGAAAGCGATTCTGAAGTTGAGCCGGTCGATGACCTCAGTCCGATTGGGGAGGTCGTCTTCTTCGAGTAGAAGCACTATCGCAGTCTGCATCTCATCGATGATCTGGTCGGTGGTGAATGATCGAAGCATCTCCCGATTATAGACTTGAGTCGCAAAATCTTCTTCCTATCCACATGTCAGATCTGCTCCCTCGTCGACAAGCATCCTTACCTCGTAGTAGTGCTGGCTCGCAATCATGGCGAGGACGAGATCGCAGCATTTGATCAGTCCCAAGCAGTAGGCACGTAGGATGTCTTCTACCACCGACGGCGAACGTGCGGCGTCTGGTCGCAGGAAATGGGCATGGCTGATCTGGTTCGGATCTGGCCACAGGATCTTGTCGAGGTGTACAGATGTGAATAGTGTCTGCGAGAGGGGATAGCCCTGGTGCCATGATGCCTCTCTGCAGACCAGTTGGTCTATGATCCAAATCGCTTGCTGTGGTGTCAAGGGCTCTGAGAAGTCGAAATCGTCGTCTAGATCGTCGCCTTCTTCTAAGGCACCGCTGTCCATCTTCGAGTCCCCGATCTACCGTTGTCAGGCCGGCCAACGCGCGACTCACACATTGACATACCTCGAGCGCCCCGACGGCCTCAAACAGTGTAAACCCCTCATCTTTGACTAATTCACCTGTGGGTATCTCTACAAAGTGTCAGTTGAGACCAACCTGTGAATAGGAGCTGTCTTACTTCTTGCCGCTTCTACTAGTCGTTCAGTGATGTTCGTAAGATGTATGTCAGGACGCACATATTGCGACTCGACCATGTCGTAGAAAGGGAGTGTACAGTAGGTGGTTGATGTTAAAGTGGTGGCTCTCAAGCATTTATATTTCTCCGCACTGCATCAATCGGGCGGCACTGCACGTGTTTCTACAGAGAGAGACTACAATGCGATGCCAACTGAGAACCTCGACCTGGCAAACTGGAGATATGACCAGAATTTCAACAGTGTACATCTGTTTACGTGGACAGACCTCATCGCTTCGTGAGAGAAGTTCCTTGCAGGCACTCGCCGTTGCCGTGATCTGCTTCCACCCACCCCGACCAGAGTCTGACTGTCATATCCATCGCGCTTGCCATCCCTTCGACGATGCCGCACTTATTGCTCCTTTGCAACCTGAGCCATAGCAGCCTCGTTGGCCTCACCCAAATTCTTCATGTCACCCTGCTTGCCGCCCTGTTGTGCTTGTGTCAGTTGCTGCTGAACCAACACTTCGTAGCGTTTCGTACCTGCCACTTAGCGAACCGCAAATCCATCTCTCCTCGCCTCTCAGCTTGTAATCTTGGACCCTCCTTCAGTGACCGGCGGACTGTTCGGGCTGCGACTGCGAGGTATCGGTTGTAACTGCATGGTAGATGTTAGTCCTCGGTCGGCTTCTTTGAGGCTGTGCGAAGGATGGGTAAGTCGTACGTGATGCCGGCGGTCTTCCATGCGAAAGCCATCTTGTTCAAGTCTCTGCGTGGGTGTATTGAGACAGTGGAAAGGAGCGACTGAGATGACGAGTTGCCTTGCGATCTCTGAGAATTGGTGAAGCTGCAGCTTTGGCCGTCGGAAGCTCCTGCTCGCTCGGAGAAAATCCATGCTAGCCCCAAATGAGCTAGTGTCATTGCGACTTTCCTCTCTTTCAATGATCATGTCCTCGCTACACTGTCCGGCATCGTCCACTCCGATATCATATTCAAAGGTAGCTGACAGGAGCATACAAGCTTGGCTCGCCATCTATCCAATAAGAAAGTCCTCGACGACCGCCAGGACCTCATGAGCAGCCACCATCCAGTCACTACCCGCAGTCCGCCGTCACATCTACCATGATGTTCTGCCTCCGAACATATCTTCCGCTTCTCTTACTGCCACTTCCGCTCTCGCTGAGCCCAATTCACCTCACGACCCTCTTGGTCATCACATACATCCTCAGCAAGCCATGTCCGTACTGCTCGCTACTCCTCGTCATCCTCTTTGCTAGTACATGTCATTGGAGCGGACGATGTTTCTGGCAGAGTCCCTTGGACTTCGCTGCGATGGTAGACATAAGTGATGGCAACGCAACAATACCATGGCAGTGGGAGTATCTTCCATACTTCATACCGAGCTGTATACCACGCCGATCGAGACGGTTGCGGCAGGAAATGGGACTGAGGGTATGGGCGAGTTCCTCATGAACTTTGCGAACGGCACTCTATCAACGATCGCTGAATCGGTAGTGGCATCTGGATCTTCGATGTTGTCCGCTACTGCGACTCATGCTCCGACCTTTTCGTTACCGAACCCCTCCGGTGCAGGTGCGGTGGGGACTCAGTGGCTGCGAACGCTATTCGGTAGAGGCGAATGGACGTTGCCATGTGTCAACATCAAGGTTGTCATATGAGCCAGAAGTAAGGGCGTCTTCGGAGATTTTGGAAGAGCTTGTACGGGTGCATTCACTCAGAGCATGCACTGCCCTCAGGCCGGCTATGGGCGGTCACTCAAAACTATGTATTCGAACTTCCAGCAGCGACATTACAAACCTTTTTGAATACCACTCTCGAGTATCTCGATGACCTACGATTGCTCAGATTCTCTTCACCGCGGCTATGAGGTACAAGTCTGGCTTCCTGCGCTCGATGTGAGCTGGCGAGACGGGTAAGATCCTCATCATTCTGCTTGCTAAGGGCTCACATCGACCAGCAAAGCTCTGTATAGGCGTATCGCATGGCTTTTCGATATGAGCTGGTGAGACGAGAAAGACCCTTTTCGCTCTGCTTGCTCAAGCCTACACCGACCATCGCGACAATCATGCTGCTGTGGTCCAGCTTGACAAAGTTCCTCGCTGCTGTCACAGGTCAGCTTCCTGTCGTCCCTGCCAACCAGTACCTGCGCAAAATGAGCTGGGAGGTCGTCAGAGGTGCCGATGGTGAACTCAGTCTCATACGCTCGACATCCTTCGATCAGGCGGCCTCCAGTGCGTGATGCCAACGTGGCCGTTCAGGGAGCAGCTATCTCGGCTATTTGTTACACGCAGCTCGACGCTCGAACAACTCTGGCATGGGGCTGTACCCCGTTTTGGAGTCCCCATACGTTCGCGTCACAGCCTGGATGCCTGACTTTTGGATCAGCAGCTTCCACAAGTCACATTTGCTGAATGATCTCAGCGCCCGCGTCAACTGGAAACGAGTCACTCCAGTCTGCCCGATATTCTTCGATGCTGGAGCTGTTGAAGCCGAGTGCCCTTCTTCCACCAACTTGTCCGCTCACGACTCCCGGATCAGAATTTCTTGAGCCTCACCTCAGGAAAGGCTCGAGACTGCTGTCGAACAGGCGTCTCCTCTCTGTCATACCTCTAATTCGACTTAATCAACACCAGATGCACTCGACTTTGGCTTCGATGATTCGTTCTTCAACACTCCCATTGATGGCCAACTGTTCCTCGACACGCCCGCACAGCTGTTGTCGTTTGTCATCTCAACACTAAGCCGAGAATGATACCCCGATGCGAGCCCGTCTGGCCGTGGGCCAGCAAAGCGCTGTACTTATACGTACAGTGACGGCTCCCCCACCACCTGCTATGCTCCAGACTGGACAACTTGAGCAGCAGACTGCCACTACTTCCACCACTCTTGTCCCTTTCAACGAGACTCCCCCAACTAAATTAAGTGTTCAATGACGCTAGTACTCAGAATGCCATGCAGGATTCCTTCAACGATCGCCTCGACGACCGGACGAGCTTGACTTGAGGACTTAGACCTATGGCACTCCTTCCACTCTGACCGCCCAAGACCTGGTCAACACTTGCTACGACAGTGGTCTGGTCCCACGCACTTCCCGTGTCGGTCCCAAAATGCGATCCCGTACCAATGTCATGGCCATGTCGAAACCTCAAGGCGCTAGCATGCTAGGTCAGTGTGCTCAGGGTTGGTGCTCGGGTTAGGATTTGCTAAGGAAGGTACGACAGTGTTTCTGTGTGCCAGGAGGACGATCCAGGCATCGTTTCGGTACAGGTTGTCACGCGAATTCTGCATGTCATGGTCAAGCCGATTGCACCCGCTCCCACCACTCAAGCACCCGTTCAGCCTTAAGCCTCGGCTTTCGAGATTTCGATTTCGAAACCTGCCGCCTCAAGGGTTTGAGGAGATATCAAGATGGCTCGGGGGTTCCACTGGCTGTGTTATCACAAGCTCTCCACGCCGGAGATGGGAATGGCATGAGTTCAGTAGCTGGGGTCAGGCCGCTGGCAGGGTCGTAAGGAGCCATCATGTCGGCGGTGGAACAGATGGCTGCAGTGCATGGCTATGTCCCCTTCGCGCTCGTCCTCTCTTACCTCGTGCGGCGTGGCTCAGGGCGACGGCGCTGCTTCCGGCCCTAGGGCCTCAGCCTAATGCTCGCTTCGCTCGCCTGGGCGGTGGTGAGGTGGCGGCCCTTCCGGCCACCACCTCCCCAACACCTCCCCGGCCCACCGTCCCCGAATTGATCCGCTATAGGCTACTTACCCGTTGGTGTTATGGTGGACGGAAATTGCTATTTGAGGCGTTGTCGGTAGTCCGTCTGGTGCAGTCGAGATCTTTGACGCAGAGGCTTATGCTTCTCTGGCGTTCGATCCGAACCTGACAGATACCGTTTTGGTAGCGCCCTGAATGATGCTCAGATGGAATAGGAGTGATTGCAGAGTGTGCACAGGTACCGATTCAAGTTCACGCCAATGATCAAAGCAGGAAGTGGAGCTCATAAAATTTGGAAGTTCGCTTGCTTTGATTGATCATTAATATTCATGTGCCTATATCGCTTCGCTGTGCGACGTGCTCAACTATGCAGGCACTCAATATTCTCACCCCAGAAGGCTCTTCCTGCTTGACCCGCACCAAGGGTCATCATAGACCTCGGCGGGCCCGCAGCCGCTCCAAAATCTCCCAAGCGCCGTGCTCGCCGAGTGTATATGTATGCTTCAGTCCCGAATCTCTTTCGCATCTGCGCAGCCCGTCGCTAGTCTCGTGGCGCAGAGTTCGTCGTCGTCTCCTCCCCAGTCCCGAACCTCCAGCTACTCTTTCCTCTCGGGGCCTTCGACACAGTTCACCTGTGCTGCCCAGTGTTTGATTTTCGGTATCCATCTCTTCACATCAACCCGTGATCGGCCAGTCGTCCTCGGTGATACTCGACCAGAACACCCATATCGCAATAACAGACAGCAATGTGAACAGAGTCTCGAAGAAGGCGCCGTTAATTTTGCCATTGGTTGGGTTGCAGATGTGTACCGAGATGACATACTGGAAGATCTGGCCGATGGCGAACAAAATCACAGCTGCTACCAGATAGATCATGGGCCTGACCTCGCCGAGGATCCGTAGCACCAGAATGGTTTCGAGAACGAAGAACAGGAAGAGGAACACCAGCGGAGCAAGCTGGTAGAGGGTGTAAAGCGCGTATCCCCTGTGATCGGGACCGTCGAGCGTGCTTGACCAGTAGCCTGTCCATTCGAAAGCCGTGTCGAGTGCAATGTAGCCGGTGCCGATGAAGATGGCGAGCGCAGATCCGAGAATCAAGGCCAAGGATACCGGGGTGCCGTCGTCTAGTAACTGAAAGCCAACAAGCGCATTCATGAGGAGTATCCATGTCGTTGCCGTTATCGCAGCGATATGAGCAGCTGAAAAGCCCTTCCTTACATTGCTGTCGAGAGGGAAGTGTCCTTGGCTGAAGATCTCACAAATCGATATGACGAGGTAGCCAATGAGGAACAATTGTATTTCTCTTCGACCGACAGCGGCCGCTTTTCTTTCTGCTCGCCATAGCAGGAAGACGGCGGCTAGGATAGCGATGCCGCAGACAAGGATCGATCCGAGATTCGAGAGGTATCGACCGTTCGAGAGAGAGATGCCGAGCAGGGCGCATCCGCCGAATGGGGGGCCAGGCGGTTGGTTCGATTCTCTTGTCACGATCTGCAGCTTGTCAGCATGTCGTCGCGATGCAATCTGAGGTCGACGGAGACGTACATTGCAGACTGGTAATGTCGAATCGCGACAGAAGTCCTTATCACATGTCAGCTATTTCCGTATGCACAATGATGTCGAGACTGCATCCTTACACCAAAGTTGCCATATTGTGTCGGCATCTTGACGCCAGTAGGTGACCGCAGTCACAGACGGGGACGGCCACTCGATCGTGTTGGGAGGATGAAGGTGAGGTGAAGCTGTCGAGGGAAGCTGATGACGATTCGACGATAAGTGAGGAATGTTAGGGGGCTGCGCAAGCAATAGCGTTTCAGAAGTTGGCAGGCTCTGGCAGCAGATAAACGGGCGCGTGTCTGGCTGGAATTCTTTCCGTAGAGATGGATGAATGTGAGCTGATTTGATGGAATATGGTAGTGATGGACGTCGTAGTATGCAGGTTTCAGAATTGAAGCGAGTGGAAGAGGAATAGCAAGAGCAACCAAGAACCTCACCTCACCTGGCAACGGCTGCAGGCGCAATCAACCTCGACTGCCGTCGCCAAGTTGGCGCTTCCCAGATTAAAAAGATGGTTTAGCCGAAGGGCTAGCACCTGAACAGGGAAGGCGGCACCCGTTAATGGGCCACTTTCCAGGAACACGCTTCCCTCTGCTCGAGGCGAAGAATACGACGAGGATGACTGTGCGGGTCAAAAGGGTGTTGCCTTGTGCCTCAGGCCGTCGCCTTCGATGCACAACTTCTTGCTGCCTCCTAGCCGTCGATATGAGCTTTGCTGGGAACAATCTGTGCCGTTGCTGGAGAGAATGCTAGCCTTCCACTAACCACCCATTTGACTTCTAGTCGGAAACGCCATCCCGGAACTTGGCGTGAATGTGATCTCATCAGTCGACATGAACGACGACGAAATTCCTCGTCATGCTTTTCATCCTTCAAAGTGTGTGATGAGTGACCCTCCGTAGACCGGTCTACCGAGTCGTGCAGCATAATTCGACCAGTGCAATGCCGCAACTGCATCAGCCGGCCTCACGTTCAGATACGAAAGCCCAGATGCAGTTCTTTACTGTGTCCTGCAGGAGCTCAAAGCGGAAGCTTACGAGGCAGTCCTTCCTGAGGCTGGCTGAGCTGCCAGACCGTACAATGGTATCACCCAAGCGCATACATATAACGAGCGTTGGACACACGCGCCACGAGATGCTTCGAGCAACCGCTGTAATATTTCGAGAGCACCAGAATTAACATACCACTGACTGCCAGGTTACAGCAAGCAGTCGTTAGCGAAAGACCAGCAGCGTCCATCAGACCCTCAAACTTCAGTATACACTACTGCGACTGATTGAGGACCAAGTCGGGCATCTCGACCTAATAAGCCTACTCAGGTCCATTACTTCTTCAACATCAGCGAGTAGGAGAATGTCAGACGTCAAGGTCAACCCAGACTCGGCTCCCGTCGGGACATTCGGCGTTCACAAGGAAAACGCGATCGCAATCAGAAAATCGCTCGCACCAAGATATGATGGTATTTGGTACCTACCTATGGTCGCTAGAAACGCTGACCCTTTGCAGTCGTTCATAATTGCACAGATCCGGATGCAGCATTCACGGAGCTTCCGGCACTCTTCTCTGGCGATCAGTCTGTGAGGCCGTCGAACGGGATTGGCAGCAACAGCGAAGGTAGCAACATCCGCATCCCGAAGATCATGATTTGTGGAGGCGATGTCCCTCCAGAGCAAAAGCAGAGACTGTACGCGCTCATTAAGGAGAAGGCAGACGGGGTCAAGTTCGTCGAGGTTGATCGGGAGAAGATGGTTGCTGGTATCAAGAGCGGTCGTCCAGTCCCTGAAGTTGTTACCGAGCTACTACTGGAAGAGCTTGACAAGCTAAAATGATATGGATGCCTTCTGTGCGTCAATCAGACGTATACCCTTTGAAACACTTTAAGACGAGCACTGTTCGCGATTTTTGGGGCGCGCTTTTCTTTCTGCGCCAGGCTACCGAGAAGGCCACCGTACCTGGATACCAAATCCGTAAACAATCACGGCACCAAGATTGCTCGTCCTCTGACCTTGCCATTAGTGAGGTCGTCGATGGCCTTCTGGAAGTCGTCCAGCTTGTACTGTTGCGTGTGCAAGTTGACCTTTCCTTGAGCCGCCAGCTCCATCAACTCGGCCAAGTCATTGTACCTGCAGAAGAGTCAGCAATTTCTTGGAGCACAGTCACGCCCCGAGCACTCACGATCCCACCAAGTTTCCAATGAAGTTGATCTCGGTCGAGATGATGTCTATCGTCGGTATCTGTAGGTCCTCGCCGTACCCAACAATGTAGTAATCTCCATTCCGTCGGAGCATCTTGACGCCGGTCTTCGTCGAACCGCCCTCAGCAACGAAATCAATCACGGCCTCAGCAGCTTTGCCTTTGGTGATGTCGAGCACCTCCTTCACGAACGAATCGTCATCCTTTGCGAGCACTGTATGGTCGGCGCCAATCTTCTTCGCAAGGGCGAGCGCCTCCGGATTGCGGTCCACCACAATGGTAGTCGCGCCACTGACGGCTTCATACCTACCAAAAGTCAGCAGCTGTGATATAGCCCAAGGTCAGAAGTGAAGACGCACACTGTATACCGATGTGGCCCAACCCGCCTGCGCCAATGATGACACAGAAGTTGCCCGGTCGAAGCTTTGGTGCGGCTTTGGCGACGACATGATATGCGGTGAGGCCAGCGTCCGCAAGGGCGGCCACATCGGCAGGCTCGAGACTATCGTCCAGCTTGATGACGCTGCGGGCTGAAGTCCGCAGATACTCGGCATATCCTCCATCAACGTTGATGCCCGGAAAGCTCGAGTCCTCGCAGTGGACATCATCACCAAATCGACATGCCCGGCACAGGCCACACGTCATCAGAGGATGAAGAATGACCTTGTCGCCTTTTTTCAGGTGCTTGACGCCTTCACCAACCTGGTCGACCCAGCCGGCGTTTTCTGCGACGCGTTAGTTCCTGTACTGATCCCATCTCACAAAGACCAGGAATTCCAGCATCACACACCGTGGCCAATACAGTATGGCAGCTTGACCTGCGCCTTCTCTTCCCACTGGCCCTCGAGAATATGCAGATCTGTGCGGCATACTCCTGCTGCACCGATCTTTACAATGACATCCAGCGGACCCTTCAACTCCGGCTTCTCCACATCGTCCATACGCAGATTTTCATGGTAGCCAACGACACGAACAGCTTTCATTATGGCGGATTCTGTTACGACACTGTTTTGTTACACCTGAGACCACCTCCATATTGCGTGTGTCGCTCCATATATACCAATCTACGGCACACGGGGAATACTGGTGAGCTCACATAGCGAGTTCGTCACTGCGCAGAAGATTGCGGGGAAATCGATCGCTCTCGATCGGCATTACTCCACACCTGACACGAACTCTTCCGGATATTGTACATACACCCGCAACCTTGGCGGCTTCGTCGCCTTCTAGAAGCGCCGGTATCGCTTCACTTCGTCGTTCGAGGACATGAGCTGCCGACTGACCTCGTCATCCTGCAATGGACATCTCGCCGGGCAGGCTCGCGAAAGGCGGTGACAAGCCTTTGCCGCGGCGCTTTGTCATCGCTATTGACGCGCATAAACGGCAGAACGGGAAGCTTGATGCTCTGACCCCTTTGGTTCACTTCGGGAACAAGATCAATTCTGTCTCTTCGCAGGTTCCTGTGATAAATCCCGTCTCGATACATACACAGAACAGGGACGCGAACCACGAAGTCAACTGACTTTGTAGGTCCTACTTGCGCAGCCGGATCGTCTCGTTCTTCCAACCTTCCAGTTTTCCAAACCCCGGCGTCTGCACTCGAGCTGCCGGTTCCGAGCGGAGAAATACATTCTCCGACTCTCCTGACTTATTAGCGTATGCTCACCAAGCCCTTCGACCCCCTCGACCCCATTCGTTGCGTATCCGTACGGGTGAGCCCGAAACTCAAAAAGTACTCTGGATGTGCACCCCATCACAGCCGAAGCATCGGACGGTGAGATGAACCAGTATAACAAGGATTGCGGCACTATCCAGCGCGGTCCCTCAATGTGCAGGGTCGTTCACTTCATTTAGGAGCTTGTCCAAATTGAATTATAAGCCACACCGCGCTGCTCCAGATCCTAGGTCATCGACATTCTTCACCACTGTCTCCCTATGGCCAGCCCGCTCCTGGTGCCTCGTCGAGGCGTGACACACGTAGGGATTATCAAGATCGACCCTGCAAATATCGACAAATTCCTACAGGCGTTCCGGGCTTGCTGGTTGGAGGTTTGCAAGGAGCCTGAATGCATATACTTCGAAGTCTTTCACTCCAAGACTGAGCCTGGCAGATTTCAGTTTGTCGAAGTATGGAACAAGGACAACGACTGGTTCATGGAGGTTCAGATCAAGAAGGACTATTATAAACCGTACTGGGACATCACGAGGCCTTTATGGGTTGATCGAGACCTCCACGAGTACGATCGGCTAAGCGGATTCAACTTTGTTGATGACAGATATCTCGAAGGCAGTGTGAAAGCCAAGGGAGAGTTGCACGAGACAAGGTCGAGCAGCTACGAGCTCACTCCTCCCTATTAGTGGACCAAAGATTGTATAAATCCTGTTTGAACTGCTTCAAGATAAAGTCTCCTCCAATTCTATACTTCCCATGGACCAGATTTAGTCTCCACATCGTCCGAAAAGTACATGGTCATGGAATTGCGATCGATGAACTGTTCCTCGTCTTCGATAGCAATTTTCGTGAACTCGGGATTCGGTTTGCTCCTTAAAGACTCGAACAAGTCCCGGTCCTTGTACCAGACCTCCATGATAACGTCGTAGCCACCCGTGGTCGTCGGGAGAGGCGAGGACATCCCGTCAATTTGTGTCAGATAGCGGCGAGAGAAGCGCAATACACCAGGCAGAGCGACATGCTGCTCAAAGAGCTTGACATGCTTGGTTTCGTAGTATTCTCGGAATGCTTCTCGAGAGATACCTGGTTTTCTCCTAAAGAGCCCGACGATCTTCAGGACTGAAGATTTGCCGTTGCTCTAGAACATGGTATCAGCCGACTCATCTGGAATGGTACAAGACAGGTATGACTCACGACTTTAGATGCTGCTGCTGCTGCCATTCTTTCGCGACTTCAATACGAGAGAGAGAGCCTGTACAATATGGTCAGCAGGCGCGTAAGAGCCGCACAAGCAGGCATGAAAGGCACCTTGACTCGAAATCCTTGTGTCGCCTTGCCGAGTTGATATTGAAGACAGTACTGGTGAGAAAGCCCAATTCTTAGCTTCACAACACTGATTTACTTCTATGTAGTCTTCCAGTCGGCGGTGCCGAGGCTCCTACGAGTGCTCTGCCCCTTCTGCGACTAGGTTTCCCCTGTAGAACGAATAGGGACAACGTCTCCAGGTACTCCCGCTGCATCGGAAGATCCTGGAGTCGCAAAAGCATAGGGGCGAATTGGGCGAACCGGGCCATCCCTAGCTGGCGCCCATGGACTCTTTGTACCCTGACTGAAAGCCAACGCTTTCTCTGAGCATGATAGTGACTACACTGGACATCAGAAGATCTGAATCTGCAACATCTTCCCTCTTTCGTAGATCTTAGATATTGGAGCTTTGAATCACAACCCAAAAACCTGGAAGCTTTCCCGAGTCTTGCAATTTGAGACCTCTGCCACAACAAGATGACAGTACTACATAAGAAGATGATCAACCTGCAATATGCACACCCGCACGGTACCCAAAGACCATTGATGGGCCTAGAGTCAGACCCCCAGAAGGATACTTCCCTCGCAAGAAGTGATTCGAGTCCGCACCCACGGCATACAGACCAGGGACTGGCTCCCCTGACTCCTTCAGCACCTGACCGTCCTTGTTCGTGTTTAAGCCATACATAGTAATGCCGTTCCCCGAGTATAACGTCAAAGCATAAAATGGACCTTTTTCGATTGGTGCTAAGCTTGGACTCGGCTTCATTTCGTGATCACCGTAAGCTTGGTCGAATGATCCGTCCCCTCGGCCAAAGTCCTCATCCTTGCCTTTCCGAGCGAAACCGTTGAACCGTTCGATGGTGGCTGAAAGGTTAGCAGGACTGACTCCGATCCTCTCTGCGAGTGCTGGAATACTTCGGGCTGTGATGAGATAGCCACGTTTGATGAGGTGTCTGATAGGATACCCTCCCGGTAGAGCCATACCCATTCCATAGTTCCGCAGATGTCGCTTATCGCCGATCAAGTAAGACACGCGGACACCAGCCTTGTGAGTCGCGCGTCCCAGGTCCTGGTATGCCGCTGCTTCGTTGACAAACCGTTTGCCGTCGCCGTCCACCATGATCGAACCTGGCTTGGTGATGGCGGTAGCGAAATGAGGATAAGAACGAGCTGGGCCCTTTGGAGAGTTCAATATCGATATGGGAGACCACAAGGCCGCATCTTCACCCAGGGGTTCCGGCAAGCTTCCTCCACTTGCGAGACCAAACCGCATGCCATCGCCCACATTTCCTCGAGGACTGACTGTGTGTTCGGGGTGTGAAAGGTATTTGCGGGCTAGTTCGGCTGATCTTGAAAAGCCGCCACTTGCGAGAATGACTCCTTTCCGTGCCCGGACTCTTATCTTCTGGCCATTCCTGCTGATCGTCATGCCGGTGACGCGCCCGTTTTCCAGAAGCGGCTCTACAGCTGCAGCATTGTTCCACAGATCGATACCAGATTTCTCAGATTTCTCTAGTAGACGACCAACCAAGGCATTGCCATTGCACAGCCTAGTCCCTTTTCCCCACCGCACTCGGTCAAAGGCGTATCGAAGCACACCTGCTGTGACGGCTGAAAAGTTCCCTAGACTTCGGAATGGTTGTCTCCAATTGTTCATCTCCAGGAGGTCAACTTGTAATGATCCAAAGGCGCAGTACCCCTGCAGCGGGTATCGCACTTGTTTGACCATACGACCCAACATTCGCCCGTCATATGGCGCATTCAAAACGGTCCTTCCAGCCTTGCAAGCACCGTCGAGATCCATGTAGTAGTCTGGCGTCGGTGCCGCGACGAACTTTGTCGCCGAGTTGGATTCCAGGAAATCGGTCATCGCCGGAGCCGCTTCAAGATAGGCTGCCACCATCGGTTTGGCAGCGTCGTAGTCTTCTTTCAGGTAGTTGCGCAAGTATGTGTCTGCTCGTTCTCTCGAGTCCTGGAAACCTGCAGACAATGACACGGGATTCATGGGCAGCCACAGAGCTCCGCCCGAGTACGCTGACGTGCCGCCAAACCATTTCGTTTTCTCGGCAACCAGGACTTCCTTGTTGCCTTTGAGACTTGCGGCCAAGGCAGCCGTTAGTCCTCCTGCTCCCGAGCCAACGACTACCACATCATATTCGGCATCGTATCTGGGTGCCTACAGTGAATTGTTAGGATTCAAATATGAGAGTTCCAGGCAGGGGCAGAATACTAACTTCGACCACAGTTGCGTACGCCGCGCAGGATCTGGGATGCCTCCTCGGTGCTCGAATACGAGAAATGCTCGGAAGGCAGAATATGAGAGATGCGCCCGCATCTAATGGTGACCCAAATTGGAGCAATGGTGGTTTTCGTAGCATCCTGAAGTCATGGATGTGCCGTATGGCATACACGAGCAAGAACAACGGTGAGAGATGTGGCAGCACGTACTAGCAGCCTTTGTAGCAACCTCGACCATCGATGTAAATTTATTCAAGGCGGACTTTATTGACAGAAGAATCAAGGAAACGTCCATTCTCCACCTTCAGAGCAACTCAATGTTGGAGGCGATCATGGAGAAAAACAAAAACCCGGGGATGGCAACCAGACGAAGCAGCGCATGAGGCCGGGGGTGGGTGGCTTGGGTGGATCCCAGCTTTGAAATCACCCCTTTTTGCTTACCCCAGATTTACCGAGATCGCTTTCCCCATTCCATTCTCTCGGAGAGGCATGGAGTAGCAACAAACGACATGGTCGATCTAATCACGGGCCTCTCCAGGACCTCCCGAGATCTTGCAAGCAGTAGTTTTGTGTCGTACAGAGTGGTTTTGTCGGGGATGAAAATTACATTCGCGGTCTGTGCGATGGCTCGCGGTAGTACCATAAAATGAGACTTTTGTGGACGCATGTATAGAGGCGCCTATGAAATCACATACCCGCCAGTCTCGCCACTCAAAAGCCTTTGGTGAGTACTGCAGTACCATAGTATCACTCATCGCCCAGGGAGTTCACCGATCACACTCAACCATGGTTCTTGAAGTGGACTTTCCAGCACCTCTGTCGGCGCATCCTTTCGAGGGCAAGGTAATCACCATCACCGGAGCAAGCTCCGGCATTGGATTAGCGACTACTCTTCTTCTATGGTCCCGTGGTGCCACCGTCTCTGCGATGAGCAACAACCCAGACGGGATGGCGGAGTTAGAGGCGGCACTTCGAGAAAAGTCCAAGACGTCATCTCTACCCGGACAGAAATTCTTCACCAAGGTCGTGGACGTCAGCAGGGAAGACCAGGTCAAAGGTTGGATTGACGAGACAATTGCCAAGTTTGGCCGCCTGGACGGTGCGGCCAATATCGCTGGGGCGGTCCACAGATACAACAAACTGGCCGACACAGTCACAGAAGACTTCGACTTCGCGATTAATATGAACACAAGAGGCGTGTACAACTGTATGCGAGCCCAGATTCCTCTCATGAAGAGCGGCTCGGCCATTCTCAACATGAGCTCAATATCAGCCACCCAAACGGAACCAGGCATCAGCTTGTACGGCTCTTCCAAAGCGGCCATTAGCACGATGAGCCTCGCCGCTGCGACCGAGTACGGATCGACAGGCATCAGAGTGAATGCGATTGCAACGGGGTTGACACTCTCTCGGCGTCTGATGAACGTCGCCAAGGAATATGTGGAGCCGGGAATTCAAGCCACGGCTCTGAAGAGGGGGGCTACGCCCATGGAACAGGCCCAGGTCATTGCATTTCTGTTGAGCGATGAGGCCAGCAATGTCACCGGGACTGTCGTGAGATGTGACGGAGGGGCCCTTGCACTGCCATACTAGCATTTGATGTCGGTCATTCGTAAATCGAGTATGATAGAATGATATGGACTCTCAAACCGGCCATCTTCAAATTCCTCTTTCACACTTTGTGACAATCACACCCGGGCGAACATCCCCTGACTGCAAGTGTTCTAGCTTCTGAGAACAAAAAGCACGGCGCGAAGTTCCACGGCGCTCTCGACACTTCATTCGAGCTTTTCCAAAGGCTACAAGCTATCAAATTGACCTTGCCTCGTCCAATAAATCGCGCAGGACATGTACGATCTAGTAGTCCCTGTACAATAGTTCTGCTTTCAGCCTATGTAGGGTTTCCACGACCTTTGACAATGAGCCGCGTCCATTCTCAAGGCGCAAGGATTAAATGTAGCTCTTGGATCTGGCTTGATGTGCACAGGCTATCTCTTTGCATCACGCCTCAACTGCCTCGATGAGGTAGCTCTCACCGCTTATCTGCGTTCGCCGAGCTCGTGACCCTCGTTGTGATCGACAGTGACGGCTTTAGATTCGGGCTCAAGATCACTCTCCGATGAGACTGCGATGGGAGCATCGACCTTCGCGTTGAACTCTGAACGTGGGTTGGTCATAAACGCAGTGACTGTTATCGAACACATCAGCAAGAGTCATCTTTTGCACTGGGAGGGTCTGAACTCACTTATGATGCCCACAGCCATGAATGCTGCTCCACAAATGAAGACATTTCTGAACGAGACTACGTATGCTTGCTTGACAGCCAAAACAGCTGCAGCGATGATCTCGGGACTGATACCTGGGATCTTTTCTGCCAATGCGATGTTTCCCGAGGTCAAGGCACCAATCAGCGTACCGATGTTCGCTCCCTCCAGACCCAGCGGTACGACGGCGTTGGTGACCTTTGGAGCTAGGTTGCTGGTGAGTGTGCTCGCAAAGATTGCGTTGATAATCGCCAGTCCAACTGAGCCGCCCAAGCTGCGGACGCCAGTGCAAATTCCAGTAGTCGTGGCTATCAGCTCGGGAGGTGTAGCGAACTGTGCAGCTGTGAAGAAAGTGACCAGGGCGAGGCCCAAGCCTGAGCCGTAGAATAGAATGTAGCCCCAGTAGTGGGTCGAAGGAGTGTTCTCGTTGACACTGGCCATGAGACACATGAAGATGAGAAACAGAACAAATGTCCCTACGCCAGTCACTCTGACCGACCTCGTCTTGTAGATATAGAGCCCCGAGAGAAAACAGGCAACGCCAAAGGCACAGAAACCGACCATCTGGCACAAGTATTGTCTGTAGGTGCTTAGCTGACCTGCCTGAAGCACGGAGAGTGCGTAGGGGAAAAAGACGGCCGCTGTCATATAGCCCATGCCCTCGAGGGCAGAGCCGACGACGGAGATTGGAAAGTTGCGGTGCTGGAACAGAGCATGGTGAAAGAGGCCGTCCTTCTTGAACTTGGTGGCGTAGACAGCTAGGATGCAGAGAAGTACAACACCGACGAGAAGAGGTGCGAGGACATGGGCATTCTTCCAAGGGTAGGGATTCTCCCCATACAGAAGGCCCAAACAGAGTAGAGTGCATCCAGTCCCAAGAAGAAAATATGCCGGCCAGTCCAGAGCAGCGACCTTCTCCCTGAAGCTCAGATACTGAAGTTCCCTCGTTGGCGGGTTGTAGAGGAGGAAGACGAGAACAACAGCAACAGCGTAGATACCTGCGCAGATGTAGAAGTAGATCCGCCAGCCGCCATCACGCGAGCCGACCAAGTAGCCACCCACTGTCAGAGCAAAGATGGAGCCAAGCGCGTTCATGATGTTTGCTGAGGCTTGGGCCCAGGACCGGAAGCGCCGGGGAAGGACTTCAGAGATGACCGCGAGAATGAGGCCTTGTGCACCGAAGCAGATGCCTCCAACGCAGAATCCGGCAATATACATTCCCATTGACGTTGCGCGGGCAGAGATGATGGCACCAGCTATGCCACCAATGTTAGGAATAATAAGGATCCACTTTCTGCCCCAACTGTCCGGGGTATATTAGCATGAGTGGCAGGTATATGGTGAGGACAGAGAATCGGGAGTGTAGGACTTACTAATCGGAGGCCTGGGAAAGTGGTGCGGCGAGGGCAACAGTGAAGATGATCACTGCCAGTGATGGCCATGAAGTGAGACCGAAACCGCCAATTTCAGCGGCAACACGCTGGGCGAAAGTCCCACCACCAACCAGGATGATCAGTTCACAGAAGAACAAACTGAGGACCGCCTTTTCATGCCGTTATTAGCCACTGTCGTTGCGTACTACATTTGCCAGATGGAGGACTTACTCCGACGAGCGCAAATGTTTTGGCATGATTCCAGAGGGTGGTACCTCCCTCACTCTCAGTGGTGTCAACATGGGTAGCCGGCATGGTTGAGTAGACAGAAGATTCTTGCTTGGATATGGCCATCTTCTTGGTACCTGGAGGGTGAAGTCGCTTTTGATAGTGAATCGGTATGAAAGGTGGGAAATCTGGGGATCGTGTGAGATTGTCACTTTCATCTTTATACACGGAACGTGGGTCTAGATGTTCAGATATGAACTCTGTTCAATCTGGACAATATCAGTACAACTGTCAGCAGGACTGGTCGTGTCTAGTTCATCGGAGGTCGAGGGACCTGGGGACCCCGGACCCCATCACCATCCGTGTGTACCGTGTCCCTGGTCCCTGGAAGCCTAATATGCAACTATTCGTGGTTTTATAATGGATGCTGTCTCGTATTCGCACGGAGCGCGGAGTGGTTAGGTTTGGTGCGAAGTTTTCGACCTGTCGTGGTAAGACGCGGCCCTCCTAGCAATGATTCCAGGCGCGATAGACCCTCTTCTGGGCTTTTCCACCGGAAGCTGCAGCTTTCCACCGGCTTTGGAAGCGATCGAATGCGTGGGGATGTCTTCACAAACACGTTCTCACATTCCAACTTAAGGTTGTCAACAGGCTCACATGGATTCAAATGTCGAAGTAAGATCGCACTCACCTTCCCGCGTTTCTCTCGAGTCCAAGCCATGGATCCGCGGTGCAGAGTGAACGTCTGGGCCAGGCCCGGACTCGCGGATGCGACCAATCTACTGTACCTGCGGTTTGGGTAAGTCCAGCTTCCCTGGCATCTGCTCCTTCCTTCGCTTCCCCACGATTCGTCTGAGACGCGCAGAAGCATGCAGGGCGCGCGCTCTCACTGCATAGTGGGCAAGCATTGCCAGTGGAAAGTCTAAGCCACCTCGGTGTCGAGAGCGACTCTAGACAAGCCGCTCGGTCTCGGTGGAGGAACCTTCGAGCTCTTGCCACCGAGTTCTCACCAAAAAGGCTCTCATGCGCCGCGGCAGATTGCAATGATGGAACTAGTGGATTCTCTGTGTTCGACAATAGTGTAGCCCATCAGGAGCACTACGTGCATAGAGTAGGAAGGGATCAAGAGGCGTTGTCTCACTGTCGTGGTAACAAGCTAATAATATTAGTCAGCTCTGTTGTTGGGGCACAACTTGCCCCATGAGGGCCGAGTGGAGTCATTCGTTCTGGGGTTTGAACAGTAGCATTATTTCCCCCTATCTCCGGGCTTTCGGTATGGGGGGACTCGTGCCTGGAGTGACGCCTGAACGCTAAAAGCTGAGACGAACCGACAACTTGGCGTCCAGCCATTATGTACACTTTGCGAGAGGCTGTACGGGCAGCGGGGATTTTCCGAGACATCTTGTAACAACGACCAACGTTTGAACCATGGCACGAGCCATTAGCGAACCTGTAAGTCGATGTTGGCTATGATTGTAGGTATTCGTTCAGTGCTGATGGGCCACTCCAGAAGGACCAGCCGACGACTGTGAAGGTTGTAGGCCTATTCAAGCGGAAACCCGGACTGTCGATGGAAGAGTTTAAGAACTACTATGAGAATCATCACATCAAGCTGTTCGACGAACACGTCTCACATCCTGGTGTCCTGCGATACGCGCGTCGATATTTGGAGCCTTTTGCTGGGCTAGCCTCGCCCTTGGCAGGCCCAAAGACTGGAGGATATGATGTTATCATGGAGGTGTGGTATTCTGACAAGGATCTGTTTGACTCTTTCAAGGGACAATCCAATCCTGACTTCAGCGAGATTGTGAAAAAAGACGAGGAAAACCTGTTCGATCGTGAATCAATGGTGATGTTCATTTCAGAAGACCATGAAAGCAAAGACGGGCCTTGGGTCATCTGAGAATGGGCAGAGGATCCTTGAGACGACCACGTTGCGGACTCATGATCTCATTCTCGTCGACGATAGAGTCTAGCATAACTGAAGTAGACTACTCAAGGCGTCAGTCCACCGTCAATTGTGTAGACTGCCCCAGTAGTGAATGATGCCTCGTCACTCAGCAAGAAAGCTATCAAAGCTCCGACTTCTTCTGCTTTACCTATTCGGTTGATAGGCGACTTGTGGTCACTGTCGCCTATGTGGACTTCTCGAGCTGCATCCAGCATTTTCGTATCGACACTCCCTCTGTCGTATTCATTAGTGATCACATAGAATTGAGCATATTCTGACTTTGAACAGAGGTACTTACGGCGCGATAGCGTTCACTCTCACGCGGCGGTGCCCATTCTCGACCGCAGCGACTCGAGTGAGTCCAATGACAGCATGCTTACTCGCAACGTAGGATAACGCTTGAGGGATACCCATCTTTCCTGAGACACTTGCAGCGTTCACAATTGAGCCTCCGTCCTCAATGTGCTGTAACTGTGCACGTTGACAGGCCATGACACCTTTGACGTTGATTTTCATGACCAGGTCGAAATCCTGATCGGAGACTTCATGTGCGCCCTTTCTTCCGAACTCCGTGCCAACTATTCCAGCAAGGTTGACACCCCCAGAGAGCTTGGAGAAGTGCTTGACGGTAGCTGCGACCCATTCATCAACCTGATCGGAGTTTGTAACATCGACAGTCGTCGCAAGCACCTCGGTCTTATAGTTTTTGGAGATTTCTTCCGACAAGTGCTGCAACTCAGCCGCGTCTGTGTCGGCCAGAGAGAGGTATGCTCCTCGCGAAGCAAGTACGTGAGCCGTGGCGGCTCCGATACCTCCTGCTGCGCCAGTAATAGCAATGACTTTATCTTTCAGGCTTGCCATGTTGTTCGGTGTATGACATCACAGAGTGGCAGATCGAGCAAAAGAGCGATGATTCCCGTGGTGTATGGATGTACTTCTTCACACTGTGACGCGCACACGAACAGACTCAGGTCGGACTGATGTGAAAAACCTCACCACAATGTGGGACCCACAAGACTCGGGTATCTGGCTCGCCGGGTTGCTGAGAGTCGACATAGACTTGCCGTAATAGATGCTTCGTTCATGGTCTACCCGTCGCAGATCTCGTGCGAGCGATGAATTGATGCGTGGAGGCATGTTTCCTTTCCACCCAGCTCTCCGAAATCCTTCGGCCGACCCTGAGCAGAACTCAGCTTGGGGATCCCCCTTACAAAGTCCTTGGAACTCACGGTGACCCTCTCCAAGCGTCGGCGACTAAGATTGCCCCAGATTAGTCTCCATGTGTTACAATTGCCGAAGAAAGGTGATTCTGGGCCTGAGTCCTTGAGAACAAACTGAGTTCGGTAGTGAGTATCCAGATACTTACGCTTACCCCTTTTGCACCCGAAAAGAGGAGTGCAGATCATCGAACGGGATTAGAGTCTCATGTAAAGCCTAGTCTTTGTTCTCACAACGGAATCAACACCGTCTTTCGATCATATGCATTATCTACGCTTTTTGACCATTTATTCCGTCCGTGAACATTCAGAAGGTGAAGCAATTACCCAAGACCGACCTCGAGGTTCATCTCGTCAGAACAGCCGAGGCCTCAGCCTGAAATCATTGCCATCATGGGGCTGTTGATGTTGGCTCCTGTCATCTTGACGGTTGGCTTCTTGATCTACTCCATTGCTCGTATAGGAAGAAGAGGTCGAAACTTCCCTGATGGTACGTTTACAGAGGATGACTGGAGAAATGTTTGACAAGAACTAACGAGAGAGAAAAAAGGCCCACCTACATTGCCAATCGTCGGTAACTTGCATCAGATGCCTTTGAATAAGCCATATTTGCAGTAGGTGCCAAAGCTTCCTTGACAGCCTCATTGAGATGATTCCATACCAACCAAACCCACAGGTTTACAGAATGGGCTAAGCAGTATGGAGGGATGTACAGTCTGAAGCTGGGTCCTGGGACCGCTGTCGTCCTCACGGATAGACGCATTATCAAAGAGCTCATGGACAAGAAGGCATCGGCCTCGAGCAATCGGCCCGTGTCCTTGGTCACGCAGCATCTCATCACCGAGGGAGACCACATGCTCATGATGGACAACTCCCCGAGGTGGCGCATGATGCGTAGACTGATCCATCAAGACTTGACAGAGTCCCTCTGCGATCGGGAGCACAGCAAGATTCACCAAGCTGAAAGTGTCCAACTTCTCTACGATGTCCTGTATTCATCCGATGAATGGGTACAGCACCTCAAAAGATTCAGCAACAGCATAATCATGAGTATCGGTAAGTCCAGGTACAATAATGGTTGGAAAATGCACTGTTTGACTAACGCTTGCGTCCTCGCTTGCCTGAATAGTGTACGGAATCCGATCACCGTCAACTGACGCACCGTGGACCAAGGGACTGAACGACATCGTCGAGCTGTGGGCTAGGATTACCGAATTTGGAGCCACTCCGCCTGTTGATTTGTTTCCATTTCTGAAATTGGTTCCTCAAAGATTCCTCGGAAACTGGGTAAGCCGCTCAAAGACTGTTCATGACAAGGTACACGCCCTTTATGGAGGTCTACTCGAATCTGTGAAAGAAAGACGAAGGACGACCGGGCCAGTGGACTGCATCGCGGACCGATTATTGGAACAAGAGGAGAAACACGGTCTCTCGGACCACAACGTCATGCTTCTGGCTGGTGTCACACTCAAGGGGGGCTCAGACACCTCCGCTTCGACCCTGACTTCCTGGATGCAAGCGATGGTCCTCTACCCCGAAGTACAGAAGAAGGCCCAGGCCGAGATAGACGCCGTCGTGGGAGACAAGCGAATACCGACGTGGTCCGACTATAAAGACATGCCCTATCTCGCCACCATGGTCAAGGAAGCGATGAGATGGAGACCAACGGCACCACTGGGATTCCCCCATGCACTATCAGAAGGTAAGTCTCTACCTCGGAGAGTCGAATTCGTGAAGTCAACTGTTTGTGTACTTCTACTGACTCTTCGTCTCCCAGATCAATGGATCGACGGGAAGTTCCTTCCCAAAGGAACAGTGTTGTTCGTGAACGTCTACGGTTTACATCAAGACGAAACCAAGTTTCCGAACCCCAACACCTTTGATCCCGATCACTATAAGGGAAGGACATTACTAGCGGCAGAGTACGCAAACTCTGCAGATTACGAGAATCGTGATCACTATGGATTTGGTACGTCAAACCTCCCATGTCTGTCGTGGACACAGTGACAGTCCCAGGGTCTTTCGCTGACATGCTTGTTTCTGCAAACTTTAGGCAATGGTCGTCGACTGTGTCCGGGAATACATTTGGCTGATCGAAATCTCTGGCATGCCATAGCAAAACTACTTTGGGCCTTCAACATTGAACCCAAGCTGGACACTGAAACGAACAAGCCGATTCTACCTGACTCAAGCGTAGAGACAGGTTACAGAGAGGGTCTGACCATGTGCCCGTATGACTTCCCGGCGAAGATCACCGTCCGGTCCGATTCAAGACGACAACTGATCTTGAAGGAGTATGCGGACGCGAAAGCAGACTTCTTTCCCAAGTATGAAAAAGTTGCTCTGTTCGAGCGGTGAACATATGAGGAAGGAATATGTACTCAGAGCGACCGAGCAGAAGAGAGGTGGTGGTGGCTGGTAATAGACATTTGGCTCGAAGGAGCACATGAAAAAACATTACAGGATAAGTGAAGAACTTTACGCTGATGGGGCTAGTTGGATCGGCCAACATTTTTCATATCAGAAAATCCTTGGCATGCTATATGTGGAGCATTCGTCAATTTCATCTAGTCTTATATGAGCGCCGTTATACCATGATCTGCCTTGATGACGGCCCCGGTCAAGGCAGATGAGCGCGTTGACGCCAGAAAGACGACCAAATTCGCCACCTCTTTCGTATCGGAAATGGGAGTTTCCAAAGCCTCCACCACAGCGTCCAACATCTTGGAGCCTTCTTGATGTAAACCTTGCGTGTTGGCCATGTTCGTGACGATGTCCGTGTTCATCCCTCCCGGCATGACCAAGTTACACCTGATGCCCTTGTTTCTGTAAAAAGCCGCGATGGACTTGGTGAGGCCCCTGACGGCGTGCTTACTGGTGGTGTACGCCGCACCTCCACACCATCCGTGCTCACTCGCCAGTGAGCCTATGTTGATGATCGATGCATCCGTGGCAGATCTACTCAGGAAATGGTTGATGGCGGCCTTGCTCAACAGATATGGTCCTGTGACGTTGACGGTGAGGACTTTTGACCAAAGTTCTGGACTGATCTCCCCCACTGGCTCCAAGCGATCGAAAATGCCGGCACAATTGACGAGAACGTCGAGCTGACCGAAGTGCTGTACCGTCTTGGATATCAACGATTCCACAGCCCCGGCATCCGAGACGTCAGCGGGCAGAAACAAGACAGATTCTTTTCTCTGCTGGAATTCTGCGGTTACGGAGTTGAGTGTCTTTTCATTGAAGTCAGTGACAACTACGTTCGCGCCTTCGGCTAGTAGGGCGAGGGCGATCGATTTGCCTAGACCTCCTGCTCCTCCCGTGACCAGGCATGTTCGTGCAGAGGTGGTCTTGGCAGCAGATGCCATGGTGTACATTCAGGGGATGAGAGTGGTGATGGATGTTGGGATCGGAGATGCCCCTTTGCTAAGCAAGGCACTTTTTAATCTGTCTTTGTACGCCCTAGTGAACATGAAGGTTGTTCGAATGTTGTACTAGGCCTCCCTAGCAAGACGACGCGGCTATGGCTGGGGTACTAGCGGGAAGGGCAGCGTCGCAGGCTAGAAAAGACATCTTTATGGAGGTTGACTCCGAGAAGGCTTGACGATGATTAACATCTTCATTGGCCTTGTGCCGATGAGGGTTGCTGTTGCTGTCTGTGTCCCGTAGTCGTCGGTTGAACTGACTCGGAA
This sequence comes from Cyphellophora attinorum, assembly GCF_001299255.1. Taxonomy (NCBI): domain Eukaryota; kingdom Fungi; phylum Ascomycota; class Eurotiomycetes; order Chaetothyriales; family Cyphellophoraceae; genus Cyphellophora; species Cyphellophora attinorum. The sequence goes on along the minus strand of NW_017253257.1, from coordinate 240,201 downwards.
CTCTCAACAATGGGGTGCTCAGCCGGGGTCAAGTCGAGCTGAACGGAGGAGTGGCAAGGCCTCGGGATGTTCGATCCACGTTCTGGAGAACACTGTACAGACTAAAGAAGCCCGGTACTGTGTGGATACCTCGCCTCCCATCACATTTCCCACTCCCCTCCGAGAGCTCGGGTTGGTATGGAGAGAGTAGGTATGGCCTCGTAGGTCCGTACTGGGTTGCTAAAGCGACTAACCTTTCCGGAGAGCCCTGATACAAATTGATCCTGTCCCAGAGCAGTATCCACATTGGTCACATCGACAAACGGTACTTGGTTGATTCACAACACTTCTCCCCCATCACCGGCGCTATAGCACACACCGAGCTGCATACCTCAACGACAGTTCGCGACCGAGAACGAAAATGACTTACATCACGATGGTTGCCTACCCGTTTGTGGCTGACGCCAAGTTCAATTTGCAGTATTACACCAACAACCACATGGAGCTGGTCTCCAAGCACTGGAAGCGGTATGGACTTTTGGATTGGAAGGTCGTCACTTTCGATGCAGCTCCAGATGGGTCAAAACAGTACAGTGTTGCGTCGACCATGACATGGGAGTCGGCTGAGGGATTCCAAGATGCAATGAAAAGCGAGACTGCTGCCGAGCTTGCCGCAGACATGGAGAACTTCTCTGATCGTCCACCTGTATTCTTGATCGGTAATGTTGCTGCCTCGGGGTAGATAACCTCCAAGGCTGGATGACCTGCGTCTGCAAATGGTATATAGCGTGGGATTTGATCTGAAGTGACAATCACTAAAGGACGAGAGTCGAGACAGAAGAAGATCGCCATGATTCCACAAGTGTAACTCGGAGGGTGACATGGAGACCTCTTTAGAAAATGCTCATCTATGTGCATGTTTCCATAAAGTTTGGCCCTTATTCCAACGTCTCCCCGGCTGATCGTGCTCGTCGAAGATAGCTGTGCAAGTCTCACCACTCAACGAACCTCATTAAGAAGCCGGGCAAGGAGCTGAGCGATGTGCACTTTGTGGGCAAGTAGAATCAGCTCGCCTCTAGCTAGTTGAGCTCGTTCTGAGAGGGAAGATTTTGCCAAGTGCGGCGCTGTGAAAGCACCAGCCCAAAGAACCAGACTGGCATAGTAAACAGCATAAGGCACGTGTGGTGCTTCGAACGCTAAGCCTGCCAACTCCAGGGGCAGCGACGATGTTCGAGCTGAGGCACACTGGGTTTGTCTTGCGGCCGACGCCTCGATCAGGGCAGCTTCGACACTGGAAATCATATTCTCTGCATGCCACTGAGCAGTTGTGTAGTGCTTGTCTTTCGTCCATGCATGGATCTCTCTTGCAGCCAACCCTCTTTCCGCGTCTCGTGCTGCCGATCCAGGTGCAGAGTGCGCGAAATTCTGCAAAACAGTTAAATTCGAATGTAGTATAATGCCCATCATGTGATACATAATAAGGTGAGATAGGTTTTCGGGTCGGTGAATCGTACGAAGCCAGGTGTCACAGGCTAACTCTGCAAAATCGGCTCTCCATACGAAGAGGTCATCGGACGGATGTTTCTCGGTACCGTAACCGTTTTGCTGGGGGTATGTCGCAGGCCATACAAAAGAGCTCAGAGATGCCAAACTCGTCAAACCGAAGGTGATGTTTTGGCCCAGGTCGACCGTATGGCCGCCGCCCACTAGGCCAGCTATCACGCTGTGAAGCTTAGATATGCGACTTCGATTCGTGGGCGTACGTAGGAACGATTCGCTGTATTTTCGTGCCAGGGAAGGCGGTCGCTGCAGGATGATAACTCGATAGCAGTCAAGGATATGTAGAGCTTCGAGAAGACTTCGTGGATCGGTCAGTATGTGGTTCACACAAGGATGAACCTTGACCCACCGGGTATTATCTTTGTCGACGTCGTCTGCGTGAGGACACCGTTGACATGCTTTGCTGTATTCCTGAACAGACTATAACGATTGTTAGTCAGACCGGAGGCTCAGAGTGTGGGAAGAAGAGCATACATGAATAAGATTGCCATGGAATACCTCGACGAATTCGTAACTTCTCTTATCACCGCTGCAGAGACCGTACAAGGCCAACAAGACGAACTGTTGAGAATTAGTCGTGCTCATGAGCCATATGACATGGACAGACTGTTTTCGCCACGATAAACTTATCCAATCGACTTGCAGAAGACTTGTCTGAATAGCTCTGTGCGTTGATCTGTTATGTATCAGTAACCACCATGCTAGACGAAAGATTATCGACGTACAGTTGAAAGAACCATCCGCCGAGCATCGTCATACATTGACTTCGCAACTTGTGCGCTGCCAGGAGTACCGCAAAACAGTCCACCAGTGGCAGCTAGAGCGAGCGTTAATGCTGGTTGACATTTGGAGCTGGTCGTAGCTGTATCTTCAAAAAGAGAGAACGTCTTCGGAATATGCCTTCTGAACACGTTGTGAAACACTCTGATGATGTCCCTGTTATGGTTTTCGAGAAGTGGAGCAGCCGAATACCATATTTTGCTAGCTTTAGCAGGAGAAGGCGATGACGGCCGCGATCTTCGGTCAAAGTATTCTTGCATCATGGCAGTCAGGCTGTTCAGCGGAGACGGCATCTCATGGTCAAGCAATGGCGGATTTGCTTCAAAGAGGTCGTCGTTCCAGTCAAGTTCGGATTGATCGAACCAAAATTCACTATTCTGCAGCTAGTCAGTCATTTGACCAATACTAGAGGTAGAGAAACGTGCCATGAAAGGGACTTGCCAAAAGTCATCCACGCCACCAGTAGCAGTATCTGGGAGCGGGTTGAAGTCATGGCGATGGAAATCGGGCGCCCGGATGGACTGGTCAGCATCTACTCCGTTAAAGTCAGGGAGTGCTCCAGGCCGGACAAGAGGTACACTCTCATTCAGAGTCTGCAAGGGATCAATGATCGAGGTGATGTTGAAACCAGTGCTGCCGGGAGGATTCTCGCTCGTTGCTGAGTTCAGGTGATCATGTGGCCAAGAATCAACAAGACTCATTGTACCACGGAGCTCATCGTTTCTAGTACTGGTACTGTGAGGCGGAGAGGGCAAGTTGAGCGCAACTGCCGAAGGCGGTGGCTGATACTCGCAATGAGAATTGGATGCTCGACAAGTCCCACACGGCTCTGTGGCGTCGCATCGCAATTTTCGGCGACGGCATGTTGAACAGGCGACGCGGACACGCTTGCGCTCGCTAGGGTCCAGATCGTTGTCCGGAGTTGCGAGACATTTCTTGATATGCACATCTCTGGCGTCGCACCGCTGAAAGGGACGGCCACAATGCGGGCACGGATACGGCTTTTCTTTGGTGTCTGCTTTCTTAGCTTGCTGATGGTAAATTGGCTGATGGGGGTCCTCACGTGTCCGGCGATGCCTTACCAAGTGCTCGGATCGTGCGAAGCACCGGGAGCAAATGTCACACTGATCATAGTTACACTTTGGTTGATTGAGGGGAAACGAAGGTTAGGAAGGAATCCTGGCCGCAGAAGCCAATTGCAAGCATACCTTCTTGTCTTTCCTGGTACTCATCATGATAGCTTGACGGCTCCTAAGTTCTTCCAGTGTCAGATTCTCGTATCGAAGACGAGAAAATGAACAGATTGTAGTCGGATCTGAATGGGGTTCTACCCCGCATTACCCACTAAGCACAACCCGGGGTATCCGGACAGCTGGGGTCAAAGGGCAAATTTTTCACCTGACTGACCATGCCTTATTGATAGTTAGCACTCTACGAGCATCAAATGAATGCGACTCCAAGATGATAGCTGCATTGGTTATGAGCACTGGTAGAGCTGACAATGCAGCCAGCGCAGCAATACCCAAGATCGCTCAACCCGAAACAATGGCCAGGCGAGCGTGAGCCGACTCGATGGGATGTACGCGAAGCCAATGAGAGCCTCGAAGCAACATTTCTCGAGCGCTTCCGGGTCGCTCTTCTTCACAGTGAAGGCTCTGACGACGATGCCTCGAGTGTGCCAGAATCAGCCGAAGACAGCTCAGCGGATCATTCACCGGTGAGTGAAGATTCCCAAAACCAGACTTCAAAGGCTGAGATGTACACGACAGGATGTCCAAGCATGTAACTACCCCATGATATTACTATCAGAGCACCCAGCCTATCCGCCGGAACATGAGCTGCTGCACCTACAGGCGCAGTTTCAGACAACATTTAAACGACATATCTTCATCGATACTATAGATCTTCTAAATTCTCCCATGTCTGCACTACCACCGTATCTTCAACTCGCAATCTCGTGTTTATCATCCGCAACGTCGCCGCCGGAGGTTTCAAGCCTGTACGCCATGGGAAATGAGATGAGGGAAGTGGAAAAATCCTCCGACCTCTTTGTTGCTGGTGTCAATCTATGGTCTGTCATGCTAGAAGTTGATAATCGAGAAGCGCGACTCGTGGAAGCTGTGGTAGCAGCTTCGTTCCTGGCTACTTATGGGCAAATGTCAGTAGGCTGGTACAACTGGCGGAAGGCGTCCACAATACTCTGTAATGCAGTCACTGTGCGTCCCGACACCCGCCGCCTCCTCCTCAGAATCGTGAGCTGACAAAAGTGCACAGATATCGAGGCGCTTACACCTGACCGACGAGGGTTCACCACTATTCTCGTCCAGCGAATTGTCTAACAAAGACGTGTGCATGAGAAGGTTGGTGCGTCCACTGATCCGTCATGCGTCTTGACTGAGTTATGCAGTGCGCTTGTTAGCTACATGTTCCTCATCGACACTCTGCAAGCCACTCACTGTGGACTGGCTGCAAACTTTTCGACCCGTGAGCTATTCATCAAGATGCCTGGTTCGAGCCATCAGTTTCGTACGGTCTACCACTGTCTGTTGCATGGAGACCAAATCCCACAAGACGTACGCAACAGAGCAGATGCTCTTCTACTGCTCACGGCTCTTCTGAGTGATATTGTATATGCACAACGATCGCTCCAGTCGACGTCCTTCACCGGCAATGGAGCAGCAGGGCACACTGGTCTCAAGCCCCGGAGTCCGTTCACCCCGTTATCAGCATCTTCCGAATTTTCTCGGCTCAACGAAGCCATGACGGCTGCACTTTCGCGATGGGAGCGCCTCTTCGAGTCACACGTTAGCAACGATATTGTCGCCTTGCACTTGTTTTGCAAGTTACAGCTCATTTGTCCCGACACCTGGAAACTGCCACAGATGGCAGGTTACGGCGAGACACAACCAACTAGCCAAGACTTTCGCCCCTCGGAACCTTTCCAGGTCCCGGACAAAGCTGCGACACTGGCTTGGCAGATTTTGGATTGTTGCCACAAAATACCTCCAGAGAGTAGATTGTCTGTCTGGTTGCCAGTGATTGTATTCCTCAGTGCATTGGTGGTATGGCAAAGGTTGCGCACAGAACCTGTCTCTGCTTCGCAGTATGGGACACTGAGAGTTCTGGGTTTGTTCAGCAAGGAGATTGCAGGCTATCATTGGCCTTGCAGCATCACAATGATTAAAACCTTGGACGGGCTGGTGGGGGTCTGACCAACTTCGACCGTCAGATCGGTCTTTTGATTTCCTCTACAGAGCATGCCTTTCGATCAAGGCGGTGGAATACTGGCGCGAGAGCGGCTCATCTGGCTAGTACACTTTTCGACGCCCTCCAACGGCGACGACATAAGAGAAGGAATATTCCACAAGATATGCACATCGGAGTATGGAAGTACCCGGATACAGAGTGTTCAAACGAGGCTCTGTATCAGATCACTGAGAACAATAGCGGGAACAGCAAATCATATTATGCCGATGGACCTATCCCCTCGAGGCTGCGGAGTCGCGCTGCTCGTGTCAATCGGGTGAACCAGTCCTTGATCACTGGTGCTGCATCAGGACGGGTAGCAACGACTGGATGAGGAACAAGTCGACGGGACAGGACGCAGGACTCTGCATGTCTATAAAGCGGCGACGATCAAATTATCGATGATACGGGATGGGTTGGCCGCAGGCGGTTCAGGCTGCCATTTCATCATCACTGCCCACATGCGCAGGTTGAGACAAGAGGGGATCCGACCTCGGGATCGCTTTCGATCGGCATTGGCCCCACCCTTGCACGGCCTCACACGAATTTCTCCGGCTGTGGAACCCACAGCTGCAATCTTGGCAGCTTCTTCGTCTCCTAGAGGTGCCGGTATCAGAATAGCCGTCCAAAGACAGGGCTTGCTAACGGAGGCCCATCTTTCCAAGCTGCAATGGACCTTTCGCCGAACAGGTTTGCGATCAGTGTAGGCACTGTCATTGCTCGACATGCATGAACGGCAGAAAGGTGGACTCGATGCTCTGGTCATTCCTTGTCACCTTGAGAAGAAGAGTAATGCTATCTCACGGTCTTTTCACCAGCCTTTACAGTCAGTTCAGTCTCATTGCATACACTCACAGAACCTGGAGCCAGGAGTCGACCAACTTCGCCGCCTTTGATATTAGACACCGTGGAGTAAAGAAGCAACCACTTGCGCTGGCCCTTGTCACGCATCATGCTGTCTCTCTGATGTCAGAACTTCCTCCACGACCGCTGCTACGCTCTTCATTTCGATGCCCAACAAGTCATTCACAACCCTGTCCTTCTCGTCCGCGTCAAAGTCCTGCTGCATGTTCGGCAAGTTGCTGAAAGCGGTCGCCTGTGCTAACCTGACCGCGGCGGCATAATCGCCCGTCGCAAGTGCTTTCTGAGCTTTGGCGACCTCATCCTCGGTTGTCACAGGTTCCACATTCCACTTCTGCCGGGTCTGTCCTTCCAGGACGTTCAGGACTTCGCGCTGCGAGGCCGTTACCGAATGCGCGAACACGTATCTGTTGGCGGTCTCTGACGGGTGCTGGAGAACGCCGACGACTGCGTTGCCGAGGTCTGCCACTGTGATCGCCGAGTATCTTGTGTCACCTTTGTCCCATAGGGTGACGTGGCGCTTGGAAATATCGAAGTCGAGGAAGCCGGCTTTGAGTCCCTGAGAGTCACACGTCAGCCATGTACATATGCCTCAAACGTTATCGCAACCCACCCAGTCGAAAAGCGGTCCCGTCCCAAGCCCGGTCCAAGTCAGACCCTTCGCCTCCTTGCTTTTCAGGTATTCTAAAACCTCATGCTTGGTCTTGAAGACCGGAACCAGATCCCTCACAGCCTTTGCATCTCCGTTCATGCTCATCTCGCTCGGCAGAAAACGCTTGACTCCAGCGGCGACCGCTGCGTCGATCATGACCTTTTGCTCGCCGAAGGCAACGGCACCGACGGTGGACACGACCGCATCTTGGCCGGTGAAAGCCTTTGTCAGGCCTTCGAGGGTGTAGTCGGCGCGGAGAGTCTTGACGTTGTTGGCGTTAGTGGGCTTGCTGGTGCTGGAGGAGCGGCTGAGGATGGTAAGGTTGAAGTTGGCGGCTAATGGAGCGATAAGTAAAGAACCAACGTTGCCAGTCGCCTGTGATATGGTGTTAGGGGATGGGAATCTTCCAATGGGAACTTAGTCACTTACACCAACGAGGATGACGTTCCTGATTTCGGATGTTGCAGACATGTGCGGCAGCGATCGTAGGTTGGTTGTAGGTTCTGAGGTTCAAGGGAGTCCCTTACGGTGGAATATAAATGTTTGGATGCTGTCAGTGTCTTCGACGATGCCAAAGAGTAACATCTTATAATGATTTCTACAGCACTCATCGACAGCGAGATGACTTGTCAGCCGCATTTCGAGATCGTCGCGTGTTACAAAGCACATGCCCTTGAGTTTCGATGATCGGCAGAGTTCAAACCGTACCTGAACAGAGTGGGAGCGAAGTCAATTCGTGATTGCCGCTCTCCGTCCTCCGCTCTCCGCGCTCCGTTTTCCGCTGTCCGCAGGCTGACTGACTGACGTCGTAGCTTGCTGACTGATTCGATGTTCTTCTAGCTGAACTTCGCTCTGCCCTTCGTCATGTTCGTCCTAGACAATCGTGCCAACGACCAACTGCTTCTGATATATCAATGTTGTTCACGCGCCTGCAAATGCATTCGATAATTTCATGGAAATTGTGCCCTTTGCGCTGCAAGTGCCAGAACGATCCTGGGAATAACACCAGTTTTGAGGAAGGAGCAGTCCAACAGTCGAGTTGAAAGCGACCGCCATGATCCGACTCACCTGGCCAGTTATGCAACCATTGACCACCTTGGACGTGTTCCCGGTTGATGGACCGCAGTGCCACAACGGACTCCCCGGCTTCACGTGCCTTCAATCGAAATTACCATGATTCGGATCGAGCTCCATGATTCATCTGAAGTGAAGTGGTGTTGCAGTCCAGCTTCATGGCTACGGCTACGATTAGTGACTCACCCAAGTGACAGGGTTGATGCAATTTCTAGCGCCTTCTGGCAGCCTTCTCGTTGCCAGGCCAAAGCAATCCTCTATTGCACACCATGCGAATTCCTCAGCCTTGTCTCTCCGGCTGAAGTCGCAAACTTCTCTAACATGGGAGTAGCTCAATTTTCTCTTCTCCAGATTCTACGATCCTAACGACTTCTGCGCCAGCACCTTAGATATCTTCGGGGCGCGTACCAGGTAAGCAGAGTCTTTCTGCAAGACACTCAAGCTAATGATTCCAGAGGCGCCAGGCTTTTGCATACCGGGATTGAGTACGTCGACGACAGCTACGATGGCGGAGTCACCTCCAATGCCTGAAAACCGCACCTGCGTCATGTGTCCGCGTCGAGGCGAGAAGGTCTGCAGTGGCTGCAAGACTGCGAGATACTGCTCCAAAGGTGAGCCGCCACACGTCCTCGCGACCAATAAGGACATTGCACTGAGTACTGCATAGATTGCCAGAAGCTCGACCACAAGAATCACAAGATCTTCTGCGGCAAGGCCGAGACACTCAGACCAAGTAAAGATCATTTCAGAGCCCTCTTCTTCCCTGGCGGCGACGCTCTTCCAAGATTTGAGTGGATCTTGGATCCTAATTACGCTCTTCCCAACCTCTTCGGTGATCGTGGCATAGACGTCAGGAAGTTCAAACACAACACCATTCAAGCACGCGATATTGGCATTGGTACTGCTGAGGGCCTCCAGTTCTTATAATGCTAGATCTGGTGACAGACGATCCACCGAATCTCGCAATGCGTGCTTTCACTCGCGGTGGCACTGCTGCGTGGAACACTCGGGGTCCCTGGCTGATCTTTCACTACGTTGAGGACGGTAAGGAAGGTGACGACTCCTACATCGACATGAATATGCACGATGTGCGAAGCGCTGCTGATGTCATCACTGTCATGTACCGAGGTGGACAGAGAAATCTGGCCTTGGAAGAAGACAAAATTCTAGCTACGATGATCTTCCACAGGGCCCTGGCAACCTGGACAAAGACCTCAAGCCCCCTGTACAAGTTGCACGCAACGGATGCGACATCTTGTTTGCTCTCGAGGGCAGTGGTATCGCGAATCTGCTGGGGCTGCCCATGTTCGTTCGTCCGATGGGGTTCCAGAGCACGTTGAAACAAGCGGGTCGAAATTCAAAGGGCGCGTTGCTCATGACCGACATCACTTCCGAAGCAGTCACAGACTTCGTTCTCAAGAAGCCCGGTGGTGTGCCAGTGATGACTACCGAAGGTGTTCGGGCCATGATGTGTGGGGAGCAAGAAGACCACCAGGGCAGCTATGGCTTCGGAACCCCACCTGCATCATTTTGCAGCGACGAGGTTGGACCCGTGCTCATCTGTCGTGCTGACAACAAACCGCTACTTACCGGTCACATCGAGGCACTCTGCGATTACATTAAGGTAGTCATCGACCCTCAAGTTCAGGCCGCAAAGCAGAGACTCAACGTCGGCGAAGTAATCCAGAATCGAGAGGAGATTCTCACCGGCATCACCAAGGCTAACTTCCTCGCGCATTGGGAGAAGTTCAAAGAGGACAAGATCAAGGCTCAGGCTAGCGAGGCGCACCCTGAATGGACTCCGAAATACCCGTCTCCATACGAAATGATGGGCAAGACTCTGGAAAGCGTCAACCGATTCACAGAGACCATCTACTCGAAGCAGATCGAAGGAGGCATGAAGCAGGACTCCGAGATGCCAGACAAGGCAAATACCTCGGCGCTCAGAGCTCAACTCTACATAGCTCGGGGTCCACATGGACTTTGAGCAATGTCGTGGCGTATCTACAACAAGAGGCATGCTGGCAAGCTCATCAATGGCTGGCGCTGTTCATGTTGATTGCGATGATTCGTCGCGGGAGTCCACCTGGTACCCTGAAGATTGAAAACGACATCGTTCATTGGGAGAAGGCTGAAGATTCAGGACCTTGAATGCATCATAATTCGAGACCGGCGCCTGCGCACAGAAGTACTGCGGACTTGGAAGACACTTCATTCAGTACATGCAGTCAGAGGTCTCTTACCAGCAGATATGGGAGCGGACACATTGACGGTACCTTCTATCTATCTCGGGTGGCATTCGCATGCATGCTGCGCCTGGATGGAAGCAGCGTAGCACGGGCACCTCGCTCGCACAGCACCCCCAACAGCAGCAGATAGAAAGACCATTTCTGAACACAATCGAGATCGATTCGCTCACATGATTTTGCACGGTCATATGAGAAATGCCATAGAGCCGCTGCGAGCGGAGATAGAGTCGTGATACCATCGTTGTCTGCATCGTCATGCCAAGCGCAACCTCAAGCCACAACAGCCGGAGAAGCAGCCATGTGTAACCCTCAGACCTCCATCGCACATTCGCTAGCGAACGCAAAACACTTCAAGTACCACACTCTGCTCCACAAAGAGACCTCCAAACAATGGGGCGCATCCTCGAATATCCTGCTCTCCACCCGCTTTGCTCGTTCGAACGCGCTGGTGAAATCCCTCATGACTTGCTCGTTCACGTTCCATAGTCCGTCAGCGCCGCCCATCGCATGAAATACCGGTACCGCTATCTTGCTCGCATATCTGGGCCTCCAGTACTTGGGCCACTCCAACATGCCATCTGCAGCTTCTCCATACGAGCAGCCTGCCATGCCGAGTGAAGTGTGGCCGCGGACGTCTTCTGGCACTAAATTCTGCTCTTTGGGACCATACAGCGCAACGCCGAAGATGGACATGTCTGGAAAGGCTATATGATCGGTCCAAGTTTTGCCTGCTAGCATCGCTTGACCATGTTCTGGTGGCGCGCTCGGTGCGGTACCCCAACCGGTGATGATGATTCCGCCGAGCACATATGAACTAGTTGGTTCGAGTGCGGCCAAGCCAGCGGCCACGATCGTGCTTGCGCAGCCCATAGAATGTCCGAGAAGGACGAGGCATGTCGCGTTGGTAGGCTTCGCGTATTGCTCCCAGATCGCTGGGAGGATGTGTTGATGCAAGTAGCGTCCTTCTGCTTGGAAGTAGGTGTCATTGTCTTGAGGCTGTTGTGGTAAGATCGGGGTGCTTTTGACGTAGCCTGGTCGGTCGATGGCGATGAATGGCAAGCCTAACGCGACTGCGGTGCCAGCTGCTGAGGTGCTTGGTGTGGCATCGAAGTATGCCGATGTCATGGTACCGCCATGCAGGGCAACGATGAGCGGCTTCTGCCTCGGCGTCGCTGGTGTTGACGGTGGGATGCAAACGAGTCCTGACACCGTGTGTCCATTGTTGAGAGCGAGGCTGAAGACGTCCATCCTAGTGTCACGCAGATATTGAGTGCTGGTGGGAAGCACAACTGGTACTGAGGAACATGAAGCGGTGGACTAACTCCGAGGCAGTGGAAAGTGAGTCATGGCTAACGTATATACTTAAGTACTTGCCTGAGGATGGGAAGAAGAGCCTGGGAGGGCAACAGGGCTGAGCCGTCCAAGATCATTAGGCTCCGTCGCGGCTACCTTTCTCGTGTAGCCGAAGACGCCTGATCGTCCTTGAGCTCTTTCTATTCGTTCGATTGCCTGCCGATGCCGAACCTCTGTCATTTCTGCATGAACATGCGGGGCGGTCGAAGTCCTCCTCCCAGCGCAAATATGAGCGACTCCCATCATGATATCATGATATCCTATGCATTTGCTTATCGACAGCAATGCGCATTGCCATGCGGAAGCGGCTAGTCCTAGACGCGACCCTCAAGAAAGATCAGATGTAGAGCAGGAGTTTTACGCAGCTTGAGCCTCGAATCAATCAGGTGTGAAGCGGTAAGGTTCAACTGCAAGGATTTAGACGGAGATAAGCCTGATCGCCGAAGACTCCTTCCACGTCGCGTCCCTTCTTCGACTCGCCCCGAGCAATGTGATACTCGCAGCTTCCCATCGTGATGCCTGCAGCTGAGGCAGCTCCGACGCTGCGGGCTATCCGGTCTGGACACGCTTGCAAGGCTTGTCGGCGCCGCAAGATTTCCTGTGACCGGCAGCAGCCCTGCTCTTACTGCATTCGATTGAACGCACGCTGCCAATATCCATCGTCCCCGCGACGACAGCAAGCCAGTGATGACAGAGCAAACACGACTGATGGAAACGTGCTGGAGCGCCTCGCACGCGTCGAGTCGCAGTTGCAGCAACTGACCAACCCCAGTCGAGCTCCTCTGAGCCGCGATGACGGCGCTGATGCAAGCACAGCAATTGACACAGATACCACGATAGCATCCACGCCGGGCTTTCCTCGACGCTTCTTGCTGAATCAAAGTGGCCGACAGCGATATGCTGACGGTGGAGTTTGGGCGTCTATAGAGCGGAGACAGACTGTTCCCTACGCTGCGGGTACCTCGTCTGCCACTGTTCTGAGCCCAAGTAGCGAATATCCCCAGCCATTGAGCAATCCAACAGCATCTGCCGACCTGAAGCTTCTACACCCACCGACCGAACGAATCTTTCCACTATGGCAGGTCTATCTGGAGAACGTGGACCCGATCATCAAGATCTTGCACGTGCCCACGACTCAAAAGCAACTCCTTCAAGCCAGCCAGAGCCTGAACGGTCTGCCTCCATCGTTCGAGGCTTTGATGTTCGCGATCTACTATGCCGCCGTGAGCAGCATGCAAGACACTGTTCACGAGCCAGCAGAGCGTTCGGAACTACTGGACAAGCACGGGTCTGGAGTGGAGCAGGCGCTTGCGAAGGCCTCTTTCATGACCGAGCCAGATCTCTTCGCACTTCAGGCACTTACGATCTATCTCCATTGCGCCCGGGCTACAGGTCATCGGCCTCCTGCTCAAGTCTGGGCACTTACTGGTTTGCTTCTGCGCCTGGCGAGAAAACTGGGCCTGCACCAGAACCCAAGCACACTAGGATTCTCGCCATTCGAAAGCCAGATCCGCTCGAGGCTGTGGTGGTTCATATTTGTCCTGGAAACCATGTCCGCAGAAGACAACGATATGGCGATCAGCATCAACAATTACCAGCACAGGGTCGACCGGCCAAAGTGTGTCAATGATACGTCTCTGGAAGTCTCAATGAGTGCTGTGGTTGAAGGCAGCTCACGTCGCTCTGAGATGGTCTTCACTGAAAGATTGCTCGACATCAGTCAGACGACATCTCGACAGCTGTTTGCGACAGAGCTAGGCATGACAGATCAATCGCCACAGGACGTTGATGATGACATCAGAAGTATGAGCTCCCTTTGGGAACTCCTCGATCAGAGCTTGGACTGGAAGACAGCGATAGGTAGATTTGTTCAGCAATACACAAACGTCGAGGAGCGCAGGATGAGGATCATCAACCGACTGGCCAACGGCGACGTCCACTATCCATCGTCTCTGGACTTCGATAAGGAGCCTGATGTTGCGGCGGTGGACATACTCAACGACATCGACGACGCCGGCTTCCCGGAGCGAGCGAAGAAGTTTGCTTGGTTCCTGCGGAATCCTGCCGAGATGGTTGCAGTTGCTGCGCTTCTTGACAGCATTTTGACCAAGCGGGATGAGTACTCACGAAAATTTGCCCAAGACAGTCAGCACCTGATCGACCAGTGCTTTGCTCGTGCCAACCGTGATGGGAGGCTGAGGTCCGGCGACCCGCGTTGGCGACTGCTGGAGCATCAATACGTTTCCATGCAACGCTTTCTAGCCGAAGCTGATGACATAGCACAGATCTGAGGATCCGCCATCGTTGAACACGTCGATGATGTGATCCTCTGCGGGCATCGCACGTTCGAAGACTTTCCGATACACTTGTACGCGATCTCAAGACCTTCAAATCACTGAGCATGTTGTCAAGATCTCAGGTCTCCAGCCCCTCGCTTGATATCGCCAATGCACGCCGGTCAGTGGCATCGACAGATGTGGAGCCCATGTGCGCCCGAAACCCTGCAGGGTCAATCACCAAAAGTCGATCACCTGGTGGCAGCTGCACTGACATTGTCTCGACCTGCTTCGGAGATGCAAGAAAACACACCTCAAATTACTGAGCATTAATGATGCACAATAAGCCTCAAATCACGCCATACCTTGACAAGCTGCACTGCCGTCTTGGACTCGCCTTGAGCTCGTCTGGGCGCATATTCTTGGCAAAAGACTTCCGTTCGAGTCGTCCGCCCGATCTTGGCGTCTGGGCGTTTGGCGCACGTTCTGGGTGAAACATGCAGCTGATTGGCGCGGCGCGGTCATCACATTATTGTGCCATTCAGACTCTGCATGATAGGTCGGACTCGTGAGTCTTTGACGAGTTTTACGGGTTGCTTCTGCTCGAGCCCGACGAAGACGCAATTTGATGAGCGCACGATACGGTGCTGTCACGATGTACAAAGGCGCGTGAAAGACTTCCGGACAGCGTGACCTTCCAGCACCCGTCCGTTGCGTGGGCTTGCATAGCTGTCTCATTCCAGCCCATTCTTTCTGTTGGCATACAGCCTCTTTCATTCCGGATAGCAACGCCGGCACCATGAAGCTATCCACAGACATGAAGCGGATCAACCCCGACGAGTACCTCCCGCCCCGCGAAGATGAGGAGTACTTACCATTGAACGAGACTGGACGACGGAAGAGGAGGTCAGAGCAAAGCGAAAGCTGGACATGATCATCATGCCCTTGCTGACACTGGGCTTTTTCTGTCTGCAACTCGACCGTGGCAACATCTCCAACGCCATCACCGACAACATGATGGAAGACATTGGCATTGACCAGAATCAATTCAGTACGTACGCCTGTAACCCTGAATCGAGGGAGACATCAATCTCCCAGCCCTGGTTCGTCCCGATACATGTTCAGTCTAACGCGGCTCGATAGATGTTGGGCAGCAGATGTTATCCCTAGGCATCGTGCTGTTCGAGATCCCTTCTAATATGATCCTCTACCGCGTTGGACCTGGAAAGTGGTTGACGTTGCAGCTCTTCCTCTTTGGCACCGTTTCGACCTTCCAGTCCTTCCAGAACAGCTATGGATCCTTCATCGTCTCTCGCCTTATGCTGGGCATCACCGAAAGCGGTTTCATTCCTGGCGGGCTTTGGACGTTGAGTACGTGGTACACCAGGACCGAGACCGCGAAACGTGTCATGATATTCTACTTTGGCAACCAGTTCGGACAGGCAAGCTCCAAGCTCCTTGCGTATGGTATCTTGCATATGCGCGGCGTCGGTGGAAAGGCCGGCTGGTTCTGGCTCTTCACCCTTATGGGCATTTTCACCATCCTGTCGGGGTGCATCCTTGGCTTCTTCTTACCGGACAGCTTCAAGAATCCTCACAGCACATTCTTGCCGAAGTGGAACATGTTCAGCGAGCGCGAGATACACATCCTGCGCAACAGAGTACTCTTTGATGACCCGATGAAGGGTAAGAAGAAGAAGCGAATCGGTCGTGCAGCTTTCAAGAAAGCTTTCTCGAGCTGGCGGATGTGGGTGCATGTTCTGATCACCTTGTGCAATAATGGCCCGCAGCGCGCATTCGACACGTATGCACCATCACTAGTCAACGGTTTCGGCTTCGCGTCACTCACCAGCAACGCCCTTGCATCGGTCGGCTTGTTCTTACAGATCCCCGTGTCGTTCGCATTCAGTTGGGTGAGCGATCACTGGTAAGTCGAGCAATAGAAGTCCTCCTGGGCATCAGCTAATCTTAGCCTCAGCAATCGCCGCGGCGAGACCGTCATTGCCGGACTCTCGATGCATCTCCTCGCCTATGTCTTCAATCGCAGCTTCACAGATCTGGGGAATGGCTTGCGTGGAGTCAAGTACTTCGGTGTCATCTGGACCCAAACGTTTGCACTTTCTCGCATCCACTGAACATCACATGGATGTCATTAACTGCTGAGGACTCTGAGGAAAGAGCGCTTGCTATGGCCATGGTCATCATGGGTGCAAACACAGCAGGCATCTACGGCGCGCAGATTTTCAGGCAAGCTGATCGACCGCGCTACCGAAGAGGGTTTGCCTGCGGTATCGGGATCCTAGCTTTCGGATTGCTACTAGCCGTTGTCAGGTATGTCGATGACCGCATCCGCCGCAAGAAAGCACCACAGAACGATCTCCACACCAGCAGCAGCAGCGAGGAAGGCGTCGGCGAAGATGACAAGCGGACGGTGTGAGACACGCAAATGCTTGGCCATTGGTTGGGCACTGATTGTCTCTGGGGCGAACGCGTCTTCACGTTCGAAGACAAGCGTGACATTGCGAACGAGCCTTACTCGGGAAACCTTGGTCGCCGGCAATTGACCTCTGCTGGACGTCACACATGCCTTGCTTATCGCGCCGTCATCGGTACGCGACACGGCTGCCACATCATCAGTCGCCTTTGGTTCAAGGTGGAAGGTCTCATCAAGGGTCATTACAACCGATCGCCGTTTGGTAAGGCATCCTTGAGACATCACGTCAGCTTCTCCGCATACACAACGTTGAGGCGAGCAGTGTTGGCTGCACGATCCAGGGTCTTGGCACGCCTGAATGCGACTTGACTCCTATCCATATATCGATGTATCACATTACACGGATGGCCGTGTTCTCCGCTGTTTACTTATGTGATCTGTCTTCCTCGAATCCTTTCTCGACAAAGCTTTGCCCAACTAACATAGACTACTTACCTGAGTGACAGTCCGCGAAGCACAATGGGATCTCTTGGAGCACCACGATACGTAGAGGCCAAGGTGCCCTACCAGCTCAGCAACACACAGGTCCGACCTGGCACTGTTGGCGCCCGCCGCCTCAAAACACACGACGTAGCTACTCGGGTCGTGGACGCGCGAGACGTGGACTGCTCCCTCGACACGCAGGGCTCCCAGATCGTCACCCATCCGAGCTCTCTGCACGGCGAAGATTTCAAAGACGCCGACAAGGTCCGCGAAGTCCTCTATCAAGAGGTCCAAGATATCGTTCGAAAAGCTACTGGTGCCGCAAGGGTGCACGTCTTCTCCCACCTTGTGAGATTCCACAGCAGAGACGACATCAAGCCGGAAATCGACGATCCGAGTATTCCAGATGATGCGATTTCGAAGCTCACGGGTCCTGCGCGCGGGGCGCATATCGATCACTCCACTAGAGGATCGTATCAGGTGCTTTCGGATAATTTGCCGGAGGAGGCGGACCGATTTCGCAATGGAGGGAAGCGGTGGGCGATCATCAATTTCTGGAGGCCGATCGAGACTGTCAAGCGCGATCCTCTTTGTCTTTGTGATGCCCGGACCGTTGATGAAGGCGACTTAGTTGAGAGGGTGAGTGTAAGCGCGTCCCTGCGTCTTCGAGCCTGCGTAGACTGGCTTGCATCACTCGAACCCTTCCGTCCTCACTGCCGGTTCCTTGCCACAACCAAGATCCCAACCTTACTGACTAACATCCACCCCCTCCCAGACCGTCATCCTCCCCAACACAGATGCCTACGAGCACGTCAGCAAAGGCAAAGTCTTCGACCTCTTCTCCGCCCGCCCCAACCCCGCCCACGAATGGTACTACTGCTCCAATATGCGGCCTGATGAAGGCTGGCTGCTGAAGATCTTCGACTCGGAAGGCGGGAAGGGGGGTATTTGTGGACCGGCGCCACATACGAGCTTCGAGTTGCCGGGTGAGGTCCCGAAGGAGGCGAGGCGGAGTTGTGAGTTTAGGACGTTGGTATTTTGGGATTGAGAGGTCTGGGCGGAGCGCAGGGTGTGGGCAGCGGCCGCCGCTGGTGGAAGTGGCCGAGCTGTGTACCGCAGGTCAGTAGTCTTGGGCGAGGAGAGTAGAGCTTGTTGTGAGCGGTCTTCAATGACAAGGGCCGGTGTGTTTGGTTGTGGAACGAGAGAGAAATAAAGTGGTCATAATTTGGAGGCGACGCTAGGATGGCGGACTTGATCGCTGTTGCATATCACTGAGCTTGAGAAAGAACCTTTACACGCCACTACCTTTACCGTCGACCGGTCCTTGGCTGGCTCCGCCACGCTCATGAGCACAGATGCTCTCGGAGGAACTCGATCTGCACACTCGTGTTCTTGTCGAAGTTCTTGCCTGTGTAGCCATCGAAATGCCCTCCTGGCAGGATATGCAGCTGCTTCGGCTCCCTAGCTCTCGAGTACGCTTCCAACGCCAGATCAGTAGGCGTAAGGGTGTCGTTCTGCGCCACGGTCATAAGGAGGGGTGTTGGTGAGATGCGATGGATGTGAGCCGATGGGTAGAATTAGCGGAGTGCTTCGATTGATCGCAAAGTGACCTCGTTTTTCCAGCCAACTTTCTTTTGCCATTTGTCGAAGAACGCGGAGGAGTCGCTGGTTGGGAGGGCGGCTGGCTGCGTTGGGTCTTCGCTGACGACTGGCATCGTACCTGCCAGCTCACCTCTCGCTCTGGCCAATCGATCTGTACACTTGTCAGCCAGTGCAATTTCCTCGCAGCTCGCCAAAACCCACCAGCAACGAGCAGCTCCTGCACGCCAACCGCCACGTCCCCGCGGATCAGCCTCTGAAAATTCTCATAGCCGTCAACGCACGGTTGCTGACTCAGCACAACCTTCACTCTCTTGTCTGTCGCGCCTACCCATAAGACTTCTCCGCCGGAGTAGCTGCTTCCCCAGATCCCAATCTTCTCTGCATCGATATCATCCCTGCTCTGGGCATATGTGATCGCGTCGCTGATGTCGCTCATCTGCTGCCATGGGAGGATCTCCTGCCGCGGCTGATTTGGTCCAGTGTCGGAGGCTCCAAAACCGCGGTTGTCGTAGACAAGGCACACGAGCTGGAGAGAGGACACGAAACGCTCGGCGAAGGCACCGAGATCCATCTCTTTGAGGCCGGAGAAGCCATGGCACATTACGAGGCAGGGCAGCTTGGTTGGAGCGTTGTCAGATTTGAAGAGCCAGCCGCGGAGGGTGACGTGGTCGCTGGTCTGGAACTCAATGTCGATGCGCGACATCTTGGGACTCGACGTGGTGTTGAGTGTGCTTCGGGGAGCTGGGGTTGGCTTCTGGCTCTGTTCGTCTTTTTTCGTGCTTCGAAGGAATGAAGTGGCGGAAAGTCGGCTGATGTCTGGACGTATGTGTTGCCAGGCAGCACTTGGGAGATGAGGAGCAGAACATCTGTAGTCATTGACGTACGAATTACCGTAAGCCCATGTGAGTTCCAGATCAACCAGATCCCGGACAGGAAGTTGCGGTACCAAGAGACCTGAGGTTCAAATGAATCGTTCGGTGGCGCGGAACTTCGGGCTCATGTAATGTCCGCTTTGTTCTTGTATCAAGTCAGCAGATACGAGTGGAGGGCGGGAAGAGCCAGTCCGGCGGGAGGGAATAGTGTTATGCGGTAGTTTGGGTGGGGAGTGAGTTGGGTTGCTGGTTGTTAATCTGATTGAATGGGGGAGCCTTCCGCTGCGGTCCTCACAAAATGGTCTTTCCCGACGTTGTTTCATTGATGCTGCAGTCGCTGAAGACTGTCAATGGGCTGGTCGGGAGCTTCGTGGCGACGCCGAGTCAGTGCTGTGCGGGCTGCTTCCCAGCAACAGACAGATACCGAAGCCCGCTGTGAGAATAACCACATCGAACTTCGGAACCCGCCATAGTATTGGAGGCCCATTCAACCGTGGCGGCTTCCATAATGAACATGTAGTAGGCGCGTCTACGATATCGTCGACATTCTAGCAGACGGCCTAGGTGTGAGTGCTATCAATTTACTGAAATCGTACATCATTTAGCAGGCACGTGTCTTGAGGTTGGTAGGAAGAATGACCAAAGTCAGTGCCAGTGCCGAGGCAAGAAGTACCGAGATCGCTAGGATCGAATGGTCGCCGCACCCTGCATCAACACTGCATCGATCTTCTATCTCGGCATCATTAATAGATCTACCACTAAGTCGTTGACAGCTCTTGGTCACCGGGCATATCTAGCATGTATGCATAGACGCCATTTTCACGAAATGAAGAACAAGAACACGAACACCAACGGCCAGATGTCCTGACCTGACTCGAATCTCGACCCATCTTTCCGCCGCTACTGCACCTCATCCATCTCACCTGCAGTCATTTTTGTATGTCACGCCTCAGGCACGACGAGCTTCTTTCCACTACAAGGGAAGGCGCTGGCGCCTGTCAGGCCTTTATTCACAGTCTCCTACAGACTCATCCATTCGGAACAATAGATATACAATAGACCACGGGCAAAAATGTCTACTTCGGACTCAGTAGGTATGTCGACTCGCATGCATATCATAACGACCACGCCTATTGTTCGACTCGTGCCCTTACACTGCGCCCGTTGCCTGAAACTCTCCTTCTCCACCCCTCCCCACCGCCATCTGCAGTACCAGCAGCTCACATTCCCACTCCAGACCGCGTCTTCACCCACGCGCTTGCCACAGTCCGCCGCCTCCCCCGAACTGGCTCTTCCCGCCCTCCACCATCCGCCCGCCTCCGACTCTATGGCCTTTACAAACAGTCCATGGAAGGCGATGTCGCCGCCATCCTCCCACGCCCCGTGCTCCCTCTCCCGCCATCCCCACCACCAACGCAACAAGACCACTTTCCTACAAATCGACCCAGTATCGACAGTACATTATCAGGCGACGACAATACCAACAACAACGAATCCTCGCCCTCGCCCGCACCTCTAACGCGCCAAACCTCCAGCACTTCCCAAACCCAGACACAACAACAGCCGTCGCAGGTGCGGCAGAACTCGTCGAACACAGTCCACCGCTTCGCCAGCCGCGACCTGCGCACGCGGGAAGCACAAGCGGAGATCGAGAAATGGGATGCATGGCACGCGTGTGCCGGGATGGGAAGGACGGAGGCCAAGAGAAGATATATTGAGGCGCTGATAGGGACGATGAAGGAGTATGCTAGTGGGACGAGTGAAAGCAGGGAGTTGGTGGGAGAGTTGGAATTTGTGTGGGGGCAGATCAGGAGCCAGAGTGGTGGATCAGGTGGCAGTGGCGGGAGCGGGAGTGAAGGCAGGGTTGTCAGAAAAGAAGGGAGCAGTGGGGAGGATGACGAGGGCGAGAGTCCGAGGAGGAGTGGGTTACTGGGACTGGCTGGCAGCGGGAGCAATCAGGAGACGCGGACGAGGGCGAGTGGTGGAAGCCAGCCTCGGTCGAAATCGAAGCAGAAGCGGCGACGGCCTAGAGAGGAGCTTGCTTCCGATGGTGGGCGGTTACGTGTCCTCAGCCCCATGTCCCCACGCGGATCCGGTAGCGAAATCGTCGAGGGCCGTGACGCCGACGACGACATCGATTCCAACAACGATGAAATCCCGAACGACGACCTTCAACACACAAGACCAACACGTCTCTCCGCTCTAGAAGCCCAACTCCGCCATCTAAGCACCGAGATCGCCGCCCTGAGGGAGCAGCTTTCAGCTAACCACCTCCTCGCTTCATCTTCGTTTTCATCACGAACGCACCCGAACTACCGGACCCTGCCCTTGAAATGGAAAGTGTACTACACCGCCAAAAACTACCTCCGCTGGATAATATCGTTTGCGGTGCGACAGGCACTGGTTGGAGCGACATTTCTGGTAGGATTGATACTCTGGCAACGTTGGAAAGGAGGAAACCGGAGAGCAGAGGAATGGGCCCGCCGGCGATGGAAAGATCTCAGAGCGCTCGTGGAGAGATCTGGACTGGAGGATTGGGTGCCGTGGTTGATGACGGTCCTGAAGAGAAGGGGAAGGGCAATTGGGTTATAGGTAGGCAGTGCAAGAGAATAGCTATGAACGTTGTCAGGAAAAGGGATCGATGTGTTACGATGATGGTCACGACATTTGATGCCACCAGATATGTAGAGAAGATACATCCGTTGGACAGCGAATTGAGAGCTTGTCTGGAGCAGTACATCCTTAGGCCTGATCCACGGAGTTTCAGTCACGATTTAAGAACATTCGAGTGTGAATGTATGGCCTTTAGGACAAGTGCCATGGGCATGGGCTATCATGGGAAGAACTGATAGCATCTTTGCAGCCCGATCAATGCCAGGAGACCGCAGTCTCGTTCGCGGATCAGCTGCCATGGCCCAAAACATAGCCCGCTTCGTGGTCGCATTCAAATATTCCATGCAGCAAGATCTGCCTCTAGCATCGATGAGTGCAAAAGGCACAGATCCCCTTTGCCGCTTTGCGATCTTGAAGACCTTAACCTTCATGTTGTACAAGTATAATCTTTGCTACCGCCAGTGTCCGTCAGGTCCGCGCGCTGACAGTCCAGCATAAGCTCTTGCCGTGAGTTCAGTCAACGCTACAGCGACATTCGTCGGATATTCTGCCCAGAATGACGAGGGAGAGATGATGCTTGGAGGCTGCGGGTCTTTGGTGCTGGTGGCCGGTCTACCACGAGGGTCTTCGTGGCCAATATCCCCGTCAGCACCGTGGCCGCCACGAGGCCCACCGGATGAGCGTCCTCGGTGATCGCGTGTTCCAGTTCCACGGTACCTATGCGGCCGATCATTCTACGATAGCACCGTAGGAAGCGTGGTCGGAGGAGCAGGAACCCCAGTGCTGCCATCAGCGCCACCACGAGCACCTCCTCTACCTCCAGTGCCTCTGTAGCCGCCTCGATAGCCGCGATTACCACCATATGTCCGTCCACGATAGCCACCTCGTCCACGTCCTCGGTAGCCACCATCGACATTGCCCTGGCCGAAGGTGTCGACGTTCCTCTTGAACTCCTCCTGCCGCTGCTGCCGAGCGTATGACCGAGGGTCTGGGTTGTCTTCGCGATCTTTAGCCTCACTGCTGATGTTGTCGAAGAATGAGCTTGATTTGTTGTACGCCTTGCTTGCGCCAAGACTGTTCTTCCGCTCGGGACCTTCATCTGCACCATCCGGGCTGTCGACAGGCCCGTCTTCCGCGACTGGCGAGCCAGACGCGATTGCCTCTTTGATCAGATCTTCCTTGTTGAACTTCTTGTTGGCGGTCTCGAAATCGTAGTCGGATTTGGGGATCTCGATCTTTCGCCCTGCCTGAGGTCCACCTCGGCCGCGAGTGTAGTCGCCTCGTGGACCTCTCTGTGCGCCTCGTCCTCGTGGCGCGCCATTTGTTGATGTGGTCAGGCTTGCAACGTTCCGCGTCAGAGCTTCGACAGATGTACCATGACTGGCCGGGTTCGGAACAGGTACAGGTGCGGATTTGGGCTGCGCTTTCCCAGGAACGTTAGCCATAGCAGCCTGTACCGCCTCTCGAGCTCTTTGAGCAGCCTCGTCCATCTCGGCTTTACTCGGCCCCTGCTTTGGCGCCGCTTGAGAGGGAGCGGTCTGGACCGGAGGTGTGAAGGACTTCTGGTTCACTGTGAAGGGCATTGCTGGCGCAACCTTGCCCTTAGTAGTAGTCTTGGGGCCGGTCGGGATTGCTGCTGGCGCTGGAGATGGAGCAGCTGCCTGCGCCTGTGGTGCTTTCGAGGGCTTGCTTGCTGAGGGTTGCGAAGGTGCATCTTTGTTATCGACTGGAAGTTCTTGTGTTGATGGTGTAGGTTGCGCTGGCTTGGGTTGTTGAGCCTGGGTCGACGGAGGAGGGACCTGCTGAGCAGGACGATCTATGGGCGGCGGAGGAGGACCCTGGAATTGTGGTGGAGGGAAGCCTTGTCCTGGAGGACCGAAGTAGCCAGGTGGTGGTGGTCCGTATGGTGAGAAGCCTGGACCTGGACCGAAGGCTCCTGGAGGAGGCGGGCCATAGCCACGACCGAATTGTGGAGGACCGTACGGAGGGTAGCCTTGCTGCGGGTAGCCGGGTGGAGGGTAGGGAGATTCTCGACGCTCTTGCGGAGCTGGAGGAGGTTGCGCTGGTCGTGATGAGTTCTGTGAGACAGCAAGGTCAGCTACTAGCATAGCGCGAAGTCTTGAATATTTTGAGAGATCTCAGTGCTCAATCAGAAGGAAGGCAACGGAAATATCCACATGGTTTTACGCATTCGGAACAGGTCTGTGATTAACATCCGGAATATTTCATCATTTGAGCAGGAGTAGAGTGCGGTAGGGGCCTCTTGCTTACCAGTATCGCTGGGTCGTTTGGAGGTTGTTGATTTTCAGGCTTTGCTGTCTCTTCCTCAAGAGCTTTGATATCTTTCACGTCCGTCCCTTTGAAGACAATGTACTCGAACCGGTGGTTCGACGGGGCAACGAAATGCTCAACAGGTCGGTCTTCGGAGCCAAGTGAGACGACGTCTTCCAAAGCTATCGTCTGCTGTTCGGGGTTGATCTGATGTAATGTGCCGACATATCTGATACTGTCAGTACGACACAGTCAGCCACTGTGCGCGATAGACGTACCGAATGTTCATCTTGCTGGTCAGCGCAAAGCGCTGCCCGATCAGATGATCCATACTCATCGTGACGACTGCTAGTGATACGGAAGTATGAGGGACAGCATGAGCGATCTCACTGAATCGCGAAAGAGGCAGAAAGCAGATAGGTTAGAAGGGATTGGAGGTATGTAGTTGATGGTGAGAGAGCGGGCTGCACGAGGTTCAAGTTGATGCCAGTGTTTTCAGACGCAGCAATTGCTTGGCAAAACTTACTCCAAGCAATTCAGGTACAAGCGACGCAAATCTAATCACTACCCAGCAAGCTTGTCATTCCAGATGTCTCGGAATCTTCTCTGTATAGATTGGACAAGTTGTCACGAAACCACATTCAACAATGACGACCGCGATAGATGCCGGCCGCTTCTTCCAGACCGAGTGAGCCAAGCTGCGCGTGAGAGACGAGGTAGGTCTGGCTAACAAACTCCCAGTGAATCCATCGAGCAGATCGAGCGAAAGTCTCGCAAATCTGCCAATACCTTTGGAGAGCCTTTGAAGCTTGGCTCCAAGCTACTTGCCATTGAAGCCGCTGGTCAGCGTGTGGTCTACGTAGCAGAAGCGGCAGGGAGCGTGTCAGAGATCCGTTTGTCGACCAACGATATTTCTAGGAGTCCTCGAGGCCCTGCCGCGCCTCTGACTTGTGTGGCCTTGTGTAGAACAACTGAAGCGACACGTGTCTTCGCGGGTTGTTGGGATAAATCGATATGGTCATACGTCCCTCCAAATGGAGCACGTGTGCAGCCTCAGATCACATCCTTCGCGGCACATGCCGACTTTGTCAAGTGTGTTGCGGTAGTCCCAACGCCGGACAAGCAGACAATACTCATAAGTGGAGGTGCTGATGGCGATGTCCGGTTATGGACTCTAGATGGCAAGGCTTTGGGTAAAATCAGCCCTAAGTGTCGAGCTATCGAAAGTATCGTCCTTGACCCGATGTCATCTGCCGAAGCTCCTGTGGTCTTCTTCTCTACGTCGCAGCGAGAAATCTTCCAAATGGCTATTCCGCCACTGGCCGCAATCAGCAGCTCGGCTCTTCAACTCTCTGCACCAATCGTGGTTCACGAGACCAGCGTGTACAAGATGGTCTTTGATGCTGATGGTGATCTGTGGACTGCGTCCGCCGACAAGACCGCCAAGCACCTCGTTCGCGAAAATGGATGGCAATCCGATACTGTTCTACCACATCCAGACTTCGTTCGTGATGTTGCGGTGCATGACAAGTATGGCCTGGTCATAACCGCATGCAGAGACGAAGAAGTCCGGATATGGAACGCATCAAGCGGTCAATTGGTGCATATTTTCACGGGTCATTACGAAGAAGTCACAGGTCTGGCGCTGGCCGAAGACCTGCTACTTAGCGTCAGTATCGACGGGACCCTGCGTCGTTGGAGTCTTGCTCCGGTCGATCTACAAAAAGCCATCAAAGAAGCCTCCGATCCAGATCTGGCTAAAGATGTCCCTGAACCCGATACAGATCTCTCGATGCTGACCGCGGAGGAGGAAGCCGAGCTTCGAGCCATGATGGAGGGTGAAGAAGCAAGCGTTATGGAAGCAATGGCCAAAGACGAGCAATGAGTGCTGACACAGGCGCTCACGTCATCGTAGAGCACACAGAGACCAGGTTTCCGAGCCTCAGCTCTTCGAGCGGCCGTATGGAGGTCTACAGTAGGTCGTCCAAGAGATCGAGGGCGGGGCAGGAGGTGATCTAATGAGTGATGTCCTCAGTGAGGGTTGCCATATTGACACGCCCAGTGCGTTCGAGCTGCCAAGCGACGCTTGCCCCGGTCTGTTGAGGCCTCGAGCACATTGAAGCCATAGTGTCGTTCCGAGATGCGTGCCTGAGAGTGGACGCCTCGGCGTATGGTTGGGTGCTGGGCAAAGACCCGTCAACGAGCATGCAGTCTGCTCACGAGGCTCTCTGCTTTGGGACGACACGTTGTGTGAACCGTATAGCCCCAACTCTGGGCGTACGTAGTCTCCTAAGACTCATTCATGCGCGTACGGTCGAATCTGCCGGTGATCTCTTTGCTAATCATCCATCGTGTACCGAGTGCCTAAAGGAGCTTAGGTCGATAAGGAAGGTTTGTCAGATCCGCGCCCGAGTCTGGGGAAGCAGCGATCCAATCGTCACCTCGCCTTTAATCATTGCCAATAAGATGGGAAGAAGGCAGGAGCCACTGGGTTTGCCTCGTTATTTTGTCAGATTTTTCTGTTGGTGTCGTCCCAAAGCGATACAGTGCTTGCTTATCGCCCATGAAAAGTCTGATGCTCGACTGACAGGCCGTCTTTACTTGCGTATCAGTGCAAAATTCCTCACATGACCCGCCAGTAGCCGCATTCGCCGAAAAAGTTTTCTCCACGTTATCTATCACTCAGCGCAGAGCCTGCCTCGACGGGCGCTGGGTTCGAGGCCAACTTCTATCGCAAGCACAACAGATCAGCACTCTTTACAACACCACAAATCTACATGATCTGGCGCCAGCAGTAGTATAACGCAGCTCGAATTCTGGTCGATCGCGACCAACGCCAAGATGGCCTCAACAACCGCAGACCTTGGTCTCCAGAATTGTCTGGCCAATAGTCCGTCGCCTTATGTATGTCGCTCTGGAATTCTGATCCGATCCTTCTAACATACGCAGCTTCGAGCGCATAAGGACAACCCAGTCGCCTGGCAAGAATGGAACTCAGAGACACTGGCTCTCGCCAAGACACACCAACGTCTGATATTCCTCAGCGTTGGCTACAGCGCCTGCCATTGTAAGTGCGGCGGACTTCCTTCCGCCTCACCCAGCTCACAAAACGCGCAGGGTGCCATGTCATGGAGCGGGAGTCATTTTGTTCTCGAGAGGTGGCAGGTCTACTGAACTCCAACTTCATTCCCATCAAAGTCGACAGGGAGGCCCGTCCTGATCTGGATGAAATCTATATGAGCTATGTGACAGCCACGGCTGGTTCTGGAGGCTGGCCGCTGAGCGTGTTCCTAACACCAGACCTGACGCCTGTGTTTGGTGGAAGTTACTGGCCGGGGCCAAGGTCGGAAACACCAATGCCGACGGACACCAGCGATGAGAAGCCGCCTACTTTCGTCGATATACTTCACAAGATGAAGGACGTCTGGGCGACTGAGAAGGAGAAATGCATCCAGTCAGCCGCAGACATGACATCACAGTTGAAGGCTTTCGCAGAGGAGGGTACACATTCGAGCTCGGAAGGGTCGCAGCAATCAGAGGATAGTGATCCTCCTGAGCCACTGGATCTGGACCTCATCGACGATGCGTTGGAGCACTTCAAGACGCGATATGACTCGATTAATGGTGGCTTCGCGGCAAGTCCTACAGCGCCCAAGTTTCCTGCTCCCGTAACACTGCAATTCCTGCTCCGCGTCGGCGCCTCGATTGGCTCGACACACACACGCTTCGGCTTTCCAGCGCCTTTGCCCGGCATCATTGGAAAAGAGTCATGCACGAAAGCGGCTTCAATGGTGTTGCATACTCTGATGGCCATCTCTCGTTCCGGCCTACGGGATCAGCTGGGCCATGGATTCCATCGGTATTCGGTCACTCCAGATTGGAACCTTCCGCACTTCGAAAAGATGCTGTGCGACAATGCTCAATTACTTAATTGCTATTGTGACGCGTGGGCACTGGGTCGAGACCCGGAGATTCTTGGCACCATATACAGCCTGGTAGAGTACTTCACAAATCCAGACTCACCTATCGTGCGGCCGGAAGGTGGATGGCACGCCAGTGAGGACGCTGACTCGGTGCCATCAAACCCAACAGCAGACGGTGCGGCACACGAGAAGAAGGAAGGCGCTTTCTACGTCTGGACCTACAAAAGATTTGTTCAGCTTCTGGGCGAGAGGAATGCAAGCATACTTGCAAGGCATTTCGGCGTTAAGCCAGACGGAAACGTACCCGCCTCATGTGATATCCACGACGAATTTCTGAGTCAGAACGTGTTGCACATTGATGCCACGCCGTCAAAATTGGCACAAGAGTTTGCTTTGCCAGAAGAAGAGATTGTCAAAATCATCAAGGACGGGCGAAGTAAGCTTACAGCCCACCGACAAAGCTCGAGACCAAGGCCAGACGTCGATACGAAGTTCATCACGTCCTGGAACGCCTTGGCCATCGCAGCGCTCGCGAATGCATCTTACACCTTGCAGTCCATCGACAAAGATCGCGCCAAACGTTGCCGTGTTGCCGCCACCAAAGCTCTAGCATTTATCCGTACCAACTTATATGACGAGGGCACTGGGCAACTTACTCGGATCTACGATCCTTCCAATCCCACAAGGACTGCCTTCCTCGATGACTACGCATATCTCGTCGAAGCGGCCCTCTGGACTTACGATGTCACCTTCGACCGGTCCTACCTGACCTGGGCCGCGCAGCTGCAAACTCATATCTCCTCCGAATTCCAATCTCCATCCGGCGCGTACTACCAGACTCCAAATGGCGCGTCGGATACCATTCTCCGCCTCAAGCCTGGAACCGACAACACTCTACCATGCCGAACGGCGTGATTGCCAATCAGGCATTGTATCTCTCATCATACGTACCCGACGAGCAGGCTGAGTACCTGACTCAGGCGCGCAATGTGATGAACTGCTTCGCGGTTGAAATGATACAGCACCCGTTTCTATTCACGAATATGCTAGCCGCTGTTGTGATCGATCAAGTTGGTGTTAAGGGTCTGATCGTGCCAAATGAGACGACAGACCGAGAGGTGAACAAGTTGAAAGGCTTTGGTAGGACGGTCGTGAAGAGCGATGTGCAGAAGGTCATGCTCTGCGAGAAGGACGGGCGATGCAGGGAGCTAAAGGAAGGTGAGCTGGAAGGCTGGGACGTTGTCGACTTTGAGGAGGATGGAGGTGAGGAGAAGACGGAGTCGGCCGGCGCACCGCAATCCTAGGCAGTGACGACATGAAATCAGGACGGCGCAGAGCCATGCTATCGGTCAACAGTTTTCTGCTATCGATATAGCCATACGACATCTCGTGACGTTCAGCAACAGGGAGTATCATCCTTCACGGGCCAATACCCGCATTCGTGCCGATCGCGATGGCTCCAGATATTTGAGGTTGGGATGGGCATCGCTGACGGGGCACTGCAAGCACATTCCACGCTTCAGGATATGAATAGAGTTATTTACAGTCGATACCCAGGAAACTTTCCATCACAGAGGACCGTTGGCCGCAGATGAGTGGCGCCGCATGATATCTAGTGTAAATGGTTCGCGAAGCTGCCACAGCATACTCGGTGCCGAAAGAGGCATGGGAGGATCACCGAGTCTCGTCGCGCGGTGTGGCTTGTCGATGGGCCTTTCGCCAGTCATATCAGTGAGATCCGGTAGCAGCTTCGCCGACAATGTGAACACCTAATGTCGGCAAGTCGTCTCACTGCTTTGTTATGATCCTGCCCGCTTCAAGGGATTCCTACATCGGCGGAGCGGAGAGCCGCGGATCACTGCACGAGCTTACTTAAGGTACGACAACCTGGCTCTGAGCTTCAAGGGACATATTGATGGCGACGCGAACCTGGAGTGAGCACCAATGACAAGGCAATCAAACCGAAGATCTGACGCGTCGAAGCTAGCCGACTACAAGTTTGTCAGCGTGTCCTCGCAACTCTGGTCCTACAGTATCGAATACTGTGCGCGTCGCAATATAATCACGAGCATGTCATCACATCTCTTGCGTCGCAGACACTAAGGACACATTGCCCGCGGATAAGAGGAACAAAAGACAGCCTTTCGTAGACAAGATGGCAGAGCAGGGCAAAGCACCACTCACGCTGGCATGGACAGCAATGACGTCGCCAGAAGTCGGGATTGCACCGTGTCCTTGGCGCTCGCCCGCCCACGCCGTTTACTCTCGGAAGGAAAAGGACTTGTTCGTCTCGAGCTCTCTTGCCATGGCGTACAACATGGCGGCCAACTGCATCTGGGCAAACCTCACCACCGGACGGGTGCACTGGGGATGCAGCACAGCACCATGTGCACCTAACCGCTCCGGGTGTGGCAAAAAGCACAACCCAGCCTCTTGAGGCGCGCTGTTGCCTCGGGACAAGACGGTGTTCATGAATTTTACCTGCCGCTTTCCAGAGCTAGGCGGACCTCCGATCAACCACATCTTGCATCATTTGGAAGGTCAATAGAACAATGCAACACTGCTATCGCATTCGCGATAAATAGTGGTGTTCACTACCAGACAGACCCCGCATCGATCATGCGCCCAGAAAACGCTTGTCTGGCACAAGGACATCCACATCGGAGGTGTCAACCTGATTCGACCGGTGTTGTGCGATATGGCAAGCGGCAAGAACTGCCAAGGGCGGCGATGCGACGGTCCAGGGTGTAGCACGCCGTGCCAAGGTGCATGGCCTCTTGTATGACTCTTGGCACCTTAGCACGCGAAGACTCGCAGATGTGCTTGCATACGTCGTTGTGGAGCTGCGGAAACTTGCAGAATGCCCCAACACCGAGTTTACTGGGTGAGCATAGAGGTTGGCAGGGAGCCGTTTACAATCGACCATGATCAAACAGGAAGGTAGCCTCGAGCTGAAGGCGACCCATCGAGTAAAGTTGAGTTGTGCCTGGTTCCCATGCGAGCTAATGCAGAGCTCATGACGATCATTGCTAGCGATGTGAGCCGTTGAAGAAATATATCAGAACAAAGCGTCCGCCGCAAGAACACGAACCCACGACCCTCACATCTACAGTCACTATGAAGTCCTCCACGACTCTAAACTTCCTCGCCACCGCGGGCCTAGCAGCCGCCGCCCTCTTCAGTGAGGGCGAGTATGACCGCGGTGAGGTCCACGAGATGATCATGGGCAAGAAATTCGTGAGTAAGAGTGACGAGTCTCGCGGACACTACTGACATCGCGCAGAGCAGCTGGGACAAGCATGCTGAAGAAGGTGCATACGAGGCCGAGAACTACGTCCCAGTGGACAGCTTCATGCCTTGCACCGACGGCCAGGTTGTTGTGGTAGAAGGCGATGCCAACAACACCTATAAGTGCAACAACATGGACCTGTTGAACTTCAAGCCTCACAGCGCCCTTGGCAGCTTCACTGGCTTCGGGTCCGGTTCATGGGGATGGGTTTCTGACGACGGTCGCGAGTTTGCCGCCATCGGCCAAAAGGATGGCGCTGCATTCATCGAGATCGGACCTGAGGGAGAGATCATATACCTTGGTCGCCTTCCCCAGTACTCGGTACTGCAGCGGTACTCACAGTGGCGAGAGATCAGGATGTACAAGAACTACGTCTTGATCGGGAGCGAGGCCGTTGACCATGGTACGTCACCTGCCTCAACACGGAGTACTCTCCTCTAATATGTGAATAGGCCTGCAGATCTTCGACATGACGAAGCTCCTGGATCTTGATCCGGCGAATCCAGTCAACTTCTCGCTCTCCGACCAGACCGGCCACTTCCTCGACTACGAGAAGATGCCATTGGGTCGTATGCACAACGTGGTCGTCAACGAAGAGCTTGGCTATGCTGCTGCTCTCGGCTCCGCACCTCGCTTCAACCATAGCTGCGCGGCCGGCTTGGTGTGGATCGACCTCTCAGACCCTTCCAATCCCACATCGCCTGGCTGTGCCGGTGAAGATGGCTACGTCCATGACGCACAGTGCGTAGTCTACCACGGTCCTGATAGCCGATACGAGGGCAAGGACATATGTTTTGGTTACAATGAAGACACATTGACTATCTACGATGCAACTGTCAAGACTGGCGTCAACCAAAGCACAATCATCAGCAAACTCAGCTACGTTGGGGCCTCATACACTCACCAGGCTGGTTCATCGACCAGGACTACCACCAGTACATTCTCCTTGACGACGAGTACGACGAGTACGACTATGCTGTACCTGATGGATACCCCGTCACTTATATCATCGATGTCAGCAACCTCGAAGACCCTAAGCAGAGCGGAATTTACAAGAGCAAGCATTACGGTATTGACCACAACCAGTACATCTTCGACGGCCTCGCATACCAGTCGAACTACGGTATTGGTCTTACCGTCTTGGACGTCTCTGGCATTCCAGACGACCCAACTGGCGGCAACGTCGAGGAAGTTGCTGGATTTGACATCTACCCCGAGGACGATCACTTGCCAGAAGGCGGAGTGCTCGATTTCGTCGGAACATGGAGTCATTATGCTGGCTTCCCGTCAGGACACATTGTCATCAACACCATCGAGCGTGGTGTGTTCGTGACAAAGCTGTCTGGCTTTGAGGGACGCGCGAGGGGCAAGAGGCACGCTGCTCCTCGCCGGCTCAGGTAGAAATGGGGGAGGTGGAGAAATGGGTCTGATGGGACCTTAAATATGTGAAGATATCTCCAGCGAGATCAAATCATAATGTCTTGATTGACTAATGAGCAAAGCGTTGACGTCCATAGCGATCTGCCGTCTGTTCGAGTGATCTTTGAGGCTACTCAAACGATAATTTGCTGCCGTGGGCATTTGGTTCTCATCCCCAAAGTACACGTCCTGAACCTCGTAATTGAAGCTTTCAGGCGGAAAGCCTCCGATAGCCTAGGCCGTTCTTGGCAGCGATACGCGGCAGCGGGGAACGGGCTTCGTACTTGACTCAGCCTTTCGACACCACTGATAACAATCACAGACGAAAGCCATTGGAACAGCTCGACGACGGCAAGGTCAAGAACGACAGCCACCTTAAGGGCAAGCAGCTAGTCCGATGTTGTATTCCTATCGCGGAATCGAGGCGGTGGAGAGCTTCACCAGGAGCAGCTGAATCAGCATTCCAGCAAGAGCAATGGCGGACTTCAACGCTTCCACAAGCGCAAGTCCCTATGGTAACGGCGGCCAGCGGGAGCAGGTGTTGGATCTCGGCGCCAACGGCAATGGCGGTGCGCCGGAAGGCGAAGCGGCAGGCGACGCCGAGAGCTTCCCACGCAAGAAGCGGAGGAAGCTGACTGTGGACGAGCGCAAGCGAGCTGTGAAAGCATGCGATGGCTGCAGGAAAGTCAAGGAGAAATGCGAAGGCGGGCAGCCATGTCGAAGGTGCACTCACCTGCGACGACCATGCGAGTTCTCCGAACTACCTCCACGGGAACCAGATCGTCGGGACACCAGGACTCGCGACCCCAGTAGCGACGACCTCACCATGCGCGTAAAGTACCTAGAAGGGATCCTCAAAGCCAAATCCCCGGCAACTCCTCTCGATACAGACAGTCTGCGCCGCCAATACACCTCACTCCGCCCTTCACCCACTCGCCGCTCCACGAACAATAACGGCAGCAACGCCCAATCCGAGACCGAGGACGCCGACGACCTCAACGAAATCGAGGACGAAAACATCGAGATCCGTCCCGTCGACCACAACGTCGCGCACTATTCTGGTGAGTTCTCCTACTGGAACTTCAGCATGAAGATCAAGAAGCACGTTGAGGACTGGATCGCAAACCCGCACGACCGGAAGGGATCAAAGGACCTCCCTGAGTACTGGCGGCCGAGTGAGCTGAGCAGTGCTGGGGCGGCTATGGTCAAGGCGGCGATCGGGAACTTGCCGCCGCCGCATATTGCGGACTTTTTGGTTAGTGTATTCTTCAAGTATGCGCAGCGGATTTATTTCTATGTTGATCGGAGGTGGCTGGCGAGGCAGATTGATGTTGCGTATAATGAGGCGTGGAGCGCAAGTATCAAGGATCCGGGGACGGTGGCGATCATATTTGGAGTGTTGGCGGTGGGGACGCAGTTTGCGCACATGGATGCGGGTACGAAGGAAGGGCAGCCCGTGCCGAATGAGGATGAGGTTGGGACGATGTTCTATCAGACGGCGACCAGACTGTTGCCGGAGATGATGCAGACGGCGAGCCTGGAGAGTGTGCAAGGTGTTTTGTTGTTGGCGCTGTACACTTTGACGCTAGATGCGAGTGGGTTGAGCTATGTTTATTATGGCTTGGCGATCAGGCTGGCGATACAGAATGGGATGCATAGGCAGTATAGGGGTACGGAGTTGAGTGCAGTGGCGATCGAGACGAGGAATCGCGTTTGGTGGACTGCTTGTTCGGTTGAGAAGTAAGTTGTCGTGCTTTTCGCGTGGATGTATGCTAACAGGAGCAGGAAAATTGGTGTCTTCCATGGTCGGCCTATGTCTGTGCTACGCTCCGATATCGATGCCGACTTACCCAAGGACATTCCGGAGATGCCTGATGAGGAGGGTTTGATCGAAAGGATGAATGTCTCAATCAAGTTGATCCACTATCTCGAAGATTTCATGACAGAAATACAGCAGCTCCGGAAACGAGAGAAGAAAGATCTCCCGAACATCGTCAGCCGGCTTGCGGAGCTGAAGACCGAGTTGACGACTTGGTGGGCAGCAATCCCCGACAGTACATTCAACGTCGATCGGGTGATCGATGCGCCTGCGTTCCGGTCCTGCATGCATCTTCGTCTACTGTATTGTCTTATCAGGATGTTCATTGGACGACCCTTCCTCTTCACCGGAGGACGATACTCAGAAGACAGTCCGAGCAGTCCACCTGACGCCCGGAAGCAGAGAACGCACTCTGCGGAAGGCCAGGAGCCGCCTTTCATTGGTCACAAGAACCGTGAGAGCTCAATGACATCCACTGTAGATGGCAAGAAGAGGCCATCGCGGCGCCTAGCTCTGGTTCACGAGACGATCGATGCTGCTGTCGAAGCGTTGGACCATTGCCGCACCCTATACGAAGCAGAAGGTCTAGCACGAGCATCATACATTGAGTACTCCTCATGTCGCGCATCGATGCTAGCTCTCATAGCATACTCAATCCAAGAGCAGACAGATCAGTATCGAGGCGTTATGCAGAAGGGTCTAGAAATGGTCCGTGAGATGGCAAGTGCCGGAGACAGCGCCAGAGCCGAGTCAACACTCATCGAAGCACTGGAGCGCGCGGTGGCGAGACTTCAAATGTTCTCCCCAGGCTGGCAGCGGAGGAAGAGCGAAGTGCGAAGCGCTCCTGTCCCAGCTAAGCCGCCGCAGCCGAGCAACTACGAGAAGTTCAAGCACTGGCAGCAGACCTTGAAGCGAGGAAGCGACGCTTCTGAATCAGCGCAATTGCCCGCTGGCAGCATGGGTCCACCTACCTCCAACTGGGACCAGACCCAACAGCAGCCACGATCTCGGCAGTCAATGCCCCTTGAAACAATGCTCGACTTACCATCGACCTCTCCCTATGCCTACAGCGATGCCTCATCCACCAATCCTGCCGCCACAGGCTACGCAATGCCTGCCGCGTCCACCAGCTCTGACCCCGGCATGTCCGATCAGACGACGCAGTTCTTTCAGCAGCACCTCACTGATGCGAATCAGCAAGCGGCAGCAGAAGCAGCCTTTTTCCAGACATTGCACGGCGGCATGTCGGATATCACTCCGTCTGCGGCGGCTGTGAATGGCTGGCTTACGCAGGCGAGGCCGGAGCGGCAGCTGCTGGATCATTTCTTGAACATGCCGGAAGGGGATTTTGAGAGCGTGGCGCTAGGATGGCCCAGGGTCGGAGCTGATATGGGTCAAAATGAGGGCGGGCAAGTGGCAGGGCAGGATGCGACTGGAGCAGGGAACGCTGGGTTTGGTCTGAATGATACGCTCTGGTGGGATCTTCCCGGGACGGGGAATGGGAATGGCGGAGGGGCGCAATTGCCTGGGTTCGGCGGCTGGTGAGACACAGTATGGTGGAAGCCCGTTACGTGCTAGCTATGAGCTGGATGCTCCTCCAGAAAGCGTCTGGACGGGTACATTGTGCTGATCAAGTGTCGAGCTCTCGTCAACCGGTGTGCGGAGGCGATCATGGAATCCTCAAATTCTTGACAATGATGCGCTTCGTCACCTGACTGATTGCTGTGAATAATCGTCCAGGACCATGAGTTTTCGCTGCTTTCACCAAAAATAGAGTGCTGAAGCAAGGGCCGTACGAGGCTTGTTCGAGGAAAGGCATATACCTGCCCAGGTAGGCAGTGACTCGTCAAGCTGTCCAACACTTGAGTTTAGCCTCACTTGGCCCAGCCGGCGAACCTAGGATGATTGCTGGGGCTTCGCCTTCATGTTCTGATGATGCGCAGGTCACGTTCATCCCAACTGCTGCGTCATCCGATCTCCATAACCCGCGTGTGGGGGCATGCTCCGCCACCAAAAGTACGCCTAGCCGAATCTCCGCCCCCATAGTCCACATACAGGACATCTACTGTTCATCTCTCCTTCCCAACGTCACCAGTGACCATCATGCCTGCCTGCCAGGTCTCTCGAACGTGCGCAATGGCCGTTCCACAGTTGCTCTTGCGTAAGCTGGAGATGTCGATTGGCGAGGGCAGGCACCCGCCCTGCCGCCCTAGACGAATGTCCGCTTAGACAAACGTTAACCAGTCCTTTCTACACAGCCCACGCATCACGACCATACATTGGTAAACCATACTAGTATCCTACTGCTAGTATCCATTCGTTGACTTCAAGCTGAGCAAAGCTCCACTGTATGATCACCTGATTCAGTCCTACGCCTATAAGTATGGCGGCTTGTGTCGCGGCGTTCACTGCTCTTTCAGCAACCACATCTACTATACCAAACCTCTCTGCAGCCAACAACTTAAACAACACGAAGAAGTCTCAAAACAGGGCACAACGAGAGCAGAAAACTACCCGCAGGACGTCAACCAAGAAATCAGATCAGCTTCACGGCTGCGAACCAAAGGACACTGACTCCGACACATCCAAGACCGAGCACAAAGACCAAGCATCACGCAGACATCGCTTCAAGAAGCTATTCGGAAACAAACCCAAGGACACCGCAGATATGGGCTGCGGAATGTCACGTCAGGCAGGAGACTACGACTCCTATCCGGTCGTAAAGCAGCGTCGGAGGCGTCATGGCGGCACCAACGCTGGAGCATATACGGGTATGGGCTATGTTGGCGGCGGTCATGGCCATCACGGCGGTGGCTTCTTTGGCGGTGGTGGTGGCGACGGCGGTGGTGGTTGTGGAGGAGGCGATGGCGGAGGTGGTGGCGGCTGTGGAGGTGGCGATGGCGGAGGTGGTGGTGGTGGGTGCTAAATGCAAAGCAAGTGTGCGAATATCGAGACAAGTTGCCGTGTCCACTGAGACTGGAGTACTCACATGTTGTCCTTATCACTCGGTGAGGGGTGGGTGGCTACTGGATTGGGCTGCAAGACCACGACTGTCACCTTCTGGTCTTTGGGTCGTGCAAAGGAGTCGAAAGCACCCTTCGAATTACTCATAGTTGCTGAGAGGACTTTGAGACCAGTGTATTTCTAGATGTCATTTTGCCCATCGATGGCCTTCAGACCTTCGCCACCACAGTCTGCCTTCGTCACATACCGGAGCCAGCACCTTTATACGCAACACAATCGCGAGGACAGTAAATGGCAATAGTCGTCTCAGTCCCCATGCTCAGACCGCACAGCGCCTGCTTTCGACACCCTGATGATCCCCTCCGCAAGCTCCTCAAAGCTTTCAGCAGTAACGTCCATCTTCCCAAACAGCTCATCCACTGCCTCGCCCTCCAGCACTGTAACATACGCACCCCTATCGAATCCAGACCTCTTCGCCGCACTCACATCCCACTGATGCGCCGCGGCAAACCACGTCTCAACCTCCTCCCCGCCCGCATCGGCCCTTAATTCCTCTAACAAAGGTTTGTAGGACTCCGAATGCGGCTTCCCAACCCCAGCCGAATCGCAGCTCCGGAATTGCTCTACTGGCAACGACACCCCGCCTTTCTCGAGCATGCCCTGCACAGAGGATGCGTCGCCTGCGGTGAACGCCCACATCGTGAAGCCTTCAGCGCGTAACCTCTCCCAGCACTCCTTGACCCCGTCCCTGACTTCAAGGTTTGCGAAGCTATCCATCACTGCGTCCACGTCCGCCTCGCTGACCACCTCTCGCGGATTGGGAATGCCCAGGGACAGCAGGACGCGGTAGAAGAGGAGGCGCATAACAGTGAAGTAGGGCGTGTAGCGGTTGGAGATGGAAAGGAAGGTGTATTCCCGTTCGGCGGTTTCATTGAGCAGGTGCACAAATGTCGCGGGGAGAATGTTGTGCTTGGAGAGAACAGGGCCGAGCAGGGCCGTGACGGTGCGCACGGGCGCATCGTAAGAGACGCAGGTGCCGACTATGTCCCAGACGACATGTTTGCGGGCTGACATGTTGTGTGCTTGGGTGTCTCTTGGTTGGTGGTTGGGATGGGTTGGGTCCTGGAGAGCGGACTGAGACGATCGTCGTGATTGCTCAGACGTGTCCCGTGATATTGCAAGCGGTCTTGAGCACGAGGTTTGGGGCCAGGAAAATTACTTATACACACTTGCTTGAGTGATGTTCACGGGAATCCGACCTTCATTTCAGGTCGTGGTCCGGTCTCTGCTCTGCTTTCCTCCAAAGCATGGAGCATCTGAATACGCCAGAGCCAGTGCTCGATACTTACATAACAGCACTTCCACTAAGACCGAAAGCACCTTCACACATCGACTTACATGGGTTGCTTGTACACTAGGCCATTGGACGATGAAAACGTGGCCATCTCGTAAGCCAAGCTCTATACGCGGTAGACCGGGCCGTGCGAGTGTCGTTTGCGACGATCAGTTCCATTTCGTGACTATCGCGAGACATGCGCGCAGTAGTGAACTTCGCGACACTGGGAGCGGAGAATGGCAATTTGTGCCACACAATGCTGTGGCAAGACACATGAAGCAAAGGTCATCGCTGAAGCGCGAAAACGCGCTTAGCAGATTGAAAGGAGTTAAGCTTGTGTAGGTCCGGGCTAGAACCTCTTCTCTTCTCGATTTTCCACCGCCTGGAAACGAAGTCCGAACACACTGAACAACTAAGGACAACGACTTCCTCGCCCATCGTTCCCATTGGCAAGCCGTCAAGGCGGCTTGCGGACGGCTGACGGGTTACGAGGATGTCTACGGTCTGTCATCATGTCTGACCAGTCTCGTCCTTTCAATGTCACGGACGAACTGAATAAGCTCCGCCATGAGAAGAAAAATGGCCAGATGAGAGCGCTTCCTCCAAATGCCACAATCCAAAAGCGCCCAATCATACATGCACCAATCCCATCGCAACACGCCGGCGCAAAGGTTCCCAAAGTGGTTTACGTCTCTTCCAAGACTCCCTTCATCTCCGCCGTGAAGAGAGTCAAGAAACTTTTGACGCACGTTGAAAAGCGTGCTACCAAGGACGTTCAGCTGATACGCAATGGGCCCGAGAAAGGAATGCGGAAGTTGGCGCAGGCCAGTGAGGATGTCGGCAAGCAGAGGGAGGAGGTCTTGGTCAAGGCTAGTGGAAGGGCAATGGAGAAGGCTTTGAGGATTGGGGAGTGGTTCAAAGAGAAGGAGAAGGACGTGCTTTGCAATGTTGAGGTCAGGAGCGGGAGTGTCAGTGTTGTGGATGACATTGTTGAGACGAAGGAGGAGAGTGAGGAGAGTGCGAGCGAGGAGGAGCATGAGGAGCAAATTGAAGAGTTCACCGAATTGACGACTGAGTTGGAAGGTGGCGAGACTACTCTCGAGCTTCTCGGGAATCCCACGAGTACAAGTGATGCCGCAGTGCCAGTCACGGAAACCGAAGAGGCGAAGGAGAGTACAGGAGTCTCAACAGGCACAAATGCTGGCAAGAAGAAGAGAAAACGTGGCAAGCGCAAGCGGAAGGTCTATGAGGCTGACGAACTGCCGGAGTCTCGCATACGATGGGTCAAGACTGTCGAAGTTGCAATATCCCTGAAGGGCTGACAGGAACGACCTTCGCGGGGCTCAAGGCAACCATGCCGCTTTTTGTCAAATCAGCGTGCATTTCTAAGGAAGGTACATTGTGACTAGCTGAGAATGCCACTTCACTTTCCTTCCGAATAACAGTCTCCTCATATTCTCTCCTGCTGTGCCTAGAGTACTTTGGGTAAACCATGCAGTATGTATACGACGGATATAATATCCATATACCCGCGCCAAGATATACATGAATGATTCTCCAAGTGATGTGCATGCCTGATGAATTGTCTGCGTACTTAAAGAACAGCAAGCACACTGGTGGCAGACTGCATCGTTGTGAGGACAAAGGCACCCTTAACCCACTCTTCAGAGCTGATACCACAGAGCCAGCTACTGTCGGAGGGAGAGATCGTGCTGGCGGGAAGGTGTTCGGCGTCACTAGGCTCTGATCTCGTGGGCAACGATGTCGGCCAATCCGCCTCCGGGTCAGGCGTTGAGCCATAAAGATGCTGCCAACTTCCGGCAAGTGGTGCGCCACTTCGAAAATAAGCAGTACAAGAAAGGTCAGCAACACTACTCAAGCCACGGCCGCTCAGACTAACAGCGCACAGGCCTCAAGAGTGCGGAACAGATCCTGAAGAAGAACCCCAACCATGCCGACACACAAGCTATGAAGGCCCTCATAATAGGCACACAGGGCCAGACAGATGCAGCCTTCGCGCTGGCAAAGACGGCTCTTGGTAATAACATGAAGTCGCACGTCTGCTGGCATGTGTACGGTCTACTGTATCGCAACACGAAAGAGTATGACGAGTCAATAAAAGCCTACAAGTTCGCGTTACGGTTAGAACCAGAGTCAGCGCCCATACAACGAGACCTGGCCCATCTCCAAATACAAATGCGAGACTTCGACGGCTACGTACAAAGCCGGAAAGCAATGCTGCAACAAAAGCCGGGAATTCGCCAGAACTGGACCGCTCTGGCGATTGCCCATCACTTGGGAGGCGACTACGAGGAGGCCGAGAATGTACTCACGACATACGAAGAGACACTGAAGACCAAACCTGCCAGGTCCGACATGGAGCACTGGGAAGCCGTGATGTATAAGAACAAAATTATAGCTGAATCAGGAAACCTCGAGAAAGCCTTGGACCACCTTGAGGCCGTTGAGAAGAGGATACCAGACTTACAGGGCGTCCTGGAAACCAAGGCTGATTATCTGCTCAAGTTGAAGAGGCCGGAAGCGGTAAACGCCTATGCTACTCTGCTTGACCGAAACCCTGAAAATTCAGCATACTATGACAGCTACATCTCTGCCAAAGGACTGAAGGACGACGACGTAGAAGGATTGAAGAAGGCATACGCTGAGCTTGCTGAGAAGTTCCCGAAATCAGATCTGCCACGAAGGCGGCCGCTTGATTTCCTGCAGGGGGACAAATTTCGAGAAGCGGCAGATGCGTATTTGCAAAAAATGCTGCGGAAAGGCGTGCCATCAACGTTCGCCAACATCAAGCAGCTCTATACTGACGCATCGAAAAAGGACATTGTACAGGATATTGTCGAAGGTTTTGCCGCAAAGCCGCCGGCACAAACCAACGGCGACAGTGACAAGAAGGACCATTTTGAATCACAAACATTATACTTCCTAGCCCAGCACTACAACTACAAACTCAGTCGAGATCTCGACAAAGCTATGAGCTATGCTGAGAAGTGTATAGCGCTTGACGAGTCTTCGGTCGACGCACATGCCGTCAAGGCGCGCACACTCAAACACAAAGGCGATGCTGCTGCTGCCTCGAAGGAAATGAATGCAGCCAGAGCATTGGACGAACGTGACAGAGCAATCAACACGAAATGTGCGAAATATCAGCTCCGCAATGACGAGAATGATGCAGCTCTGGAAACAGCGTCGAAGTTTACACAGAACAAGACATCGGGAGGTCCACTCGGAGACCTGCTCGAAATGCAGTGCGTGTGGTATCTGACAGAGGACGGCCAGTCATACCTGCGGCAACATAAGCTTGGACTAGCATTGAAACGTTTCCATCAAATTTTGAATATCTTCGACGTATGGCAGGACGACCAATTCGACTTCCACAACTTCTCGCTTCGAAAGGGCATGATCCGTGCTTACGTCGATATGCTACGCTGGGAGGACCACCTTCGGGATCATCCCTTCTTCAGCCGTGCTGCCGTTTCCGCCGTCGAAGCATACATTCTACTTCACGACAACCCAGATCTGGTACACGGCCATCTGATGGCCACCAATGGCAGCGCAGAAGAGATGTCGGCAGCAGATAGGAAGAAAGCGCTTAAGAAGGCTAAGCGAGAGCAAGAGAAGCTCGAAAAAGCTGAGGCCGACAAGCGAGCTGCTGCAAAAGCTGCAAAGCCTGTGCCAAAGGCGGACCAGGAGGATGGCAAGAAGGAAGACAACGATCCCCTCGGCAAGACTCTGCTCGAGACGAAAGAGCCTTTGAAAGATGCGATGAAGTTCCTGACGCCATTGCTGGAATATTGTCCAGATGTGGAAGATGCGCAAGTTGTTGGCTTTGAAGTCTATAGGCGCAGAGAGAAGTGGCTTCTCGCAACGAGGTGCTGGTTGAAGCTGCAACATCTGAATGCTTCGCATGAGAAGCTCGCAGGCTTCAAGACGGAGCTGAAGAAGGGACTCAAGAGCGCCGATGGTCTTAGTGACAAAGTAAGAGAGGTCATCAAAGCCGAAGCAGGCGAGCTGCTGGATTGAGACTGCTCGCACGTCACACAACTCGAATCCAGTCCTGCGGCGCGAATGCTCCTGCCTGAGAGCAGGCACGCGACTGAGGTCTGCAGGCGCGTGTGCTTTACTGCGCATACGAAACGTGACTGGACATTCTTCGCATACAATGCGGGCTATGGGACTACCTGTAAATGGCGGATCTAGCAAAGAAACGTGCATAGCGTCAGGTAGAGACACAAAATGGGATGAGACATACGATGACTCTATTCGGCCATCTCAAGTTGAATGTATCGTGGACGGCGCGTCTTTAAAGTACCGATCTCCTAGATAGGATTGGTACATCGTCCATATCATACGAGGACAATTTGGTGACCTGCGAAGTTGATTCGCCTTCCTTACTCACGGTCCTTTCTCAGTGTTGACTAGCCGCAGCCCTGAATAGACGAGCCACAGACTGGGCAGGACAGCCGCTGACGACTCTTTGAACTCCATGTGTGATCAGTCTAGTCGCGCCCTGCCCAACGACCAAGGGTAGCCCTGAAGGCCACCATTTTTTCCTTCACGGTGGCGCCTGAGGAGTGCCAGATCGGTTGGGCCAGGGGCCCCGGGTCTGATGGGCTTGACCTGCTCATTCTATCTCAAGCAGGTAGACTGCTTCGGTGCGGAGAATGTGAAGCGCTTGCACCAATTCGGCCAAACGAGAGCTCTGCGGGAAGATACCGCTTCGCACAACGCTCAGGCCTTCTTCCTAGACCGCAGCTCCCTCGTGCTTCCCTCGATGGCTGTCGATTTGCCCTTCTCCTGCTTAGCCTCCTTCGCGGCCTTCTGGGCGTAGATCTCGGCGGTGAACGGGCTGTGATGGATCTTGGTCAGTACAGGTTTCCACAGTCCGCTCGAATTTCTGAAGAAACCCCGAGCAAGATGGGGACAGAAGGAACACTCACTCCTCAAACCTCAACGCGACGACATACATGGCCGCCACAACACCACTCAACGCCACTCCCGCCAGCCTCCCCTTCCACAGACTGATCCCCAAGAAGCACAACGTACTCCCCACATACATCGGACTCCCACCCGTCCACCACACAAACGGGAACCCCTGCACCATATCCTCCATCAAGATCCCAAAATAGTCGCCCAAATACGTCCCCGTAACCCCAAGCCGCCACATGCTGGTCAAGACCAACACCTGGCCCGCCGCAAAACTCACCGCTCCCAGTAACGGGAGTTGCACGGGCGGGTACACCGGCTGATTGTCCAACGCGACA
The DNA here is from genome assembly GCF_001299255.1 of Cyphellophora attinorum. Lineage (NCBI taxonomy): Eukaryota > Fungi > Ascomycota > Eurotiomycetes > Chaetothyriales > Cyphellophoraceae > Cyphellophora > Cyphellophora attinorum. The sequence goes on along the minus strand of NW_017253257.1, from coordinate 195,864 downwards.
TTGAAGAGATGGTCTCTCAAGATCCCAAGGGAGAAGATGGTCAGCGCCAGGAAGTAGCAGCCGTAGTAGCATTGCCGCGGAAGAGTTTGGTGAGGAAGTGCGTACGATACTCGGCTTGGGCGACGATGTTCTCTAGTAGATCGGGTTGAAGGCGATTGCGCACAGTGCGGTGGTGAGGGTGGGTTGGGAGAAGTCGATGGTGCCGACTTTGGGAGAGTTGGGGTTGAGGAGGGAGGAGAGGTATTGTGGCCAGGTTATGGACATGGTTGGTTTGGGGTGGGTGGTGAGTTTGGTGGTGGTTCAGGGAGGGGGGGCCTGGAGTTGATGGTGGGATGGCTTTCGGCAGGCGTCGCTTGGGTTGTGCTAGTTTGAGGACGAAGTTCAGTTCGAAACTGATACTTCAATGCGCAAAATGTCAGATCAGAAGGGGAGAATCAGAGAAAAGAAGCAGTGGATGGCATTACCTTGAACGTCAGTTGGAGTTCGAGCAAAGCACGTCCCACCTCTGTTCGGCACTTCCGTGATACTTGGCATGTGACGTAAATTGCAGTGGGGGTGGATATGCCGATGTTTTTCGTTGCTGGGATGCACCTGCAACATCATCGTGAGATTTGGTCGACAGGGTAGGCACAGGCGCGATGACCGTGCCGAGCGTTGCTCCAGTCTGCATTCTATTCTATCAACACAACGACACCTCCTCTCTTATCCAACTTCACCCCGTCACCAGCAGGCTGGACTCTCAGCGTCTGATTGAAGTAAGCATCGACCACGTTTAATTGCACCTTCAGCCACTCTCCCTTCTTGTCTTTCTCCTTCTTCCGCTCCTTCGCACCTTCCGTGTCGCGCTTGTTGGGCAGGATCTTGTAATCTATCTCGTACTTGCTGATCGGCACCAAACTGACCGCACTTGCTTTTGGCCCACTGAACGCAAAGTCCTCACTCGCCTCCATCGAACATTGAATGTTAAGAAGTGCATTGATGGGTTTTCGATCGTGTAGCGCAATGAGATAAGCTGCATGTCTTGCGGGCTGGGCAGCCTCGCCGTCCCGTCTATGGTCAAGAGCACGCGTGGCTCAGCCATTGCATTGACAAAGCGTGGTACTTCCAAGATCGTGGTGTTGACGAGGTCGCTGCCTGGTCTTCGCCATCCGATCTCTAAGAGAAGCTCGAGGGAGACGGTCTCGCGATCACCCAGAACGAGCTTCTGGATGGTGAGGTCGAAATTGAAGTTTTTGGTTTCTTCTGGCGCGATAGAGGTGGAGATGTCGTCTTCTGCATTGGGTTCTGCCCCGGACGGGTTGAGCAGCGTACCAGTCGTTGATGAGCAAATCGCGCCACCCGTAATGGAAGAGGTGGTCAGTAAAATGGCTTCGATTACGACAGGCTCAAGCGCAAAGGAGAAGAGGTTAGCAGCCACAGAAAAGGTCTGTGTCAGTCCGCTCGGGACATCTGTGCTGGTGGGCGGGGGAGCAAAATAGCTTGGCCAGTCTCCTGTCGATCGTCGTGGAACAAAGTCGTAATTGGCTTCGAAAGGCCGAATGATGGCGATATCGAGAGTGAGAGTTTTCTGTAATAGCGTGCCTGGATCAGCTTTCATGCTGTAAAGAATGCTGACCTCGAGCTCGTGGTCTATGGCGACGAACGTCTCTGACAGACTTAGGGAGAGCTTGGCAGATGACCCTGGAGCAAGTTCTTCGAGACTTCGTGCGGGTAAGAGCTGTTCAACATCCTGCACCTTGGTCTCTTCGCTGCTATCCTGATCGACCCAACTGACATGAGCAGCTTCAGTCAAAGGACTGATCAATCGGGCCTGTAATTTCGAAACAACCGTATCATTTTCATTGTTGAGCACCATCAATTCGATCACGACTCTCTCATTGGTGTAGTACGCTTTCCTGAAGTTGATTGCGCTTATTTCGACTTTCGGTGGCTTTGGAAGTGCATGGAACGTGGTAACAGCACGTTGCACACCAATTTCTCGCCGGAGTGGCTTGCTATCTCTGGTCTCCCACCAAGTGCTTTCGGTCTGCGCGGCTTCCGTGTTAATGACGGTTATTGAATACTTCTCTGCTTCTATCATTGCCGTTAGCGACGCTGCTGTTAGGTCTCCTGGTTCACGTGGTATCACTGAGATATTGAAGATCTTGGTTTGTCCAGGATGAATGCTGAGATCCGCCTGGCCCGACACGGATGGCAGAGCACTTGACGAATGCCTTTTCTCTGCCTGTGTCAGCTGAGTCGAATCCTCAAGGTGAATATCAGCGGAGATTGTCCCAGCTCGCTCGACCTCAGCAGACTGCGCGGAATGGATCAGAAGAACTGGCTTCAGAGCCCCTTCGAACGCAATCTTGATGTGGCTGAGAGTTGTAGGAGGTACACCAGCCATCGTTGGGGAGCTGATGACAAGTTGACAGTCAACAGGCTCGCCCACATGCCCCTCTGCGGTGGAAAAAGCGAAGCTGGTGACGATGCGGGAAGCCGTATCCTGTATAGTGAAAACAACAGATAGCTTTTCATCAGCTGCATAATCCCTAATCGATGCGTCCAGGCCGTAATCGAAGTCAGGTCTTGAGCTAAACGAATCGTTCGCAAGCTCCCACACAAGTCGCAGGAGAAGGTCAGTGTCATTTGCCTCCCTCGCACACTCGAACAAAAGCCAGCCAACGTGTTCCAGAAGACGCCACCAACCTGCTTTCCGCCACGTTGACTTCTCCCACAAGGGCTGCAAGACCTCGATTGCATCTGTCCAAGACCCAGTTCGAGTGTGCTCTCTGGCCCGATCCAGCTGCAGCTGTTCTTGCAGGCGAAGTTGCCCATGTCGTGCGAAGAAGTCGTTTGCCGAATCGAGAAGGCGAAGGATTTCTGCTTTGTGATCGAATCCGTCGCCACGATCAAGCGGCGCTTCCTCGTGAGGTTCAGGCACGAGGTACGTATCATACTTCTGTGACCTGCTACCTGGGTGAGCTGTTGGCGGCTTCACAGGCATTTGTCGATCTTCCTCTGGAGTGTCGATTGCTCGTTCGCGCCGACGTCTCGTATGCTTCTGAGCTCTCTGTAGCCAGTAACCCTGGTGGTGTAATTGATCTGCCGGTGGTATAGCTTCTGGAACTGCCACAGGTTGATCTGATGAAATAAAGACAGAGCCGTAAGTTTGCAGACCCGGGACATCAGCCTGGTGAGCAGATCGGCCATAGTTTTGGACCATGTGCTTTGCCATGCTTCCCAAGCATAAGTCTCTGTGCCCTTGCCGCGGCGATCCAGTAGTTCCGCGACTCTGGTTTGATGACCTCTCCATACTTTCACAGCTGCGGTATGCTGGGCAGTCCAGAGCAGGCACCGGATCATACGTAATGCAATCACATCAGCCAAAAGGCGAGCTTGCTGAAAGCGAGGACTCCATGAAGCTACCGAATCGATCAATTCCGGAGTGAACAGGGTCTCGTATGCTGTTTCGTAGCTGCGATACGCAGCATCCATTTCCTGCCGGAACTCTGCAAAGACAGCGAGCTTGAATTCGTACCGCACGATCCATCCTTGAGACGGGAGATTATGCGCCGTCGTTGGAGGGATGGTCGGCTGCGGCGTGGCGTTGCGATTGCGCTTTCTGCGGGTATGCTTGGAAAGTTCACGGTAATACTCGATGCTTTGTGGGTGCAAAGCATTGAGCAGCGATGTGATGACTTCTAGCACATCTTGTGGCGAGGAGTCCGAAGGTATAAAACACAGACTACGCTGCTCTAGCAAGGTCAGCTTGCGAATGGCAGCAATGCGCTCCTCAACTTCGGCCGGTGCAACAACCTCATCGCCCAGCAGTATGACCACGAGTTTTGTTTTGTAATTTGTAGACGAGAGCGCCGATTTGACGCCATTGACCTCGGCTCTGAGCTGGTTGTCTAGCAGCGAACTCGTGTTCGGATCTGCTGTCAAAGGCAAGACCATGAGTATGGCACTTGGCAAATGATATTGGTGCTTGGCTATCCATTGCTGGTCAATGACACCATCAGGGTATAGGGGTGAGATCGGCGTCAAAGGAGACAACGGGGAGTGTAGGACCAGCGAAGGCGGCGGACCAGGCCCTATGTTGGTCAGGCGAGGTGAGTGCGGCGGAGGAGGCGCTTTGTGAGGAGGAAGCGTGAACGACTGCGTGCCTGTTAGACCCCATCCGAACAACATGATAGAGAGTCGAACCTACCCGGCCAACATTCCTCACTGCAAATAACTTGGTCGGCGGCGAGACGGTCCTCCATGGCGCCTCTGATCCATCAAATCTATAGATTGCTTTGCTGACAGACTCGGCCAAGGCTGTCTCTATCGCAGGCAGATCAGTTCTGATGCGGAAGCCGCCCTCCTGGGGCTGCCTCGCAGTCTGTTTGGTGGAGCCAGCATCTTCGCGCAAGCCGGACACAAAGATCAGCGGGAGATTATGAGAGACGTAGTCTTCTCCGAAGACATTCATATCGCCTCAAGCGTGTTCCGAACTTCGGCACGCCATACATTGAGAAGTGGTGCATCACCGAAAAGGAGCGGCACTTTGTTGTTTGCTGAGCGCGGTCATAACTGCTTAGATGCCGACAGCCGCTACGAATCTGGCAGTCGCGCTCTTGCAGGTGCTGTACTGTGACTACTATCAGCATCACCCACTGCATGGGTCGTCGACCAAGATTTCGGCAAGCTTTCCCCGTTCGGACGCGTCTTGGAAGGCAGCACAGGTCTTGGCCACGCGACGACGACCTCTTACCATCCGGGGCATCACTCACGTCCACACGCAGTCGACGTAGTTGACACATGCTCCGGGGTACCCGTCTTCTTTTGGACGCGAGCGCGCCATGTACTCGTCCTTAATCTGTTGGTACTACAGAACTACCTTCGCTCATCCTGACGTCTTGACCCACACGTTCTTCCCATATGGCAACCCTACACGTGCATAGTCTATCACTTCAAAGAGCATTCGACAGCAAAATGAGATGTTACGTGCAGCTCGGCTGGCAGCCCCATTGACGACGCGATGTCGCGTGCCTGTCGCGACCAATGAAGCTTACGTAGAATCGTGAGTCCATCCAGATGTCTCGTGCACAGATCGGCCAGCTACATGCGATGAACCGTCTTGGAACAGCCATCTGCCATCGATCGTTCACTGCCCGGGCAACGTGGCGATAAGAATGCTCATATACAGCGTACAGCCAGCGTTAACGTGAAGAGCCGCGTGAAGACGGGATAGCAGCATCTTTGTGTCACTTGAACTTGATCACGCTGTTGCCCAACTCGACCACGAAATTATGCGAACCAGATCTTTCTGCTCAACGAATTTGTCAACAAGCCAACCTCTTGTCATCCCTAACGTGGACTTTCACCTGTGGTGGTTGACTTCACATCTTCTGCCCTTTTTCCCGCAGCCCTTTTTCAATCTCTTCTGCTTGACTCAGCCAACCATCTACAACTTGCGTCGCCAACTTTCCGCAAAGCACTGTCTCTGAATTACTTTCGATCCGCAAGGCTGCTTCGAGCAAGATGGGTTTCTCGCGGCTGACAGACAGATCTGGCTCCTCCTTCGCCATCAACGGTCTCAATGCGATCTTCCGCCTTCTGCAGCTAGCATTTGGTATCGTTGTGGTCGGCATCGTAAGTCCAGGTTTACAAGACTCACACGTGATGCTGTATACTGACACCTCGTCCAGTACGCTGACGTTCGACATGCGCACTGGTGGACGGACTACTCACAGACCCGCAAGATCATCGTAACATTCTCAAACATGCCCGTCTACGGCGGTCAAGAACTAACAGGCCACCAGGACCTTCCCATCGCCGCAGGTGCTCTCACGATCCTTACCGCTCTCGTCTTCGGCATCATGCCCTTCCTCCTCTCGTACTATTTTGTCGCCATCGCATTCCTTTGGGACTGGATCGTTGTAAGCTCTTCCTCCAAGCGCTGCCTATCGTTCTTTCACTAAGCGCATAATCAGTTCTTTGTCTGGTGCGCTGCCTTTGGCACTCATCACAAGGTCTTCGGAGCCGGCTGGCAGGTTGACTGGCTGAAGGACGAAGGCTACGAGAAGGTCGATACACTAGTTGCTGGTCAATGGCTCCTTCTGGGCGGCATGCTAGTTCAGTTGATGTCGGCTATCATGGGCCCAGTCTGCTTGCTGCTTGACCGCAAGAGCTTGCGAGCTTCTCGAGCCGGTGTCTAGTCAATGATCGCGAGGCCCACAAACGCTTCAGCGAGAAGTGCTCGCAAGGCACTCGGAACGTGACCGATGCAGGACCGGCGATACATAGTGCCGCCACACGCATCTCAGGCTCAAAAGGGCGTTCAGATTGCATCCATCCCGGGGCAGGCTGAACGTATGACCAACACACAAAGAGCGGCATTGAAGTCATGGAGCAGCTGGCTAACTCGCCCGCTGTAAGCCACGTGGACTTCTTTTCAGGGGTTGTGACCAACGCCAACAGAGATACGGCATTTGCGCGGTCCGTTGCAGCAGGAAGGGCGCAGATTGGTAATGCATGTCGGCAAGGCAGGATGTTCGCCAGCTTTAGCAGAGAACGGCTGCATGAGCATGCCTACTCATTTATCCAAAATAGCCTCTTGCACCACGCTGAAGGCGCGCGATCAGCGCACCGAGAATACACAACACAGGACAACTTTTGAAATGTCTTTGGATTTCATGGTCAAGCTAACGAAACGCCTGACTTCGTTCTTCTAGATCAACCTCTTTCCATGCATCTCACGTATTCCAGGCGCCAAACGAAAGAAGTAGCTAAAGTACAGTCCACGACAACAGTCATGGTCCCTTCCTTGCCTCCATCGCTTCCATCTCTTCGTCCCGAGGGAAATTCAAGAGTCCGCCACCGAACGCCAATAGGTCGACCTGTTCCTGAAACCAAGAGGCGCTTGAACGCGAGAGCAGAAACACTAAGGAGAAAATCTTCCGTTATGTGCTCGTAGCTTTTGATGAAGTTTGTTGATCAAATTGCGCAATGCCGGATCACGCGCGAGCCCCTGCCGCGCAGATTGCGCAAGGCGAGGGCTCGCGTACAAGAATTGAAGACCTCGCCACAGGAGGTTGAGGACTTTTCCGATGAAGTCTAACGCTGAGAAGTCGTCATATCATGCACTCATCAATCGTGGACGCTTGCTAGGGCCGCCAGAGTCTGGTTCGGGGATGAGGATAGCTTGAGAGTTAAGGACGTTTTGAGCGTGATCGTACGCACTAATGCGCTGAACTGGTGTGACACCATTGTAATGTGGTGAGGCGTACGGCGACTCGTAGGTGTTCTTTCTTTTGCGTCCGATAGGAGCAGTCGAAGCAATTGGCGAGCTGAGTTCCGCAAATGATGGTGTGGTTCTGAGAGCAGCGGACTGTGGGTTCGCACTTCTGCGGAACGCTGTGACGGTATTGCTGTCCAGAGACTGCAGGTGGCGATGCTGTCGAGCCGAGGCAGGAGTAGTTGGATGTTTGAAGACCGGGGTAGCAGGGATGGGGGTAGCATCGCTCTCCTCGTCATCGGAGTCATCTTCGAAACTGATTACATCTTCAATGTGTATCATGTCCTCGTAGTCATCAAGATCAACATCGTCAAAGGGGCCCTGAGCCTCGAGTGCTGAGACGTCGCTACCATCGAAATCGCTTTCGTCCATCAGCTCTTCAAATGCAGCGCTCGGACTGTTCATGGCAGAATCTTGGTAACGACGCACAAATTCGTCACCTAAGAGATGAGGATCGGTGATCACAAGATGCTTCCCGGTGCGGTCAAGCGTGGCTGACGGCTTGCTTCCGTCGTCGATGAAATAGCCAAATGGCGGACCACTGTTGGCTTTGGAAGTATTCCGAGACGCACTCTCGCCATCTGTTGCTTGAGTGGTAGCATCATTGTCAGCCACGTTGTCGGCGTCATCTTCGGGCTGACCCGCTCTCATTTGCTGCTCTAGGGGCGGGAGCCATACTTCAGTAGCATCAGCTGAACAGAGGGTCAGCAAGAACAATCAAGAATACGTGAGACCTACAGTCATAGTCCTCTGGCTCCTCTGGCTCAGCCTCAGCCAGATCGGACTGAATGCCACCTGCTCCCTCAGGAAACTCACCGCCATCCACCATCGGGCTAGGAAGAAGGGACCGCTGAAACGTAGGAGATTGTGATAGGTCCTGACCAAGTAGAGCAGTGTGATCAACCTGGAATCGGACAGTGCGACGTGGGAGCTTCTCAGGGGTCTCGGCTTCGTCCTGTGAGGAAAGAGCATTGGGAACGGTGCCCTCATCACTATCGTAAGAACCGCCAAACCCATACGAAGAGAACCCATCAATATCGTTGAGCATGTCAGCGCCATAGAGCTCGTCTTCTTCAAAATCAGCAATAATCTGCTGCTCTTCAAATTCGCCAATAATCTGCTGCTCTTCCAAACGATCAATATTGTCATCGTCAGAGTCACTGACATAATTGACACCTTCGTAAAGAGCGTCATCATCGGAGCTCGGCGCAACATACTCCCTTTCGAAAGCTGCCGCGTCTTCGGCAGACATCATCAAGTCGTCGTGGATTGCCGCGGGTCGCGCGGTTGGAAACATAGAGCCAATGTCGTAGCCAGTCTCCGAGTCAGGCATTGGCCCAGACGAAGAGATACGCACATGCCCCGGCACAGAAGAGTGAAGCTCATCGTGTACCGGGGCAAACACGGCTGGCAGGTCGTCTTCCTCATCGACATCGTCTGAGTCTGACAGTTCATCTGAGCCGTCTTCGGCATCGAAGTCCTCAGACGAGTCCGAGACGGAGGACTGAGGAGAAGCCTGACGTCTTCGCTTGTTCTGTTGTACACTCGAGGCATACTTTGAACGACCATTTGGCCCTCTCTTCCTACGTGAAGAGGGATCCTGGTAAGTCTCATCGGAGAAGTCCTTAGTTCTGAGAGGGCGAGACCCAGATTGGGCCACTTGCCGTCCTCTGCTATTTGAGGTGTGAGGACGGGACATGTTTGGGGTATTGGAGTTCAGCTGGAGGGGAGAGGCAGGCTCAGCGGATGTTGAAGCGTTGGTAGCAGTCGAGTCGCCTACGACGGTCGAATGCTTCTTCGGTTGTTGTGTGGAGCAATTTCGGGTGCCTCTATGGGTGGATTGTGGGTGCTTTAGGCACTCGAAAGAGTGGAATATCGTCGAAGTCGAGTAGAATACGATTTGTGCTGGTGAACAGACTCTTGAGGGGCCCGGCCTTGCACCGGTACCCCTCGAGCCGTTTAGAGACCAGCAGCAGCCATCTGGCGGCAATTGTATTCTTCGACGATATTGGACTGTATTTGATTGCTTGACACTGGATCTGCTGGTATGTGAATTGGCCTGTGAATAGTATGAATACAGCAAGGGAGAAGAGGTGTGAGAAAGCTGAGGATTATTTTTATGGATTAAAAAACGCAGCCCGCCCGGGACCCACTCTGCAGTAGGATGCCCCGCCATTCAATTGGAAGGCGCGTCACAGAAACTACGCTACTGCAACTTTTGGACCTACCAGATGGTTTCATTCACACCGCTTGAACTGAGAATGTATTCTGACGCTCCCTTTACATCACTGTGACTCCTTCAAACTCGTACCACGAGCATGCCTGAGGAGTGAAGCGACTTTACCATTGTATGCAGGTCGAAACAGCGCTTTGCTGCGGCTAGCGGACGATTAGAGCAGACCGGAATTGAAGGACTCCCAGTCATGGATTTTCTGGGCATGACTAACATTGCAGATGGCTCACGGATCGACTTCCAACACATCCGCAAGGTCTCGTGCTGAGCCAAGTGCGAGCAGCATGGACCGAGTTTGAGCCTCCATCGTGATGGCGATCCTCCAGACTGTAGACAGCCTAACAGTGATACATGTACCGTATTTCGTGTACATTTTGGGATCCATCGGCTGGCTTGTAGCGATTGAGATGCGTACCTGGGAATTATTTGATCCGTAATGGTGCCTGTATGCTCCTACGTCGCACGCTTGCGGCGTCATACTTGAGTGATCGTCCTTCCGCAATATGCCCAACATTCGATGTCCTGGAGGTACTGGTAATTCGTGCTAGTATCTGACCACCAAAGGCCGAACAACTTTCTCGAAGCAGCCGAAACTTTTTCAGGAAAAAATGTTTGGATCTCCAAATAATGTCACACGAGCGGCTGCCCGCTTTCGTGGGGACTGCTCTTACGCAGTAGTATATATTCTGAGTGCAATAGTCGCTGTTCGTGCTCTTTAACACTGTCGCGTGCGAAGAAAAGCAATGCGCCAGGCTACCGTGCATGTTCATGTACTGAGTCTCATGGACCATCGTCAATCATTAATCAATGCCCGCCCTGAAGTATATTGTCATCGCAAAACACCCCGCCAGCTCAAACACTCCTGATCCACTTTCGTGCATGCCCACACCATGTCCAATCATTACGAAGCCGTTACTTTCTCGGTTGTTGTCGCAGCCTCTGATGTAGCTGTCTCCTTCCTTGCCTCATCAATGCCAGCTTGGACCTCATCGATCGTGGCATCTGGGGCAGCTGTGGTTTTGATCGTCCCCCCAGGATGTGTTGCCCTGTATTCATCATCGAGTCTGGAGACTTCCTGCTCGGTGAGGTCCCTCTCCTTTTCTAGGCGGACCTCCTTGCCACGCTTGTGACAGTACCAGAAAACGAATAAGAGCACTGGAATGGTTAGCTATGAGAAGCTCGGACAGGTAATGACTTACCAAACATTGCCAAAGACCAGAGGACGTTCATGCCTAAAAATGCCGGAAATCGAGTCCGCAGATACATGATGATGGATCTCAGCAAGCTTGCGACCGCTGCAGGCTTTCCGGTTAGATCCTTTAATGACGGAGTCTTGAAGCCCATCTTCTTGGCTGTAGCAGCCGCTTTGCCAGCATTCTGCATGTTGACACCGCTCTGAGAAGCCTTCTCTGACGCAGCCGCCATCAGCCAGGACCAGCCCTGCAGTCATGCTTTGTGGCAGCTTCGTGATGAGGGTCTGTAAGAAGCTGGGCATGGCTTGAAACGTTTTGGTCAGCTGGTCATCTCCAAGTGTGAGTAACTTCTCAAGATCGTCATATGCTGTCGGCACGCCGTTGATGAGGTCTTTGACGATCTGATTGAACTTCTGCAGGAGTTCCTGCGTCTCGTCACTGATGGAGAAGACTCGGTTGTTCACAGCAGCAAGATTCAGGCTGTCAAGGACCTCGGCCATGTCCTCTTCTTCCTTCTTGGCTTCTGCGTCTGGTACCACGTTGTCCTCATTTGGTTTGGCGTCAGCATCCTTCAGACCCTGGGCAACTTCTGCAAGATCCGTAGCGGCCTTTCCGCGACCTGTGTCTCTGCTATCGCGTCTGAGCCAGCTCCAGGTTGACCGGGGCTTGGCTGCTGCATTTGTGAGCGATTTCTCGCCCAGTGGCTCTTCAGTCATTTCAACCTGTGGGGTATCCGGCAACGGTATCTGCAATCGCCACAATCAGTGACTCTGGTCGATTGTGGCTGGGTCTGGTCACCCCGGCATGGTCGTTCCACGGCATGCATACTCACAACAACCTCGAGCAACTTACATTTTGTGCCCCGTCCATGAGGGCAAACTGAGCATCTTTGAAGGGCAAGAGGCTTGCGTTCTCCGCATCTGGTCTGGGAGGTAGTGCGGGAGGATTCTCCTCTGAAGTGATTTTGTTCAGGAAAGCCTCGTCATCCTCCGACAATACTGGCGCCTCGGACTTGGTCGCAAAAGGCGTCCGGTTTTTGATATAGTTAATGTATTGCATCGCCATGGTGGGCTACGCTGAGGTGTTAATAATACAGTTCTGAAGTGAAAGTGCCACTGGCCTGAGAAGAGTCGTAGGATATGGTTGTCAGAAGTTGCGATAGAGGCCGTTCATGTATGCTCCTGCTGTGAGGTGATGCCATGTGAAAAGGAAGGAAACACTTGTGGCGGTGCCCAGTGACGTCAGGGCGAACCGCCACAGAAACCAGTTTCGACCTCGATCTTCGTGTTGTACCTGCAGCGACCTTACCCGCACGTAATGATCTCTTTATTTCGATCGAGCGAAGGATGAGACCAGACGTCCGGGCATGTCTATGTGTGTGACTGTCTTGGCCTTCTCTGCTGGTCCCTCCATGCAGTCATCCATGTGGGAGTAGTGCCTCGCCCAATGTTGTAACATGTATCTCATACCCTTTCTCAAACAACCGGAAGTCGCGAAACTGGCTCCCTGAACTCATTGCAGGCTCAATCCGACGTGATAGATGATATGCTAATGCACAACCTGACTCAAGTATGCTGACGAAGATCTCAAGGACGGGGCTCAGAGATATGTAGGACGGGAGTGCGTGAATGTCGCCATCCTACCACGCAATCATGGATCCTACAATGACTGATGACTGTGGGCCATTCACTTCGAGGGTTCCGGTGTACTAATATCTCTTGCTTCGGAACACTCCTCCATCTTCGACACATCGCGACTTTTTGATCTTCCTTTTATCTGACCAGAGACGAATTTGACACAATGGCAGCCTCTTCGGAGTCTCCTGTACCGTATCAGACCCGCATCCCTTTCTTCTCTAGAGAACGTATTGTGCTTGAAGGCGTGAGTGGAAGTGAGTTGCCATCCTGGATCAGTCGAAGTCATACTCGATGGCTCGAAGCTCTCTGCTAATCACTGGTTTTAGACTTAGGGTCGCCTACTGCCATCAGTCCCTTCTGCCTGCCTTTTGGCGCAGACTTGGCCGTGCAACGACCGAAAGAAGAACTCCTCAAGGAGGAGATCAAAAGCGATAATGAGGCTGACGAGGTAGTTGTGGCTGAATCTAGCGTGAGTTCCACCGCCAGATGTACCGGTTCAGAGAGCTGAATAGCCCAGGCCGCACACAAAAGCAAGAAGAAGAACGCCAAAGCTCGCAATGCACTACCGAAGAAGATCTCAGCTGCGAAGGATGAGGTGGACGCTATTCTCGTTCGCATGAAGGAAGCCAAGTACCTGGAGACGGACATTGCCGAGCATTTGTCCAAGCATTACGATGTCACCTACTCTCCGAAGACGATCGGCACTCGGTACACTCGCCTGAAGAGGGCAGCCCAGGCAGCGTCTGACAAGCTCTTGGACGAGGATCAGACTTGCTGGCATGACGGTGATGTGAGTGCGAAAATCCTTTGTTAATCCTTTGTTCCGTTAATGCTAAACTGTATCTTAGGATGAGGCACTGCAGGAGGCTATCAAGCTTGGTTCTGAGAAGCTCGAGGCCGCAAAAAAGAAGCTCGACGAAACCAAATGGCGCTTCATCGCAGACAAGCTCAAGATCCTGAAGCCCGTCACAAACTTCTCCGCCAGAGCTTGCGAGGAAAGAGCCAGAGCGCTGGCCGAAGGTACCGCGAAGCCCACTCTAGAATCTATCCCGGATCCGGACGACACAATCATCGCGCGCATTCAGAAACGTAGGGACAGGGAGGCTCAACTGGCGCAGGACGCACAAGTCGCTCCGACGAACAGAGCTGCAGAAAAGTCGTCGTCTGCTCCGGGTCTGGCTCAGGGCACTCCTGCTATCGTGGCTCAGCAGCCTCAGGCACCACAGGAGAACCTGACTGCTGCTGTAGAGACTGGAATCGTCGAGAAAACTCTTGCATCCCGCAACGAGGACGTCGAGATGGCTGTGGACAATGCGGAAATCTTATGAAGTGGTATCATGACGATGCTTCGGTCGTTGATGAGGATTCTTTCTACCTTGGGCCGTTTGACTAGTATACCGGAATCGCTTGAAAAACATGGAGGACTACCTGTGGATATCTTGCTGATAGCACTAGTGGACAACCTTGGAAGGCCAGCATATGGCACGCGAGGCTGGAGCGTTCAAGTGAAGTTCCTTAATGCCAAGAACTGATTTGCTAGAATTCCCACTCGCAGCCTTCTGAGTTCCTCGAATTGCACGACCTTCGAGTTGTGAAATATTGAAGTCGATCATCTTTCTGCGCTGTCCACGCTCGACACAAATTTCTCAGGCGCAGCCGAGTCGCTCACGGTTGTCGCGCCAAGCCGCCTCTGAGCTCGAACAATCATGGACTTTCAGGCGAGAGAGTTCGCTAAACCAACGTCAAGAAAGTCATTCGTCGAGGTAAGTCTGAACCGAGTCGAAGAGTCATCGAAGCCAGACAAGCTGACGTCGACGTTACTTAGCACACTACACAAGAGTCACAGATGCCTCAGTCATTTCGGGAGTACACCTCACCACTGCCTTCCAATGACCTCAAATCCCCGAAGCACGTAAGCCGAGCGTCTTTCATCACATCAATGCCACCACCAGCGCTACCAGCGTCCTCCTCAGTCAACCAGCCGAGAATGTCGTCGGCCATCCCAGTATCTGCCAGAAGATCGTTCAAAGAGCCTCCGCCCAAGCTTGGTTCTGGCCAGCACTCTACGCTCTCACTGTCACTTCCTACTGAGCCTGCTGGACCGCCGGTAGGCACTTGGAACTTCGGAGACCAGTACGAGGCGCAAGACGGCCAAGAGCACTTGCGAGACATGCCACAAGAGGCCACGCAACCGATTCCTTATGTACCATTTCCTGGCTATCGACCCGATTTCGTTGATCAATACACTGGACAGCCACTTGCCAGCCCATACGTTGCAAGTGTAGATCTCCAGAACATCATCAAGCAGTCCGTACGAGAGTATGCCGAGAATCAAACGCCGCGAACCCTCCCAACCCAAGCAATTCCTGACACCCAGATGAAGGAACTACTCGAAGCCATACGCAACGTCGGCCATAAGGTGACCGAAACCCTCAGCGAACAGCAACAGCTATCTAAGGACCTAGCTCATCTGAAGGGACTGGTCTCCGATCACATTGCGATTGAGAAGGAGGGCTCGCCAGATACCTCCCTAGACCTGAACACGTCTAGCTCAGACCAGATCAAACAAGTTCTCAACGACGTAGCCAAGCTGAAGACAGATGTAGCGAGAAGATTGATGGACTCGAGGACAAGCTTGTGGCCCGCCTCTCAGCTGCCATGAAAGAGACCTTGGCTAGCCATGGCGCGCAACACAAGGAACCAGATCAAGGACCAAGATTGATCCCCGAATCCGTCGAAGATCTATGGCAGCAGGACCAGAAGATCGCCTCTGAGGTCAACAGCCTGCGGAAAGGCGCAGTGAGCGATATCGAAGCCCTCACTGATAAGATGGCCGAGCTGGAGACAAACTCTATCGAACCGCCCAGTGACAAGGTGGCCAGTCTCGAGAAAGAGCAAGTCGAAATACCCGACCAGAGACCAGTCAGTCTCGAGCCAGAGGTGGTCGAAACTCTTACTGAGAAGCTGGTCAGTCTCGAGACGAACTTGGGCAATACTTTCGCCAAGGAGTTGTCCAGCTTTCAGACCGAGGTAATCAACAACTACATCGACTTGTCGAGACGTGTTGACAAGTGGGAGGATTCTCTGTTCAAAGCCTCCGATCAGCTCGTGCAAGGCGCCGCCAGAACATTCGCCGAGAACATTCGAGTATTCACACGAGAGACTGTAGACGCAGCTGGTGCAATGGTTACGGAGGACGCTAGGAAGAAGATCACCGAGTATGAATTCAACGTGTCCAATGACTTCGAAGCGCTGAGAACGAACATTCAAGAGCTGCTCGTATCTTTTCAAAACAGCAACAGCAGTGTCACCGAAGCCGTGAAATCACTCAACACCCAGACACAGTCAATCCGGGACAGCACTCCCGTTCTAACGACTGCGGTCACGGAAGTTAGGGATACTGCGAAGCAGATACTGGAGTACAGAAAACAAATCGACATCTGGTTGCACAGTCAACGTGCTGATTTGAACAGCGGTGTCAGTGACTTGGCCACCTGCAGAATCAAGTTGAAAGCTGTCTTGAACGGTATCATCACTCCATCTGCCTTGGTGACCCAGGACATGGCGAGAACTTGGATCAAAGACTCCGCAGACTCGACCTCCACATTTCTCGCGCAGTCTCTGCCGCATACAAAGTTCCATGAATCAGAGCAGCATCTTGGATCTCTCTTGGGTCTTCACAAGCAATATACGACTTTCGTTGAGCAGAATGCAGCGATGGTGAGGCGTATGGATCAACTGGAGTCCGCATTCGAGACCAAAGATGCCCACACGAAAGCTTCGCTTGCCGCACTGTGCAACCAGCTGAGAAGAGGTGTTGGGTTCAATGTGGCCGCTGCCATGCGAGGCATAGCGTCCACTATAAGGGCTGCACTACCTCCCCAGGCTCCGCTAATTGCCCGCATGAATCGGCTGGAAGCAGGCATCGGTGCTAAAGATGACAACATGAAGGCCGAGGTTGCTACACTAAAGGCTGAGCTAAAGTCCGATCTTCGTGACATGATCACAAATGCCGTCGATCTCATCGTTACTCGTATGACTGCGCCTCCACCTCTGGCTTCAGACGAAATGTTCACCGCCACAAACGATTCAACGCAGACCATGCAGGTCTCAGCAGGCGAGGGTCCTTCCACGTACAGCAACAGTCAAACTCACGGTGGTTCTGTGCAAACTGCCGTGCCAGCACAGGTCTTGCCCAATAGCAACATCGATGCTCAGATGCCTGACGCTGATGCAAGAAAGCCGTGGGCCGAGATCGAAATGAAGGTTGGTGTCTACAGGAGCGGTCAGCCGCGCGTCGACGTTGTCTCGACAGTCGCGGAGTGCCGTACTCTGGCCAAGCTCATGAAGGTGGTTTCAACCCGGATGAAAAATGGCACACCCGACTCTGCTCGCGTCAAGTTGCGAGGTGCGGTAGCTGATGAAGTGGTCGAGATTACCCTACCGGCTGATACTGGGGGCGACAAAAAGTATGCGGCTTGGGTGAATGAAACTGTTCATTGCCAGCAGTGGAACACGGGGGAGATGAATGTCTTGGTAGATCTGACACAGCTTTCGTTGAAAGCGTGATGTTCCTGGCACGAGCCTGACGAGCGTTGATGTGCGGACGACCAACTGTCAAACCTTGACAGAGGATCGGAACATGCGAGTGCCCTCAGTCCGAAGCCTGACGGTTTGTAGATAGCACACATGAATAGTGGCACGATCGATGCCGTAATGAACAATGCGAATGATCTTACCGGCTGATTAGACGTCAATGCTTTGATCCTCTTGATCCGCATGCAGCAGGGTACCGTGGAAGGCTGCAAGGTACTCACGGCACTTCCGAAGCGCATGCTGGGTATCTTTAGGCGTCACCTGCCATCTCTTGGTTGCCTTTATATATTCTTGCGTGAAAAATTGGTTCCGAATCCAACATCAGAAGCTCAAAATTTGGGATTCTTGGAAAGAAAATGCATCGGTCACTTGCAAAAAGCTTGAGACGGTTGGAGTGTGAGTCCGGTGTCCGTCGGGATATGGTTCTTGGACTGCCCCTATCGACACACCGCACCCTTCGAACCTGGGCTCTCAGTGTCCTGGCACCTCTCAGGGTCGGTTGCGAGATATCGAGCCCTGGGGACGCGCGAGTACATCGAGTTCCCCACACCTTTCCGGATTCTTTTTGATTTTTCTCGGAGGGCCGAAACCTGGGGTTTTGCATTTTGCATCTTCGTTGTGCGCGTGAGAAGCCGTGAGAGCACTTCAGGTGACGAAGGTTGCCGATGAGTCTAGACTTCTCAAAGCTCGATGCTTGCCGTCCTTTCCAGAGCTGCAAGTGAAGTTGCCCAATGCCAAGCATAGGGAGGTAACAGCCTTGCTCCCACTCATCACCCTCTTGGACTTTGAATATGCCATCTTCGTGATTCTTGAAGTCCTGAAGTCGCCCTGTGTGCTGTGTTGTCTACCTCCGAGCCGCAGGCCAGCACCAGTCTTCCAAGGTATGTGAATGGTCCAATCAACCCGCAATGAGCTACTGACATTTCCAAAGATCCGTGGGTCTCAATTGAAAGCAATTGCTGGACCGAAATCCAGAGAGCCACTGGGCGAGGTTAGTTTGAGATTATTCCAAGAAGCTGTCAACTTCGACCAAGCTGACCGCCGCGTCTCGTAGCAGACTATCGTCTCGCAAAAGCACCTCATCCATTGCAGTCGGTGTCGGGTCAGAATCGAACATGCCACCTCCAGCTTCCACACCCGAAACGCCCTGGCATCCATCTACTGATGCTAACGGAGTGTTCAACGGTCGCTTAGAAGATCTTACTGGCGAAGAGACAGTAGAGATCAAGCTTTCTGTGCTCAAAGAACTGCTCGAGAACGCTGCAGAGGCTGGCGCACGGAAGTTCGCGGAGGAAATGGCGCATCGAGATCTTGTCACCTCGGCGAGCCAGCTCCAAATCGGAACCCTGCCAACCAACACTCAGTCGACAGATCTGCCTCCTGACGGCGGCGACAGTCAGATGACTGACGCAACCACGGACAAGAGCTGGCGCGAGATTGAGATGAAGATCGGAGTCACCACTGGTGATCAAGAATGGACTCTCTGTTCGACTGTTCGGGATTGTTGCAAATTGCCCAAGCTCCTGAAGCTCGTTTCATCCCAACTGAACAGAGACGATTTCATTTCTGGTCGCGTAACGCTGAAGGACGCAGAGATGGACAATCAGACGATCGTGATCGATGGACCTCTTCGTAAAAACGACATCAAGGCCTATGCGGTCTGGCTCAATCGCAATGTTCACCTCGACGAATGGATGGCAGGAGAGGTCAACGTTACCGTGGATCTGGCAGATTGATGGTGGAGCGGCCCATGCTTGGCTAGACAACATGGAAGTCTCGGACTGGAGTTCTTGGATGAGATCTGAGCACGCTTCTGCCCAAAGAACGCTGCGATGGTTGATCGACAGCGTGGAATAATGCAGAACCTGGACTGGAAGTGATTAAATTAGCTCAAAACATGCGACCAAATACAGTGACCTTGAATGCGACGTAATGGGCAATTTGAAGGCCTTCGTTGTTCCCCAATATTGGTCCCGTCTTTGTGCTTAGCAAGACATCCTGAATGCCGTTAGGGGCTTACCAGGGGCCACTACTCCCTAAGAGCCCACAGCACCTGCCAAAATCTTCATGCGAGCCTCGTGGACAGCCTGCTGCCAGGCATCCTCATCCATATCTGGTGTCCTCATAGACTCATATGCGTCACTGATCGCTTTCCAGCCTGCATAGCGTCGTGGACCCCAGGGATCGGATTGGCTCTCTTTCTTGTCCTCAGCCACCGTCTTCGAATGCCAGCCACGAATATCATCACAGATTGCGATCATGGCATCTCGGGCATCGTGCTGTTCGTCGATCTTATACTCTTCCCACGGCTCTTTCCCATTGGCAAACAGGATCCATCTCTTGGCTGTCTCTTCTGCCTGTCTTTGTAGCCACCTGTCACGATGCTTCGGATACCGGTCAAGAAGCGTCAGAAACACGAACAGAATCTCGATGAAGTGGTGGCCGGTAACATGACTTTGCGTGGAGCCAGGGAAAGGATTTGATGGCCCAAATGAGTAACGATAGATTTTGCGCTTGCTGTTGCCGTCAAGCTTATGGCCAGCGAGTTGCTGAGCCTGCCGATGAATGGGTTCGGACAGCCACATATCGCCAGCAAGGGTCATCAAGTTCTGCCAGAAGAGGTTGCTGTCGCACTGCGCTGCAAGTTCTGCCGTGAGAGGCATGTCGTATTCTTGGAGAAGCGTAGCTGCACTTTGACCTGGGAAGGCTGACACAACTGCTTCCACGAATCGAACTGGGGAGGCATTGCGGACGAGGCCTCTGAATGTGTCTCCTTCGAAGAAGTCGTCACCAACAATCACATCACCAAGCCAGGAGCATGACGCCAGAAGGTTATTCTGTCCGATGAAGGTTGGCTTGCCACGTGGGAATACTGTTTGCTCTCCCTCATCATCCAGAAAGGGGAAGATGTGCTGACCACCATATTTCACAAGATCCGCCAGAGGCACCTGTCTCAATTTCTCCAACCTCTCGCTCGCCGTTGGCGCCTCGATGCCAAAGTGCTTCAACAGGGCCTTATACTCGAGATCTTTCTGTTCGAACGAGGCGTTCCCGAAAACAGGACCAGATTGAAGAATAGCTCGATCGAACAGTCGTTCCTCGGAACCAGCAGCATGATAGACCAGTGAGATGCTCCCTGCCGACTCAGCAAACGCCGTGATGTTGTTGGAATCGCCATCGAAGCCGCCAATGAACTTCTTGATCCAGCTGAATGCCGCACGCTGGTCTTGAATTGTCAGATTGAACGGGCCATATGGCGAGGTCGACGGATCAGCTTTGTATTCATCAAACACATCTTGACACACAAGACTGCCAAGCCAGTTGAGTCGGTAGCCAATGTTGACAGTAACGACCGGCTGTGAGATGTGGGCAGAGTACGCGGCCAGTGGACCGTTGGCATGGAGTCCGTCAACATGGCCGACACCTTCCTGGAGACCACCACCATGAACGTATACCATCACCGGAAGCAGCTTGGCTGGATCTTTCGCAGCCAAAGCGTGCTCAGGCACCGAGATCGTGAGGTTGAGACAAGTGAACTCGTCCAAGGCGATTCCAATGTCATCCTCGAGCCTACCTCCATACGAGCCGAACCATGTATCGCTCTTCCCATCAACCTGAGGGCATGCTGCCCCAAACGTTGTGAAGTCTCTGTGAGGTCTGTCGTCAAAATCTGCTGGTATGGCATCAAGTGGCAAGCAAGGTGAGAAGCGTCGTGGGACAGTAGCATAGGGTATGGATCGAAATTGTGCGATTGTACCTTTCGGGTAGTGCTGCGACTGTATCAGGCGACCTTTCAGAGGGCCCAGCTGGACATGGTCGAGGGTGTAAGTTGATCCAGTGTACGGTAGTCGACCGCTTGGTCTTTGAACATTCGCCATGGCGAGGAGACGATGGTGAGGTCGACCTTAGGGTTAGTATCGTCGGACGGGTGCCGTCTATCTCAGTCCGCTTTCCTTGCATAGCAGCATATCATATGTGTTGCCTTACCCACCTTTGTATACATCATACCTGAGTTGGAGTACCTCCATCGGCAAAGCTCATTGAGCCGGGACCAAGGATTGCTGATAAATACGAATTGCTACAACCAATGATATATGGTCTCAACGACCGACGTCTAGCTTCAGACGCCGAAGGTCCACTTTCAAGGCGTGCCCTCCATTGCATAATGAGGTGAAGCTAAGCTAGAGCAAAAGAATGGTCACAGACTAGATACAAGATGATGCAGTTGTGCAAGAAAGAAGCTCAAATTGCTAAGCTAAGGTACGGCTGCTACCTCGGTCAGACGGCTATACTTCGGTTCTGGTCACGTGTCAATGCCACTCCTTGCTTGGCAGCGTCCTACACGGAGGTTCCGACGCTCATGATTACTGGTGTACAGTATGAAGCGGATTGCTAGCATTCGGGACATCTATTTCGCTCGAGTATGATGTCGTCCGCGACAACCTGTCGAAGACACGGGAGACAGCATGAAGACGCGTTTTTGGCATGTACCCAGCCACATGCTGAGACTTGCTGACGACTTTGATCGCATACAGAGGCTTCACGCGTGTGAGGACATGCATCAATTCGACTGTTGACGCACAGTCTCTGGAGGTCACGATCTTGTCGCTGCAGTTGCTTTGCTTCCACAGGATGAGCGCCTGGCCTACTGAGGTCTGGTATAGTGGCCCGCATCGACGCAATTCTGCTACCATAACACGGTATGATTGATATCGCTGCGTGACAGTCCACGCCTATCATCACCGCTGCCATCGCACGGCGGCCGTGAGGAGCTCCTCCAATCGTAGGTTTTGGAAATGATGTTTGATAAGACACTTTTTCTATGGACTCAGTATCCGATTTTGGACACTCCTTCCTGGTGGAGTTATCCGTCCTGTGCCGGCCAACCAGATCACGACTGTTGAGATGTCTTCTACTTCATCCGGCAATCACGCTGCTTGCTATAACGAAGACAGGCCTAGTCCATGCGGCTCCAGGTCGAGCTAATCTTCTTCGGGCATCTTGAATGAGAGCACCGATACTTGCTGATAACCCCGGAACCGTCTCCAATGGGGTCTCCTTCCGATGACCGAGAAGTGCTATCGCCTGAGTGCTCAGAAGGTCGAGCCCCTCGCCTTCGTGCGGCAGTGTGTCAGCAGGGCCATAATAACTGCTCAAGGTCTTAGTATATCATTGCAATGACCCAAAGACTTCGACTGCCTATCTCATTTCATATCAGCTGCCAGCATACGCACCAAGATGGCCCCAGCAATACTCAACTACTTTACCAGCAATGCCACGCCCGCCAAGTCCGAGCGGGAGGAGCCTATTCGTGCTCTCCCTGCCAGCTGGTACAACTCGAAGGAAATGTTTGATTTAGAGAAGCGTGCTATCTTCTCGAAGAAGTGGCAGCTCATTACACATAAGAGCAGGCTACCGAATCCTGGAGATTGGATCAAGTTCGACATCACAGGCTACGAGTTTGTGCTTGCCAGAGACAGGAAAGGCACCATCAACGGCTTCCATAACATCTGTCGACACCGAGCATTCCCGGTCATTCAGGGCAAAGAAGGCAACGCTAAGATATTTGCTTGCAAGTATCATGGTTGGAGCTATGGCCTTGACGGAAAGCTCGCCAAAGCACCCAAATATGATGAGCTCGACAACTTCGATAAGTCCCAGAATGGCTTGTTCAAGATACACACAAGAGTAGACAGCAATGGCTTCATCTGGGTCAATCTGGACGCCTCCGAGAATCCCGAACCTTGGGAAGTTGAATTTGATGGCGTAGACAGGCAGGAGAGACTGAAGCAGTACAACTTTGACGACTACGTGCTTGATCACGAGTACCAGATGGACGGCCCATACAACTGGAAGATTCTGGCTGACAACTTCAATGAATGCTATCACTGTCCGACGACTCATCCTGACATACCACAGCTTGCAGATATTGAGACACTGGACACTGAGGGCAAGCTTGGTACTATCACGCACAAGTCAGCACAGACTGAGGAGCAGAAGCGCGACGGGCTGGCGATCTCCAGCAATTACTTCTTTCCGAATGTTTCGGTCTCTGTCTTGTAAGTTGATACCCACTGGCGGGACGGTCGCTGTGATCTCCCGCTGCTGTCTCCTGTCCCGATCGCCACCTTGCACACTCGCCAAATCACATGCGCCATAATCGGTCTCCAGTAGTTTATCATGACTAATTTCCATGGCAGACCACATTTCATCATGCTCCAACGCTTCCTCCCTACAGGACCCTCTTCTTCATCTATGCACTACCAAATCTTCCGGAATAAGCACTCTCCACGCGAGTCATTCGAGCTCATTGCGAACCTCTATGCACGCGTTGTATCTGAAGACAAGGCGCTTTGCGAGCTGGCGCAGCAGAACCTCAATGCGGGGATTTTCGTGAATGGGGAACTACATCCGAGATTGGAGAAGGGCCCACTGTACTTTCAGAAGGTGAATAGGGAGGTGATCAGGAAGCATTACGAGATGGAGAAGAAGTTGGGACGGGAGGTATGGCCAGCTAGGCAGGTCGTGGGCAGGACGAGTGTGGGCGGCGGCGTAAGTGTAGAAGATGAGGAACTGTGCGAAGGGCTGTGTAGCCGCGGCGGTAGCAAGGCAGTCGAGTGGTGATAATGTACATGTGCCATGGTATACGTGGTAGTGCTAGCATTTTACTGGTATATCTGGGCAGGCATGGCGTTGAAGGCGTCGAACAAGTCATCAATGGATTACTTTGCAAAGTTTACGTCTAATCACAAGCTTGCATACTCACAGGCACTAGTTTATGATACCTCATCGTCGTGCGCGTTGGCTGTTCTCCAACCGGTTGACACGACTTGCGTCATTTGATCCTAAATGACGATTATGGGTCCATTTCGCTCAGAAGCATCAACCCAGCCACGGTACATTCAGCCACATCATCACTTACGGCACGCGAACGAATTGTGACGAAGAAGGTGTGGTCCATCGCCTCTCCAAGAAGCAAGACCATCAGATCGGTCTTGGCTGTTGCTGAGGTCTGTCGGCGCCACACAGTATGGTGACTACGAGAAGCCGCTCTGCCGCCGTGGCAGCGAGCCAGGCCGTCCCAGAGCGGCGTAAAGCTATTGCACAGCCAAGTCAAACCGCTACGAAATACTCGGATAATCCTTATGATGCCAAGGATGTCCCCAAGACGCCGGATCTCGATGAACATTCCGAGACTTTTATCGAGTCCGGTGACGACCAGGTGAGCTCCAAGTCGGTAAGCGATGCATACGATGCCCTTTCAGAGCACGATGTCTCGGGCGCTTCGTCTAGTGAGGTTGGCGACGATGAGGATGAGGAGCATGATGAAGATATCGAGGACGGTGAAGATGTCGAGGACGATCAGGACGAAGCTATCGAGAGAGTCAAAGACGCTTTGGCTGGGTCCAAGACGGATGAGTATACTTGGGAGGACTTTCCTGGTGAAGTCAAGGTAAGTCTGCATCACTGTTCTCTCCTGGATGCGGAAGGATTACCGCGGGCTCGTGATCAACCTCTTGTCTCGAGCGACGGTCGACGCTCCTCTCAGCCTGTCATACTAAAGTCTTCAATCAGAACAAGATCTATCGTTACCTCATGAAGTCCCACAAACCACTCAACTTCGAGCATGCCGAGTTGAAAGACATCAAGAACCTGCCCAAGGAATTCTGCCTATCTGGTCAGATGCTACGGTGTAGCAAGCAGGTTTGCGCGGAGTGCCAGCCCATCCTCTACGGCGAGAACGTTATTCAGGTCTTCCAAAATCTGAAGGACTTCACCGGAACTGCTACCTCGCGCCGCCGTCAGCTCATCCGCAAGATCTGCATCTCAACCAAAATGGCCCCTAGGATCATCAACAAGGCTCGCAAGGCAGAGATCAAGAGCTTGAAGAACCTGCTGGAGATTGTTGTCGATGGTGGCGTATGCCCTGCTAGATTGACCGGGAAGAGCGAGGACATGCAGGAAGAGCTTGTGAGGGCTACCTTCGAAGAGACAGACCATCGCGATCTCAAGTCTCTCCTGGTGGACCATGTCGACGTACAACAAACATATCTCATGACGGGCCAAACATACGTTGCTACTGGTGTAAGTGATGCAGCCCACAGCTGGAAAACTCACTAATATGTGCAGCCCGATGATCCTAGCCAATATACCGAATTTCGCTGGGACATCATATCGACTGGCGGCGAGAATCTGGAGCTCAGCCTTGCTGGCCGCAAGGTCTACACGACTGACAAGAAGACTGGCTATCGATGCTACATCGGCTGAGTGCGAACAGATGTGCGAGGCCATCGAGAAGGTGGGCTATGACTACTATGATATCAAGCATGAGACGGAACTCGACAAACTCGACTGCAGATAACGGACATACGATGCGATGTCGATGTAAGTGTACGAATGGTCAACGAAGACATGCATGCAGCCATGTGTGTTGATGTACTATCAGACGGTCAAATTAAATACACACCTGAATGATACCCAGAATAGATGCCTTACACAGTGCCGTGGCCAAACGACACCAAGTCTCATACTACCTGTAGGCTGTCATACACATCATATCACGTCTTGCTTGAGATCTTGGAGCCGGGGGATGCATGTGCCTGGGTGTGCTCATCAGCCTCGTATACTTGATATACCTGGCTCTGCCCTGAGCATCGGACGATGTTGCTCAAGGCCGCGCGGGTAGCCGTGTTCGCACCGTGATGTTTACGATGGAGGGCGCTTTTGAGGAGGGTGTGAGCTAGTTAAGAGAGTGGCTGAAAGGACAATTCATGAACACGACCACGTCTCGAATGCAGATCCGGTCCAGGCACCAAATCGCTTGAAGCTACCAGGACAAGACGACAGACTGCATATATATGTGTTGAAGAGATCCTTCAATTTTGTGTCCAAGATCTTATGAGATGGACAGACCACAATCTCAACGTCTTGCATGATCAGTGGTCCGGCCGAAGTAATGTACGCGAGCTTCTCTGTTGTTAGATGTCCCTTGGTAATAGGTGTGCACGACAGGGTCTCCCATATAGCAGCCAGCACCTGTGAGGTCTCGAAGCAGTGAAGGGTCATCCGGTCTCGTGAGTATCATCTTGTCAACCGGTCGTAGATCCGTCCATCAAGTTTTGTCATCCGGCTTCGGTATATCTCCGGCGCTATTCGAATCACTTTACGCGAGACGTGTCCAGCACGTGCGATGTAAAGGAACCACATCAACGACGCAACAACAGGGTAGACAGCGCCAGTGACTCTCAGCTTCCTCTTCTGCGCAGACTCCGACTTCAGAAGCTTCATCATGTCGGACTTCGAGGACGATATGGACGTGGACGCCCCACCCTCGAAAGACACCTCCATACAGTTCAATTCAGATAATGCTGCAGCGAAGGGAAAGCGGATAGCGGCCGATCTGCCGGTGGAAGCAGAAGACAACCTGCCATGGTGAGTGACTCGTGCTGCTTTAGAGGATGCAGGCTGACTGAGCAGGGTCGAGAAATACAGACCGAACACATTAGAGGATGTTGAAGGCCATAAAGACATCATCTCTACCATAAACCGCTTCGTCGAGCAGAACCGGCTTCCACATCTCCTCTTGTACGGTCCTCCAGGTACCGGCAAGACATCCACCATCCTAGCGTTAGCACGACAGATCTACGGAGCAAAGAATATGAGACAAATGGTCCTCGAGTTGAACGCATCAGACGACCGTGGTATCGATGTTGTACGAGAACAGATCAAGACATTCGCCTCGACCAGACAGATCTTCTCGACAGGCGGAAAGGCACCGACGAAGTCAGGCCTTGGTGCTTTTAAGCTCATCATTCTCGACGAGGCCGACGCCATGACGAGTGCCGCGCAGATGGCGCTGAGACGAATCATGGAGAAGTACACCGCCAACACCAGATTCTGCATCATTGCAAATTACACACACAAACTCACACCCGCTCTGCTGTCGAGGTGTACACGATTCAGATTCTCGCCGCTGAAAGAGGACGACATCCGACAGCTTGTTGATCACGTGGTGTCTGGAGAGAACATCAACATCCAAGCAGATGCAGTTGACTCACTGGTGAAGCTGTCGAAAGGTGATATGAGACGTGCGCTGAACGTGCTTCAAGCATGCCATGCCGGGTCAAGGCCACTGCCAATACGCGGACAGCCACCTATCAAAGACTCGGACATCAAGTACGAATTGATCACTGTTGCTACGATATACAATTGCATTGCTGCGCCAAATCCAGAGGACATTCGGGAGATTATGGCCACGTTGTTGAAAACAGCTGACGTCACATCATGTCTGACCACTATCAACAAAATCAAGCAGAGTCGAGGCCTTGCATTAGCGGATATTCTGCAAGAGCTCGTCGATCAGTTGAATAAGCTAGATGTCAGTGCGGCGACGAGAGTGACTTGGCTTCAGGGTCTGTCAGACATAGAATATCGCTTGGCCGGAGGTGGAAGCGAAGGGATTCAGACAGGTGGAATGGTCGGAGTAGTGAGGACTGGTGTGGAGCTGATGGGCGACAAGGGTGTCAATGGCGAGAGTATGGCTCTTGACTGAGCCCGGGGAAAGCCTCAGCTACTCAATGTTGACGACTTCAAATACTTACGCGTCTGAGCTGATGGCTGGGCATGCTTCGTCGGCGGAGACAGAGTGTACTCGGGCCCGAGGTTGCAGGACCTGGGCCAGACGTTTCACAATGCAACTGCCCGATCTCGACTCTCAGGTCAGCAATGCCACGCAACCGGTGTTGCCAATTGCGGCAGTCTGTCCAGCGTTGGAGCACGCCAGTCAGCGAATTTGGTACGGCCCAGCGTCACCAGTGTCGCTGTACTCGCGGAGATCCTGGCTTCAGCCTTGCTAGTCTGAGCATTGCAGCTGGAAGCCGGACCGGAGTGCGCCCTACCATGGCTGGAGGTGCAGAATACGGCAACTGATTGCACATGTAGACCTGCCGGCAGAGTCGGAGGGCAAATACCTGGTCTGCAATAATGTACACCAACGAAGTGGAAATGATCATCAAGAACTCTCAGAAGACTCGATATGTTCCATTTCGTTAGCCTTACAGCTCATTGCGCGGCCATACACCTGTGATGCCATTTCTCCGCCCTGTTGCAATGCAGCGCGCATTTTGTAAGTGACCGGAACAGTCGCCTTCCTCATTGATTCTGACATCTTTCCTACTTCACGATTCAACTCTCCGCAGCCTTCTCCTTCGGTCCGCCCTCCCCCTTCCCCTCCACCTTCCGCTCCACCTGCCCTTCCACCCTCTCGCCCCCAGTAAACTTACTCCTCGCCCTCAACCATCCACCCCACCTCCAAAGCACAAACATTCCCACAATCCCAATCACAGCCACGCTTGCAATCAAACTAACCCCCTTCCCGATCCCCAAATTCACATACAAATAATGTGTACTCTGCACCATTGCCGCCGCCGCAGTACTCCGACACAGATCATTCGCCGCGAACAAACTCGCCACGTAGCGCGGGTAGCTTAGCACGATATAGCAGATGATAGCCTGAAAGACCCAGAACGAGGAGACGGCTTGGAAGGTGGTGGCGATGTTGGGTACGATCCAGTGGATCGAGCCTGAGTTGGCTGTCCATGCGAACATGAAGAGGAATGCGGAGACTCCGAAGACGCCGAAGAGGCCCGGAATGAGCCAGTCTTCTTGTGGGACAGGGCGGGCGTGTTTGGCGTGGTAGGCTCGGGCGCGTGGGATGAAGAAGGTGTGCAGGTAGAGGCAGTAGGTGAGGTAGCCAATGAAGCCGCCAAGGCCCAAGGAGATGAAGGTCAGGGACAGGGATTGGGTGGTGAAGTGGTAGCGTTCGAGGTAGACGATAGGGAAGCACTCGAAGAAGGAGTAGTAGACGCCGTAGACGAGCATGCTGTAGACGGCGGCGAAACCAATGGCCGGGTCCTTCATGGAGATCTCGGTTGGCTTGATCATGGTGTTGGTGATGATCGAGCTGAATGTGATGGGCTCAAGCTCTGCAGCGGAGTGGTATTGGTTGTCGCCGGTCGCGAGACGTATGCGCCGGGCGCGGCGTAGGAGGATGTTTGAGTGAGAGGTCTCGGGCAGGAGGAGCAGGAGAATGAGGACTGGGATGGATATGATGACGACTTCGCGGAGCGGCCAACGGAAGGAAGTGTTGATGGTGTAGGCAGCGATTACTGGTCCGACTGCGGGTCCAACGTACTGTGCTAACACCCAGAGGGAGTATGCATATGGCGCAGAGTAGACATTGTAGATGTCGTCGATGGATGCGACTCCTGTGGCGAGCGGCGGACTGCCAAAAAAAGCCTGAAAGAACCGCAGGACGATAAAGGCTGCGTAATTGTCGATCCAACAGAGGACGAGGGAGATGATGATGAAGACGATGAAGGAATAAAGATACGGCGGGTTTCTGCCGACGAAGCGGAGCTCAGATAGAGGGGACCAGAGCAGAGGTCCTAGGGCGTAGCCGAAGACATAGACTGATAACCCCATTGTGGCAACGTCGAGAGAAACGCTGTACCTCTCGATGACGATGTCGACGATTGGGATGATGACCGAGGCGGAAGTATACACCACGAAGGTATAGAGTGTAATGATCGTCATAACCCATCTCTTCTTCGCTGGGGACCAGTTCCGTGGATTATCTTTGTCGTCGGGCCCGTTCCAAGCGACGAGCCGGGCGGGAGATTTGTGTTGCAGCGGGTCGTCCTTGCCAGTGGAAGATTCATGCTTCCCATGCTCAGTAGGCGTACCGACTTGAACTGGCGCTTGGTAGTCTGGCAGCTCTTCAGCATACAGCAGAGAGCCTTTGAAGCCAGTGAGTCGCAGGAGGGCTCCCAAGGGCGTGTCGCGCAAGTTGTGTGACATCTCTGTCAACGCAAGTAAAAGCATGGTGCAGCCAGTCTGAGGTTCAATGAACAAAATAAAAGTCAGTCCTACCGCATTCGGGGCCTTTGTACTTCACCGGTAGTTCTCGAAGCCATCGGTCGTAACACTTTCTGATATCGGGAATCACTTCTGGCAGTTGCAGCGGAGCTCGCGGCCGATCTGACTGGCGACCAGGACGCTTTGAGCTCGTCATCTCACCTGCGCGGACTGGTTGCGGCCGGAGACATGCACTCATGTTGGATAGATGGGCCTTTTGCATTGACTGTCGCAAGACTAGCTTGAGTCGACTCATCATCCAGGAGGATCAGGCCCATGATCGGATTTATGCCCTTTTGAGGATCGGAGTGTAAGTCGCACTCTGCCTGCTCTTCATAAGACTGATCTTGCCAGCAATTGTCGAGCATCGTCTGCTCATTCAAGACTCTCAACGACTTAGTCGGACTGTCGAGCTCTGGTGGTCCGACTCGAATAGAGGGAGATTAAGCGAAACGTCACCCGGGTTTCTTGGCATCTCAGGTCCCACCATCGTCTGTTTGCATTCAATGCCAAAGGTTAACCAGTTCAGGTACCGTGTATGACCATAGGCTACGCAATTCGAAACGCTTATGAGATCATGTCAAGAGAAGTCGACATGCCCATTTCTGGGTCTATGCCGAACATAGGTATCCCCACATGTTGGAGCAGCCTTGAGGGCTTCACCTCAATTCGGGCTCAAGTGCCATACTTGGGAGGGTCACAAGTACGTGCATCGAAGGGAGGATCACACGAATCGATCTAGACAACGATGTGGTATGATGCCGGATGATATTGACTTCGACAGATGAACGCTTGCGTGTCTGTTCGATCGACGGACCTACACGAGCGCAGCAAGTCTCAACTCTGGTCTTTGCAATTGTTCAACAACTGTATCGCTCAGTTATATGCAGGATTCTTCGCCGCCTCTGCCATCGTCACTCTGGTCTCGCCGTCGTATACGCGCAGAGCGTCCCGCGCGCGCACCGCCTCATCGGTAATGAGACGACTGATGTCCTCAGAACGTGATATAAAGCGAGCCTTGAATGGCAACGGTCGGATATTCTCGCTCGCAGAATAAGCGAAAAGGTCTAGCTTAATTTCCTGACCCTGTTCGTTATATATTAGCTTCGCAGCACCTCAATCGTACGGCGAATGAACTCACATTCTGGTCAAGACCTGGGCGCATGTCAAAAGCCAAATGACTCTGGCGAGACTGTAGTGCAAGCCTTGTTCAGCAAGCGGCTGTCCACTACATACTCTCCTGCCGAAGCCGAATGGATTGCTGCCTCGAGCATTCGGATATGGACGTTCCAGGCCGTTCAGAAAGCGTTCGGGCCTGAAGACGTCTGGTTCCGGAAAATCTCTGGGATTTCGGTGAATCGCCCACATATTCGCCGTGACGTTAGTGCCTGCAGGGAAATGGTAGCCTTTGTAGTCGAAGTCAACGGTATTGGCATGCGGGATGCCTGCAAGGATTGTGACTGTGCGCCAGCGGAGTGCCTCCTTCACGATGGCCTCGATATATGGAAGCCGGTTCTCCGCAATGTCCTCCCAACTTGGTGAGCGATCTTTCCCAACAACGCTGTCGATCTCCGCCTGTGCCTTTCTTTGGACATCCGGAAATGCACACATGGCGAGTATGCAACTAAGCATGGTACTTGTTGTCGTGTCCACTCCACCGCCGAGAAGATTGCCCGCAAGTCCAGCCACCTCAAGGTCAGTAAGGCCCTCCTTCTCCTGGCCGAGGATGAGGCGTTTCGCAAAGTTGTCCTCAGGTGCGTCGGCGCCCTCCTTGGATAACATCCAGAAGAACCTCGCTCCAATAGCGGACCCGTGCCATAAGTCCGTTGGAAACTTATACAGCCATCGCGGAAGCTTGCAAAGCCAAGGCAGCGCTTCAATGATGTAGAGACCCGGAATGACCAAATCCACTCCTTCCATCAACTTCAGTGCCTGTTGGGCAATAAGGTCGTTCTTGCGGTCGATTCTGCGTCCCCAACCAACGATCGATGTGACTGATACACTGTACCTTTCGATAGACATTACATAGTCTTCCGGGTCTTCCAGAATATCTCGAGTGAGGATCTTAGATTCGTCTGCTTGAAAGCCCTTATACGACCGAACAGCCTGTGTTCCTACTGCAGTGTGCTAAGACTCCCGGTCAGTTCATTGCACACAATTGGGTACGGGTATGATGTGCATACCATGAGCCGACGATGCAATCGCCATCGGTCACCATAAGGCAGGACTGTCTGATTCGTTTCGGTCAGATTGATGGCATCGCCCATGGCAATCAAATGTGGCCGGGAAGACCAGATGTCGGCTCTCTTCTCCATCAGCTCGCACGCATCCCACGCATCGTTGATAATGATTCGAGGCTCACGACCGACCCATAGTGTCAGCATCGTACTGTCGTACTTTTTGGACCACTGTTCCCACTCAAGCCAGGGACGATCCTTCGGGGTCTGGAAGTAATTTCCAAATAGCGGCCATGGCATTGGACCTGGCGGCAACGAGCGCCGCCTGTACAGCATGCGTGCATAGTCGACAGCAACAGCGCCAGCGGCGAGGAGCAACGCTGCTGTGAGCAAGCGAGCAAGTAGGCCCACGACTGACGAGGTGAGAGACTGCATCGTGGAGTGCAAGGGCCTCTGTGGAAGTGGCAGTACTGGCTTGAATGTACCTTTTCAAAGCTCAGAAGACCTCTGATATTGAACAGCAGCAGGAAATAATAGCCATCTCTCTGGGATACTTGGAAGTATCAATATATACTGGCACATCGCCGCCCCTGGGCATACAGCAAATATGCAGACTTTGACTACCCTACCTCTGCCCATCTTGGTGCTGCGAAGAGGTCAATGAGAGTGTGAACTTTCTTCATTGCCCCACGATCCACTGAACCTAGGCATGGGGCTTCTCCGAGCTTTGTGGGGAGGTAGCGTAAGTCGGACACTTGCGTTCCCGGGTTCCGGCCTCCGACCGACCATAAGTGGAAATGGAGTGCTTGGGATGTGGCGCGATGTTGTAAATGCTGCACAGAGGAATAGGGAAGCTATCATAGGTGCTAGGCAGGAGACAACAAATGACAGTATTGTAGTAAGGCTGGGAGTCGGATCAATCGTGTTCCAATCCCTTGGCAGGCGCGTCACGAGCCAAGCTTCAAATCAGCAGGTCCATAAGGCATGGTCGCCCATGTGCCTTTCCCTACATTGGCCGTGAGATGCAGTCGCATTAAACACAATAGTCACTACAATTGTTTGACCATGATCCAGTCGATCTGAACACATCTGCCCATTCTGAACTCGTGATCGCCAACACGTTCGAATCCTGCCTTCTCGTAAACACCCTGCGCGACGAAATTTCCCTCCCATACACCGAGCCACATATTGATGACCGGATCAGTTTTCTTGCTAGCATGAGTTCTTGTTTTCCTGAGCTTCCGCTGTCTGAGCCTCCGCGAGGCTGACTCCTCACCATCGTCATCGGCATCCGCCTCCTCTTCATCGTAGTCTTCAGGGTCTTCGCTTGGCTGCTTTCTTGCTGCGAGACTTCGTGCTAATTCCTGGGCAGCTGCAATCAACGCGCGGCCGACGCCAAGACTCTGATGCTCGGACGAGATGTAGAGACGCTGGAGTTCTACTAGTGACTCTTGAGGAAGGTTTGAAAGACAGGGCTCGGTGGTATGATATGCGATCTCGACAAAGCCAAGAACCTCCTGCACTTCCGGTCGGTCTGATGATTTCGATGACTTGACGGCCACCAAGAAGTGACGATTCGGGTCTGCAAAATCGGCTTGAATCGCTTCAAGACTGTAGCTGTCAACAAGGTACTGGGCCAGGTCAGCCGGCGGTATGGAGAAACCGAAAGTCGCGGCGAAGACCGAGCGGCCTATATTGCATATCTGATCTGCGTGCGAGACATGTCCGGGCTGTATCGAGAAGGCCTGTTGAGTTTTGCATGGTGCAGCCGCTGTAGCTTTAGCGATGTCGGCATCGATTTCGATGGATGACTGTGACGATACTGAGCTCGGCTCTGTCGCTGTACCGCCAGATTCCGAAGTTGATGTGGCAGTGGACGTTCGCTGAAGTCGCGCCCAAGCATCACTGCCAAGCTGGAGGATTGATTCAGCAGCCTCGTTATTAATGCGACCGTGGTATGGCCGGATCACCTCTGGTAAAGTGGCCGGTAACGACGTGGCCATGGATGGCGCCAACAGCATACTCTCAGGTATTGTAACGCTAGGCAGGAAGACCACGAAGCTGTCGTTACTTCGTCAAAGGGTTTCGGTGAAGTGATATGGGTTATTGGCTGGATCTCAGCCCTGTGATCCGGCTCAGTCTCGATAATGGTGAAATTCGTCCAATCTCGTGTTCCTCGTTTGGCAGGAGTTCTATCGTTCACGCTGACGTCAATCGTCGTTGTATCAGATGGTAGGGTGCAAGATAAGGATAGCTCTGCTCTGAACCGGTCGAGGACGTTGTGAACGTATAAAAAGTAGTAAGACCACAATATAAGTGAGATAAGCGCCCTGTGATATCTATTCGGACATCAGCTTTCCCCGGATTTTCAGTCAGTAAGCTAGAGATTTTGACAAAGAACGCAGAATCTTCACTCGAACCGCCTTTGGCCGGGTGATAAAGTCAAGAAACCCTCTAGAATGACATTATCGCGCCCTAATAATGTAACTTCACTTCAAAGGGACAGGAAAACTCGCACCGTGTCAAACACAAGGAGGACGCAGGCAGTGAAAGGGCGTAATGATGGGCGCATACACGAGATTTAACGACCCTACAACTGGCAAGCAATCCAGCGCTGCGCCGGGCCGATCGGACGTCCTGATCTGAGAAGGCCAGCAGATCAGCGCTCGAAGTTAGCAGGAGGATTGTAAAAGATGCGCCCTTTGATGGAAAGAGAGACGGAAAATGTCCAACATCTGATTGGTCAATGGCACATCGGAGGAAAGCGGCGGCCACAGCAGCACAACGGGTAAGTGCGGCTTGTGGAGGAAGGTCCGATCCTTCAGCAAGCGACAATGGACACGACGACATTGTTAAGGCTTGAAAGCTATTGAGGGCGAAGAGAAATTTTTGAGGCTCAATCGAGCAACATGCTGGAGCCTACGACGGAATGCTAATTTCTACATTCCAACAGGAGAAGCCGAGGGACTGCCACCTCACTAGAGCAGGAGTCGACTTTTACCAGTCTTCGCATGCGCCTCTGACATGTCCCGCTCAGCGCCTGTTGAAGTTGAGATATCGACTGCCAATGAACAACAACACCAAATTGCTGACAATAAACGCTGCAAAGATGCCCAAGTCCCTCCATCGATCGTCAAAGCTGATCTGAAATTGATCGTAGAATTGATCGCCAACCTTGTATGCGCAGTACTGACAGACGTCACTGACATTCGACACCAAGTATCCTCGCCCACCACTGCCGAAGAATTCTGACATGTAAGCGCCGCAATCCTCTCCACTGGGTGCAGGGAAGGAGTTGAGCTCTCCTTGTGTACAAACCACAGGCAGGCCGTGAAGCTCGGTGGTGACCATGCCAGACACGAGCCGGGTGAAAGGATCCAGCTCGTACAGCCAAGCGCGCCAGAATTTCGGTATTTGTGGTTTTGGGATTGCCACACCGCAGAAGAGCGCGAAGGTGATGACAACGAAAGGGTTGATGAGACTGGAGATGAACGATGATGGCGTCAGTGCTGCAATCATCTGACCCATAGTGACCGAGAAAAGCTCGGTAATGAGGACCATGAAGAACTGGTAGCCGGCGCGATCACTGGCGTTGTTGAAGCCAGGAAGATAATAGATCGGAATGAAGAAGCCTAGCGTGCAAAGAAGTGAATATGGCATCTCAGCTTGGACCATGGCGAATGCGAAGGGGAACTGCTTGTACGCTTTGGCGGCGGACTCTCGGTAGAAGATCAGGCGTGAGAGGTCGTACATGGGCTCGACTTGGGCGAGGATGAGTGCGGGAATGATTGTGACCTGGAAGATGACGAAAATTCGGTATTGAAGTGATGAGCGCGAGTCGTCTAGCTGGAGGAAAGCTAAGCCAGAGAATAATGCGATCGAAACGTGGTTGAACAGACGTGTGAAGCCGTAGTTGGGCGAGCGCCAGAAAGCCAGGTGAGTCCTCCAGGAAACAATCTTGATTTGGTGCCAGAGCGGTGTAGCGTACTCCTTCTCGTCGGCCGGCGGTGCATCGGAGATCTCTTGTCGACGGCTTCGCTTCATCTCGACAATGTCGACCTTGACGGTAGCAAGCTCGTCACTCTCACGCCAGATCTCGCCCCAGTCTTTGTCGCCTATTCTAGCGGCAATACCGGCGCCGATCGCGTCAAGCATCTAGAAGATCTGGTCAGCAGTAGCTCGCAGGAACGTGGAAGCAGAGAACATACCCATTCTGCTGGATTAACATCCGACGGGCAGTCTGCTCCATTTTTGTGGAAATACTCCAGCAGCACGTGCGCAT
The DNA here is from genome assembly GCF_001299255.1 of Cyphellophora attinorum. Lineage (NCBI taxonomy): Eukaryota > Fungi > Ascomycota > Eurotiomycetes > Chaetothyriales > Cyphellophoraceae > Cyphellophora > Cyphellophora attinorum. The sequence goes on along the minus strand of NW_017253257.1, from coordinate 159,567 downwards.
CGCGACCGATGTCACCGAAGTAGACAGTCTCACCTCCCCTCTGCAGCAGTAGTAGTCGATCGAAGTTCTCGAATAGTGCACTGTTGGCTGATGAATGGTACACAAGATCGCTTGGCCGGCAGCGGCAAGCTTCTTCAGGAATCGCACGATGTTGAACGCAGACTGCGAGTCGAGTCCACTTGTCGGCTCGTCGAGGAAGAGGAGAAGGGATGGCTTCGCGGCCAACTCTACGCCGATCGTGACACGCTTGCGTTCCTCGACCGAGAGGCCGCTTTCCGGACTACCAATGATCGCATCGGCAAGGTTCTCGAGCTCCAGCAACGACAGGACTTCCTCGACATATGAGTATTTCTGTTCCTGAGGGGTCTCATACGGTTGGCGCAGGTTCGCGCTGAATCTTAGCGCCTCGCGCACCGTCTGTGTGGACTCGTGCACGTCAAGTTGCTCGGCATATGAAGTGCCTCGCTGAAATGCAATACCTGGCTTCTCGCCGTCAACCAGGATATCGCCGCCGATCACTCCCACATTCTTGCGCGCTGCAAGCACGTCTAGGAGTGTTGTCTTGCCAGCTCCGGAAGCACCCATCAGAGCTGTAAGCTGGCCGGGTTTGACGTAGCCAAACACATCTCTTAGTAGTCTCAGCTGTCCGCTCGGTGTAGGAACATCGTACGTGAGATTCTCCCAAGTCAGGATGGCCTTGGACGCAATATTGAGCTCGGAATTGTCCTCCGCGTCTTGTTGCTTCAATTGTCGTCTCCTTTTCCGTTCCTGAAGCTTGATGTTGAGCTCTTTTCGCTCCTTGTTCTCCTTCTGGAAATATGTGACGGTCCTACCGCCTGCGCCGTACTTGACAGTCTCACCCAGCGTAACATTCGTGAGCAAAAATCCAATGATTAGTGCAATTATGATGCCAAAATTGCGCCATAGATTGTCAGGATTGTACGAGAAGGCGGTCTTGATGTAGTCGGTACCCGAGACGATGTCGGATCCCGCTGTCGAGCCTGGTAGCGTACACACCTGATTCTGCAGGTTGTTGTATCCAGAACCCGAAGGGATGAGCGACTCTGAGGTGCAAGTCATCGTCAGGCGTTTGAACTCGTTCATCATCATAGCTGAGAACCCCAGGCCTAATGCATTGATGTAGAAGATCCATCGCAGCCAGACCTGTTGGCTCTGGTACTGAATAATGTAGCCAGAAGTGATCACAAACAAGGTGATAATGCATGCCGCAAATTTGATGGCATAGTCGAAATCGGGACACAAGCAGCCTATGGTACGGAAGAAGAGCGTCATGCTGAGGTATCCGGTAATGATGATCAAGGTGAACGTGAAGAAGGCACCAGCTTCTCGGACTAGTCCGGTCATAAAGTAGACGATGACGCTGAAGATGAATATCTGGACCGATGCAAATGCAGTGTCGACCAGAATTTGAGCTAACCAGAGAGCTGAGGGTCGGTGAAATGTGTATGCTCGATGCTTGTTGACGATAGGTCGTCCCAACATCGTTGAAGCAAGCTCGGCGAAAGCTGGAATGCGTTGAAAAGCAGAGCGATAAAGAGGACACCTCCTCGCGTGAAGGCGCCAGCAGATGTCTGTGGCTGGTTGAGCCACACAGTACCGGTGATGATTGCAATCACGATCGATGTGATCCAGGAAACCGTAAGTGAGAACTTATCTTGCCACTTGATCAAGAACTGTCGCTGCATAAGGGCCCAGATCTGTAGATGGAACGGTACTGAGTAGACAGAGCTCTTGGGAGTATGCTTCCTCTTACTTTCTGTGTGTGCAGCTTGAAACTCGTTGTACGTCTCTTTCTCCTCCGAGATCGACGCACGGTAGGCCCCCATCTCCTGCTGTAACCGTTTGGCATGATCTGACTTGTCGAAAGCCTCCACGAATGACGCAGCAGTTGATGGTGCGTTGTCCGCGGACCGGCCAGGCTTGTACTCGCGCTCGAATTCGTCGGTGCAGCCCGTCAAGTAATCTGGTGTTGTCTGACGGGGTTTCTCAAGAAAGCCCAACCCCTCAAAATATGCCCTGGCTTCCTTCGCTGGGCCAAAGAACACCTGCTTGCCCTCAGAAATGACCATGACCTTGTCAAATTGGTTGTAGATAGTCTCAGAAGCTTGGTAGAGCGACACGAACGTTGTTGTCTTGTAGATGTTGGTCATGATTCGCAATGATTTGGCATAATCAGATGCAGTCGAGGCGTCTAGACCCCTGGTGCTGTTATCCCACGCACACACAGTAGCTCTCGTCACCATCATTTCAGCAATCGAAACACGTTTCCGCTCTCCGCCGGACACTCCACGCATGAACGGATTGCCGACCACAGTGTTGATGGTATGCTCGATGTTGAACATCTTCAGTAGCAACGCAACTACTGCGTCTTTGAATTCCTTCTTGCTCATACCATTTGGGCGTTTGCCTGGCGTCTTCGTGTCTAGAGCAAAGCCAAGCGTCTGGCCAACGGTCAGTGACGGATGATGCACATCGTCTTCTTGGTTATACACGGCTTCTCCACGATAGCGCTTCTCGAATGTCTGCGAGTCGAAAGGGCCGTATAAGACCTCGCCGTCAATCCCAGTATATCCATAGCGCTGATTCGCAATGACTTTCAAGAACGATGTGCATCCACTTCCGGGCCTGCCTAGAACCAGAACCATCTCACCCGGCTTGGCAACACCTTTGAAATTGTGCAGTATGTCGAACTCCCGACCTTTCTTGCCCCATCCTGCAAGGTGCATGATCGTGCCGGGGACATTGAAGAAGTCCACAAAGGCATCTGGAAACACTTTGACGAAGTTCTTGACGCCGCCAATGCCCCGTACCGTCAAGTTGTCCCATATTACGCCAATGTACTTCGACTTGATGCCAGCTTCCGTGTCCGCTTCCCTAGCGCCTCTCAATGTCTCTTCGAGGTCCCATGTCTCTTCTGACGTAGCTTCTGACGATATAGCCTTCTCAATGTCATGCTGTGCTACCGGTTTTCTGCCATAAGATTGAGTCCTGGACATTCGCCGGCTGTGTGCGCTAAATGTTTTGCTAAGCTCCGCGAAATCACGCTCTGCCTGTTCGACGTCCACTCCTGACTTGGTCCGTTCCAGGCCCGCTGAGCTGCGCGACACTGTACGTGCGATCTGGGAACGCCTGTCGTGCCCGCCATGTTCAAGACTGCGTATCGATTCGGTGTCTGCGTCCGAGGGTGGGGATGTGTTCTGAGTCGCATCCACGTTCTCGTTGGCAGTCGTACCATGCTGAGAGGAGGGCCTGTCAAGACCCAACTCTTTTGACAAGGCGTCGGCCATGTATTGGCCGTCGTCGAGCGCCGCAACCACCTCAAAGTCGTAGCTGTGCCTGAGGAATCCCCGCCGCGTTTTCGCGTAGGCGTTTCTGTGCCGAGGCTTGGGGTCTCTGCGCAGCGATTGGCGAAAAACAGCCAGGAACGGATCTCGAGAGAAAAGAACGCGAGAACGAAATGATCGCAGGACGGGGTTGAAAGAGAGACGGGAAAGCAAAAGCCGATCACATGGATACTTATGATGTGCTTCCCGTCCCAAGCAATGTTTGGCTTCCTACCTATTTCATCTCCATTTTATGCCACAGTGGTGGTGCTCTTCGGATTGATTCTGGCGCCGGGAGTTTAGCCGCGCCTCCACTTGAAGGGTTCAGAGTGGGATGTACCCATGGCTCGGCTTTCCGGCAGGCAGATCCACGATTCATAAAATCGGTTAGGCTCTCAAATGGTGCTTTGATGAGCCTGACAGCTTCTTAGGAGTCATCATGATTGTCTGTGTTGAGGCATCGTCGACGTAAGGGCGTAAGATTCGCGAACTCGCAATGCATCAAACGGCACGCCATGAACCGCTTTGGACATCTGATCCTCTGCAGCAACATTTTGAGTGACTCATGTCGGACGGTCAATGAACGGACGAAATTCCTTCTCCATCCAGCCGACTTCATACCCCATCGGACTAGCGATGAAGGTACTACCGTAGTCTTGATTCACTGATCACTGATCAGCAAAGAGAGGCCGATACTACTGTACTGTGTCGTAAGTGTTGGATGCATCATCGGACGGAGGGCCCTGGGAAGGTAAGGCCTACGTCGTACGATGAGTTCGCCGTGAGATATCAGACGTCTCCGTAGGTACTCGGGTATGTTCGAACCTGTTAACGCCGCACGCATCGAGGGTCGCATAAACCTTCGTTTCTTGGAGACTCTGGGCGTTGTCCACAAAAGTTATCAGATCTCCACGTGTCTGATGAATTGATGCGCTTCGTGGGCCTTTTGGTAAGGTCAACAAAATTGCTGCCAGGCGCAGCCACGGGATGGTTCGACGGAGTTTCTGACTCGTCGATTGGACTCGCCAACAGTCTCGTTATTACCCAAGTCTTCCTTTTGCGACAGAACTCTGGACGCAACGCTGTTGATGGGAACAGGCATTATTGCTTGTTGACTTGAATGAGATCAGACTCAAGCTCATCGAGCAAGCCCGAAGTGGTTGTACAGCAGGCGCGTCTTGGGGTCCTGGTGGTCCGCAAGCACGTCTAGCCAGACCTGCCAGAAAATACTCCGGCGACGAACCCTGGAACTCAAAATATTCCGCAGTTGTGTATGCCTGGGTGCCTTCTAACTATCATCGCGGTGTGACGACAGCGTAGATATATATATGTCTACACCTTCAGGTTGTAAGACGAGGCGTTTCTAAGCAAGCAGGGCAAGCAGTGACTTCCCTTCTGGCCCCGATGATCGGTCAATGATCGCCCGGCCTTTTTCACAGGCTCTCGCATACCCTCTCAACTTGGCGACTTTCGCCCGATAAACAGGGGACCGTCGTACAGAACTAATCGTATGGTAATCAAGGTCGAGCACCAGCCTGAGCAGTGCTCTCACCTGGAGCACTGTACCGATACAAATGATCAGCAAATATCACGATGTTGCAGCATACTCCAAAGCAGTTCTGTTAGGATTATCTATCTCTTCAAGTCTCGACATATCCGCAGACACACCGACAGCACTTTGCTGTCCTTGCCAACGAACCGTTGATGATGCGACTGTTCTGAATAAAATTTCGTTGAATCTAGAACAACCATGAGACAAAGTGTCTGTAGAACCAGCTTCCATCCTTCTTGCCGGATTGCATGGCGGCTTTCCTCGCCAAGAACTCCTCCTCCTCGCGATCGATGATATCCTTGCCTGTGTAGAAATCGGCGTCGTGCGCAGTAACACGGGCGCACTTGGTCCAGAACTTATAGCCGAAGATCAAGATGAGGTAGAGAGGGATTCCAAGATATCCGGTGATGAAGGTCTTGTAGTCGAAATCTCCCCACGAACCGTGAGTGAAAGCGGCGAAGTTCTTGGTGAAGGCCACAATGATGCAGAGGAAGAGCGAGAAGTACGAGCCCCAGATTCCAAGTGGCGCGACATAGGGCATGGCTGAGTTGGGAATACCCTGAGCTTTGCGAGCCTTGACGAAGAAGATGTGCGTGACCAAGATGGAGATCCACGTCTCGAGACCGAAAATGGTTGTCAAGTTCTGGAAGTAGATAAAGACAGTCCGCGAGTCGTCCGTGACATTCATGTAGGCGAGCAGACAGAACATGGCAGACACTCCCAGGCCAACGTATGGCAAGCCGCGAGCATTCGTCCGGACGAAGATAGAAGGAGCACGACCTTCAGATGCAAGACCGTAGATCGTCCTGGAAGCGATGTAGAGATCGGAGTTGGCGGCTGAGAAGACGAATAAACAGATACATCCGTTAAGAAGTCCAGGTAGGACCTTAATACCTGCCAGCTTGATTGCGACCACGTATGGCGAAGCAGCAGCCGAGTTCGAGGACTTGTTAGCAAAGGCCAGCTCCTTGGAATTGTAGGGGACCAGCATTCCGAGAAGGATGACGGAAGCGATGTAGAAGAACAAGATTCGGTAGAAGGTGAGTCTGATTGCTTTTGGGATGGTCTTGCGAGGGTTCTGTGCCTCTGCAAAAGTCACACCCACCAGTTCCGTTCCTGAGTAAGCGAAGACGGCAGACACCATGCAGGACCACAAGCCGTAGAATCTTCCTGCGTCGCCATCGTCGATATACTACACCAATTTTAGTGATGGCCGTAATCAAATTCAGAAGTGCTTACCTCAGCGAAAGCTCCGGGATCGTTCCAGTACCTGAATCCCTTACGATCGTGATCTGGCCCGCCTCCAAGGGCGAGGATGAGTGACAGTAGAATGACGCCAACGATAACAACAACCTTGATCGATGAGAGCCAGAACTCAAATTCACCGAAGAATTTGATACCAAACCAGTTGATAGCAATGATGCAGACCAAAAAGATGGTAATCCAGACGCCCGGGTTGATCGAGGTATTCCAGTATTTGATCACCAGAGCGGCAGCAGTCAATTGAGCGGGCGTGATAATGATGTACTTGAAGTAGTATCTGGCTCATGGTCAGCACAATTAAAGGACTAGATCGATCACAACATACGTCCACCCAACCGCAAAACCGAGAGCGGGATCGCAGAACCGTGTAGCATAACCAGTAAAGCCGGAGGAAAGTGGTAGCCAAGCAGCCATCTCGCCGAGGGCGCACATGACCAAGTAGACCATGAAACCAGCGATCGAGTAGGTGATGAAAATGGAAGCAGGACCACCTCGAGCCAATGCAGCACCGGTACCGATGATGAGACCAGTACCAATCGCACCACCAATGGCTATCATAGTAATGTGGCGAGCCTTGAGACCACGGTGTAGCGCTCGACCTTCCTCATACTCAATACCGTGTACGCGCACTCCGTCAGGAGTGACACGGTGCTGCTCGCTCGTGTACTGTGCCTTGTCGTGATCATAGTCGTGGCCTTCTGGCGATGAGCTGCCCTCTTTACGGTATTCCGCCATGTTGAGGTCGGTATAGGGTCGACCTTGTAGGACTTGCGGGACAAGGTACACTCTACGAACTAGAAAGGAAGCAGGTGAGCAGAGAAGCGGCTACTACTTAAGAGCAGCATTCAAGCGAGCGGCCAGGACCAGGAGGGGCACGAAAACGAATATCAAAATCAGCCAGCTCCACTGCTTGGTTGCGGAGAAAGAGCGCTGCAAGGTTACCTTCCTTATCTATGGGCAGACTGGGCGGACAGGGGGGCCTACTGCTATAATTTTCGCCTTGACCAGATGGGAAAGAACAACTTAGGCGTAGCAGCTCAATTCGACTTCTGCATGGCGTGCACGCGAATCGCGACCACGAAGCGGATAGGCGCATCAACCGTAAGCTGAAAATGCGTTCCAAAGAGCGATCGGTGTCCCAAAAGCAAGGGCGCTGGCTTGATGCTGCAGGCGATCTGACGATGTGACATCCCCAGAACACGCCGGGGCCAACATATCGCATATGCCTGAGGACCGGGCCAAGCGTCCCGATAGCAGTGTCAAGGCGAACTTGTGTATGGCTTGGTCTGACTTCTCCCGGTGGCGAAGACACATGCCAAGTGAGATCGGCTCGGAGGGAGGGTGTGATTTGTTATGGACAGTTCTGATCATATGACGATGACGGGGCTAGTGCTGGTCGCGCGAAGGTTTCTTGGCGGTCTTGGCTGGCTAGGCGTCGCGATCGCCCTATCGTTTGGTTCGCTTTCCCTTGTCCTTTGCAGACTAGGTGGGATGTATGCGTCCACGGCACACGCGAGCGTGTACTGGTCGGCATTTGCCCTTATCAACGCCGTCGGTCCTGACTCCTGAAGTCATTTGGACTGGGCATCTCTTGGTGCGGCGCAATGCCCAGGATTTCCATCTCAGAGACTTCCGAAGAAACGGCGCGCATGTCTGTGGGACGGTACGTCAGAGGCTTCCCGAGTACGAAAGTCAAAAGTGCGTCTCGTTTTCACTTGCAAAGATTCTGTTGCCTCGAAGATGCTAGGACCAGGAGATCGCATTTCTGCCAGTGCCAGCAGCTGAGGATCTCGTACATTCAGCGACCAATCGAGAATCAAGGCGCTATCCGCCTTAAAAATACCGTTAGTAGCCGTGTAAGAACTGCACGAACGACTCCACTCATCTGACATCGCGTGCTCTATCTGCAGGAAGGAAAATGAATAGAACTTCGGTAACGAGTTCTAGAAGTCGCTTAGAGCACACATGCAGAACGTGAGCTGATGCTAGTACGCCTAACGGACCGTGCCTGGATATTTCTCTATTTGGAAGACCTTGAGCCTGCGACCACACTGGTCGCTAGTGCTCAGGTGCTCGCAGTTGGCAATAATTGTCCTTCTAGCTGAGTCCTGGGCCTAGAGATATGTTCGATTCAGGTTGTTTCTGTGAAAAGCCCGAAATTGAATTGAGGAAGCCTTGCTTCCATATCTGGTACAATCATGTTACAGGGTACGGCCAACGAGTCCGCAACGTTGCAGAAGTCGCTCAAGAAAAGAGATTTATCGTAAGGGAAGAGCTTTTCCATGGCCAACTCACATAACCGTGCAAATAGAGTCAATCAATCCACTGGCTCCCTCTGATGCCGCTTCACCTCCATCGCCACCAGACCCTCCAGAGCTGCCATCGGCTCCTTTCCATGGATCATTGCCGTCGCCCCATGCGTCCTCACCTTGTCCACCGCCAAAGCCATTCTCTGGAGTCTGATACTCCGGAGGAGCCTGGTCGGGCGATACATACTGACCACCTGAAGCGCCGCCGTAGGACGCATCCGAGGGAGGCCCGTTCTGCGGACTGGCATCATCAGCCATGGCCCCATCTTGCTGGTCGCGTCCAAGGCCACGCTGCATTGCTTCGTAGCCAGCCAAAGTACCAGCACCTGCCATAGCGCCCTCGCCTGCGCCAGCTGCGCCGCCTACTGCACGACCAGCACCGCCAATTACGGCACCTTCTGCAGCAGCACCTCCAGCAGCAGCTCCTTCCGCTGGAGCCGTCCCTCCCATCATCATTGGCAACATCATGCCACTTGTGTTGCCGCTATGGCGAGAAAAGTAGTCAAAGTCGACAGTGACCGCTGTCGCCAACATAACAGCGCGCTGATCCAGTGTCATGCCCTTCGCACCGGCTGCGCCCAGGGCTTCGCTGTACGCGCGCTCGCCTTTGGATGTCTGCGAGTCTGGCTGCCCCTCTGCTGCTTCCTGACCAAGTCCTGCGCTATCCATGCGAAGCACATACGACCCTGTGTCGGTGAAGAGCTCCCGTCCAAACCCTCGGAACTCGCGATTTACCGAGGCGAGTAGCTCGTGTGACGAGTTTCTGAGTGAGAAATCCCATGACAGGGTTCGTTCATCAATGTAGGCAAACTGAACCATGTCTGGACCTTGCTGTGATTTCGTCCAGCCCATGGGCTCACCAGGTGCGCCGTGAGGCAGATCATGCGCAAGGAACAACGCGTACTTCCTTCGCAACGGAGCCCATTCCATCTGAGCTTCGCCGATAATGCGCATGTCTTTCAAGCTCAACTGAGACAAATGATGCACAGGTCCTGCGTCTGTTGAAGGTTGTATAGATGTTGAGGTGGAAAGCTTCACTTTGCTCTGGCTGCCGGTCTCCAAAGGATCGTAGGCCTTGATGATCGATTTATACCAGCTGAAAGGCCGATCGAATCTCAACACTTCCGTCCCATGACGATCGAACACATTCGTCGTGAAAGGCCTATGCGTTCGCATGATTTGTCTACCCATACTTTTCGCTACGCTGCCCTCTGTCTCTGCCATGTAACCAATGTGATTGCCATGAGGATCTAGTATGATATAGCGATTCGCCTGCTCGAACCCGAGGAACACGTTCATCATTTCGAGCTGCCGCTGCACAACGATGCCGGATTCGGCGAGGAGATTTCTCGAGGGGTGATCCGACTTGAGCACAGCATTGGGATCTTCTGGTATATGTACTGGTGAAAGGAGTGAATTGTCTGCATCATTTGTCTGCGCAAGTACGTCCGATATCGAGGGAGTAGGAGCAGTCTGGCCTTCCTCTGTAGCAGAGCCTTGCGCGGTAGCGACGCTGGCTGGCCCTGTCTGAGCCTCGCTCTTAGGTGGCGGAGATGGCTTTGACGGCCGCGATGCTCTCTGTCGAAGATTGCGAGTGGCGGTCAGAGGTACAGGATGTTTCAAGGCCGCGAGCCTGTAGGGTATCCGAGGCGGCATGTTGACTCCTAGTGATTGACAGCAAAGATACTCCGGCAGTCAGGTCCTTATCGCGCACGCATCATCTTCGCCTTTCAGGGTCGCCTGCAATGCTGAGATGCGGTCACCCATTCAATGGACTCCGGCACAAGGCTCCGCAAGGCTGAGGTTTCGAAAATCACATCGACGCAAGCACTGAACAGCAACCGGAGAGATGTTGCCTTGTCAGTCTTGAACTGGTCTATACGCATGACTGTATTCACAGTGGTCTTGAGACTTCTTGCCTCGCTCATGCTAGACCCACCTCAAAGCATCAAGCTCTCTCCCGTCCAACTCAATCTTGAGCACAATCCGGGGAAGGCCGTGGATAAGGTCGGCTAAGGCGGCTTGGGCGGCATTCCACAACGCTTAATGGCCATTGACGTGCCTATAGGAGATCCTCGGCTTGAGGCTTACCTGCAGATGTTGCTATTCTTTGACACTTAGAGAGTTCATGGCAGATCGTACATGCTTCTGGAAGGGTCACAGGTTCGCAGATCAAATTCTCGACGGCATGGACGTATTCGTGACGGCAGATTCTCAGGGCTCGTGAGATGTGCATATATACTATTTAAAGATCGATCCAGCATGTAGCGAATATAAAACTCCCGCTGGAACCGTGCAGAGCATCAGCAGTCCACGCAATACCTCCGCAACCCATTTCAACATTGATCATGCCTCGCGCATTCGGTTTCGATGGCGACTCCGCCATGTATGAATCACTCGAGCGCAAAGTCCTTGCCGACGAAGCCGCTCGCAAGAAATCGCTCGCAGAGACCTCTGCTGACCCAAGCACCATCACCACCAGCAGTCACAACAGCAACGACAAGCGCCGTCTATCAAACCCGTTCTCGGCGAAATCACGCAGCAAAGACAGCAAGGCCACATCAACAACCACAGTCCTCACGGAGACCAGTAACGCAACAGCACCTGAGCTGCTTACTTCGCCCACCAGGAGGGCTGCCAACGACAACGAAGCAGGGCTCTCGTCCGCCAATAGCAAGAAGTCGGTCGGAGAGAAGGTCGCAAACTTTCTCTTCAACGGCGGGCGAAGATCGCGGCAGCAGCAGTGGGGCGAGCAGCGAGTTGGGATGAGTGACGGTCACGTTGAGGGGCATGTAGTTCGGGAATCGGCTTCGTAGGCACAGGGGAGGACATCATCATTGATGAAAGGTTTACATCTTCTTCAGCACGTCTTCATGTCATCTCACTTGCCTGCTCGGTTGGTAGTACTTGCCTGATAGCAAGTTCGGGCGTGAGCAAGTTCGTTGGCCACAGCCCGCAGCTGGTGTTGCAGCAAGAGCAGTGATGCGATGACCACGTTTCGAGGTTTCGAGGTAGGTGCAAGTCGGCAGCAGCCACCTTAATGGATAAGGCAGCCTCATCATTTTCGACAACACTCTCATAGCATGTCCGCGGCCTTGCTTTATCAACATCTCGACGATGAGAGTCCGAGCTTATCTGCTAGGTACTTTTGCGCGACATGCTCTCGCTTGAGCGAACGCGCCAAGAAACGCCATGGCGAAATTTACGAAGCCCCTTCGGTTGCCTGTCCTCGTGTTCAAACATACACCTTATCTCCTACACGCACTGCTTTCCGCCAATATATTCCGCCTCATTCGATAGACGCGCGCGAGAGCGGACAGTTTCCTCATATGGCTGTGGCGGAACCAGATCGGGTAGCGCCTATGTGAAAAACAATGCCAATATGCATTTTGAACCGTGATCAGGCTGAACACGAGGTCCGCAGGCGCATCAGTCTCGGTCTCGCCACGACCGGTGTGTTTCATAATCGAGATCTGTACCAGTCACAGCTACTTGTCCACGACGCCATGCGCATGAAAGACACGGGCTGCGAGTGGCGATTGACAGCCATCGCCAGCCTCACCCCTGACAACAGAGTCGAGGAAGAGTCAAGCCGCTTATAATACTTACCCTCTTCGCCATGGCAGGTAAGTCTTATCTCAATACTGTTGGGTCCGTTTGTTGTCAAGGAGTAATCTCTGTGTGATCTCATACACCATAGCTTCGGATAAGCGATGTTGACTCATTCCATACTCCTCGCGCTGGTACTGACCTTAGCCTCTTCGGCATTGGCCTACGATGCCACCACATGCTGCACTCACGCGCGGGACAATCATGCATTTACGAACACACTCCCGTCGGGTCTTCAACCAATCTGCAACCAGACCTATGCGGAGGATATACCTGGTGCACCAGCCTTGATGATCACTTACGATTATTGCACCAACAGCTGCCCTGGCATCGGTATTGCTTCGTTGGTGAAACAGCCAGCTGTATGGCTGATGCCAGTCTTCCATTTCATCTTCCCGACAGTCATCTTCAGCATGATTGTGCCACGACGGAAGAATCTAGATGCGAGCTGGCTACTGGAAGTATCGCTCTCTTCGCTACAATGGGGTCCGGCCTGGCTTCTGCGGAAACTCGTACGAACATTTCTTTCTATCTTTTGCCTGATAGTCATCGTGGTAGACAACGCTATCTGGGTAGCAGTGATCGTCGTCACAGCTGCTCAGATGCTCATAGAGGGTCTTTATGAGGCGCAATTGGACCACAACATTCTTCAGGCGATCCCATTGGCGGATCCTAAGGACCAAAAAGTCGAGCTCATGATAACAATCGTCTCGGGCAATCTAAGACTGACCCCTGGGGAGTCGAACCCTCAACGAGCTATTGCCAACGCCCTACATAATCAAAAACCCCGACTGAAGCTGAGACTGCAGCAGCCCTTTCACAAACTTCTGCCAGGCTAATCTCCCTGATGTCTTCGCAAACGTCCTTCGGTACTGCCGTCGGCATCCCAGTCTTATTCTATTTGGGTGGCTTTGCATATACGCTCCTGAGCCTGCTCGACAACAAAAGCGATCAGAACACAGCCATAGCTATGGCTTTTGGCGTGGAATGGATGGTCGTGGTACACGTTGCCATCGTTGGTGCGTGTCTTCTTGCTGGCAACAATCCTGCAACTGCCACGGCAATCGTTGGACACGTGGAGATCGAAAACAGACGGCCACAACGTGTGCCTACAGATGCTCCCATAGTGGACATGGCGCGAGGCAATCTCCTGAGCGCTTCCGATCATGGCACCAGCATACCGCTATCTAAAATTTCCAGTAGGGATACGGACAGTGCTCCATTGATCCCCGAACAGCAGTCTATCGCTCAGCCACCACTGCCGCAAGCTAGGACACAGCAGTGCGCAGGACACACAAGCTCGGCTACCTTCATCCGACCAGTGGACCGACAAGCCACCAGTTCCAAATACAGCATATGGAAAGAAGCGTATCCTGGTGCGTTTCAACCAGTGTCCATGACAAGCAGAGGCAGCAACAAGCATCAATGGGTATGTAACACCACAGCCTTCAGGGCTAGCCAGGCCGTCCAAGACAAAGTTGAAGTGTCGTGGTGGCAGTGGTTGTTTTTCATCCTTCTACCTACAGCGATACTTGTCGTGCTTCCACCCGTGGCTGGAGGCATCATCTCCTGGGTAACACCACCGAGAGGCTATGGGTGTCGCAGTCTGCTGTTCATCGTATATGCAGGCGTGCAGTCAGTGCTCATCATATCTTCTGCCCTACAAACGATTGCACGTGGCAGGGAAGTCAGCTCCATGGTTGTTTCTCCTGGGCCTGCGCAGCCCGCGATCCGACCACGGAACTGGTGGTATCGATATTCTTGGCGGCTCCTCAACCACTGCCCTCAAACACTATCTCAATTCCTAAAGAACCACCCCTGGCTCCTCAAAATGTGCATCAGGGCATTTCTTTTCTTCCTGCGGCAATGGCCTCGTTGATCTATTTCTTCGAAGCGCAACATCAAGTTAGAGGCCAGATCATCCTAGGGGGTGTCGCCAGCATAGTCCTCTTGCCAGCACGCTGGATCATTATCTTCCTCTCAGTCTTCACGGTCGTAGGTGGGACAATCATGCAAGTCTCAGGCATCTACACAAACTGTTTCTGCTACATCAACTCTCCGTACTGGTTCCGGTTAGACCAATCACCTGGTGTCAATGTTGCCTCGGACACGCAAGGCCAGCGAGACGCTAGTCAGGGTTGGCTTATTCTTGGGATTGTTGCGACAGTGTTCATGATCTTTACGTCCTATGTTGCTTGGTTGTACCAGAGTTCGATGAGAATCAAATTCCGGGAGGAAGCGAGGAAGCTTGCTTTAAGTCCACCATGAGCTGTCTCAGCTGCAGGATTTTGACCGACATCAACAACTTGCCGCCCTGCGCAAGCAGTGATTAATACCTCTGCTGTCACTACAATATCCGCCTGTATATATGTGCGAGACGTTCCCACTGATGGAACCACACAGACTTCCTTCACGTCGTGATCTCACTACCCTCCGCATCCGTGAAACTCTCTAAGTCCATCTCTTCGTCTCGAGGGCAATGCAACGAACACTCTTGCGAATGCGTTCGAATCCGAGTATTGCCTCGTCCAACATCGGCTAAGACCGGTTGACAGGAGAGGTGCCCGGGCATAGGTTTGGGCAGGCCGGTTGACGTTGCTCGCACCTGCCTCTCTAGACACTTTCTGTGGTAGGGGCGACCGACTGGCGAGATGTGCACCTGCCACTCTAAATATGCTTTCGCTGCAGGAGCGACCGCTCGAAGACACGTGCACCTGCCTCGCCGGAGACTCTCAGCAGCAGGTGCGACTTGATTACGGCATTCGCACCTGCCTCTCACACTACTTGATACGGCAGGGGCGTTTGATGAGTCGGACCTTTCTTCACAGCACAATCACGATTATCAAAGAGCAGGAGCGACAGTCATACAACGGCACGGCGTGAGAAGGCACGTGATTCATGACTTCTTGCTGTAAGTAGAACCGCGTCGTCCGTGTCATCTGTCACTTCTGCTCGGCGGCTCCCCGGCGAGGTTCATGAACTCTTGAGTCTTCGGCGAACATCGACTCGAACGCATCGATGCCGCGAAGCACCCTTGTATCTGCTACAGGAGGCGATGATGACGTTTTGCGGTTCGAATACCTCGAGACATGCATACCGCGAGACACTCAAGACGATGACTCGGTGCTGACTTACCTCATATAGCTCCCGTAGACCTAGAACATTCTGCTCTTAATCATCAAAGCAAAGCATCTTGTGATATGTGACTATTCCCAGAGTGCTATTCCACGCTATGCAACAAAACGACGTTCGAGCTTAGCTCCGAGACCTCACGGGCCATCCATACCCAGCTCACGACCTTCCCGAGGTCATATAGGCAGACGCTTCCCAAACGGAATTCCTAGCCACTTCCGATTCTTGACTCCTCCCTCCGCAGCCTTCGCAGCGCCCTCCTCTTCGACGTTATGCTTGCCAACAATACTCAAGAACACCTGATCCAGCGTCGCGCGACTCACACTGTAGTACTCCACACCCAGCGCCTCAGACTGCTTCTCCAGCGCGCCGAACAGCGCCGCGATATTGCCGGGACCATTGATACTATCAGACGTGGTCGTCCTCGACGCACCAGCTACGGCCACGACACCGCAGTTCTTCTCGTCCTCGACGATACTGTGGTTGAGAGGCATGGTGAAGCGTAGCTGTCCACCATACACCTCGCGCTCGATCTTGGCGGTTGGGAACTGTTCTTGCACGAACTCGCGAATAGCTGCCATGTCTTGCTCGCTGCAATGTGGCGCGTTCTTGTGGACGATGTGCACGTAGTATGCGTCGCCGTGCTTACGTCGCAGATAGTCTGTCGTACCAAGTGCCAGCATCTTAGAAGCTAGAATGCCTGCTCGATTTGCTAGAGCGTCCGCTTCTTCCATGGAATGTGTAGTCAGGACCAGGGATCGGCCAGGTACGACCGAGGCCAGAGTCCGCCACATGACTCGTTTGCTGGCTGCGTCCATGCCACTGGACGGCTCGTCAAGCAGGAGCACTGCTGGGTTACCCATTAGTGCAATGCCCAGAGAGAGCTTGCGCTTGTTGCCGCCAGATAGCTTCTCGGCCATACGGTCTGCATAGGATGTGAGACCGACAGCTTGCATCACTGCTGTGACATTGTGAGCTGGATTCTCGACGCCACGAATCTTGGCGTAGAACTGTAGATGCTCCGCAACAGTCATACGATCCATAGCGTCGAATTGTGGACAGACTCCGAGCTGAGAACGAGCAGCTGCACGCGTGCGAAGTACACTGATGTCCTGCACGAGAATTTCGCCACCTCTCTGACTAGGTCGAAGGTCACCACGAATGAGGGATATCAGTGTCGACTTGCCCGCACCGTTGGGTCCTAACAGGGCGAAAACTTCTGATTTAGGCACACCGAACGTGACGTTATTGACTGCAAGATTCCTCTTGAAGCGCTTGGTGATGTTCAGAACTCGTAGACCGTCTCGACTCGATGTCACTCTTGTCAGCTCGTGACTGACTTCTGGTTCGAGCGTGTCCTTCTCCTCGAGCTCGGCGGACTTCTGCTTGTTGCGGAACCGACGGAGTGGCGACCCTGAGTCCACGAGAAGCAGCACACCGAAGAGGAAGATCGACTGCAGTATCAGGTACAGTATTGGACCACCGTATGCAGTCATATCGCCTGGAGACTTCAGTGATCGATCCGTGCATGTGACGCTGAAGATGTTGAGAGCCACGAACATGGCTCTGGTCAAATTTGCAACTGGCGAGATCGCACCAATCGTGAAATGGCAGACATTCAGCAAACTGTCGACGTTGGAGGCTGGCGCATATGTCAAAACTGACATGAAGGCAATGAAGTATAGCAAGAACATGACACACTGTCCACCCGCATCCCAGGCAAAGGCGGCCAACTGACTTGTCGAGATCAACGAGACACAGTATGCCAGCAAAGTCGACGCCAAGCCATATAGGAAGAATATCAGAAAGAGGTAGCCGATATGGTAGAATGCTGATGAGACCGCTCGGAACACAATGACGGCAATGGCGCTCGAGACCAACACGATGCAGAAGTCGAACATGGTGTAGGCTGCCCACAGTGGTGCCGGGCGAACGCCGTTACTGTAGTGCAGTCCTCGTACGTTGCGAAGACGTTCTACCGTGGGGTACAGTGCGAAGAAAGCCGGGTATACCGCCATCGCCAGACCAAAGTAAGTGATTAGCTGGAGAGCATCGCCCACGTCCGCAGCCCACGGCATCGTCGAAGGGCTGGTACTGCATCGAAATTGTCGTGTTGCTGAGAAAGATATTGAGTGCATTCTGAGTGATGACCGAGAAGAAGATGCCGCCATTACCTCGCCAGGCAAAAGTGGGCGGAAACGATGCGTCGCCAAGCCAGAGACCGCCTGGAGTGATGCTTCGTTCTATGTTAGCTTAGATCGGGACGTGACTGATAAGTGAAAGACTAGGTTGGAGGGGAAGACGGAACGGGATCGCGAGACAAAGGCAACAGAAACAAGTCTCAGACCTCCAGTCTCGACTTCTTTCCCGACCCAAGGTTCGAAAGAACACTTACTTGGCATAACGTTCTTCGATGATATCCTTGAACTCGGGAAGACTGTTGGTCAGGTTGACTGATTCTGCCAGACGGGTCGCATTATCCCCCGTGCTCTCCTGACCCTCGCGTGTGAATGATTGTGCGTACATTTGAATCAGCCCAGGGCTAAAGGCATCGCTAGGACCGATCAGGATGTCGTAGTTGCCCTCCGTCGATAGCGAGGATGGATCGAACTGTGCAGCAATTTCGATTGGATCGCATCCAGGACGCTCATAGTCGTTCATGAAGAGCGTGACCAAGCCGGCAGCAATGATAGGAATTAGAAGAGCAGCGATATATGGCAAAGCGTTGCGCCGAAAGATGGTCATCCTCTTTTGGAAGAGAATCCGGAGCTGACCAGTCAAATTGATTCGGCGCCCAGGCAGTAACTCTGGGACGTTCAGTCTGTTTTCTGTAACGCCCACGGTTGTGTGCTTCGCTGACTTCTCGTCGCTGCTCTCTCGCGCGGGGGCGGTCGAGAGCTCATCGTGGCCACTCTGCACTTCATCGGCCACCTTCAAGAAAACATCCTCTATGGTGGGCCCACTGACTTGGTACTCGGTCATCCCATCACTCTCAAGTCGCGTGAGGAATCTGGCGGTCTCAGCTGACGAAGGTAGCAGGTACGTCGTTTGCTCGTCATGTTGAGAATGTGGATAGTCCTGGTAAACATGCGGTCCTGCTGTTCGAGCCGATTTGTACACATGCACACGATAACCAGATCCCAACTTATGCTTCAAGGCGACTGATGTACCGGAGGCTTTCAAGAGACCCTTGGAGAGAATGGCTATGTGATCTGCCAGAAGATCTGCCTCATCCAGAAAGTGAGTCGTGAGGATGATAGTGCGACGCCCTCGTTCTGACAGGAGTATGTCCCAAATCTTTCGACGGGACAACGGATCAATGCCACTAGACACCTCATCGACAGCACAAATGCTTGAACCACCCGTGAACATCAAAGCCAACTGAAGCTTGCGCTTTTGACCGCCGGAAAGCGTCTTGGCCTTAGCTTTGATCTTTGAGACAATGTCACAGGATTCCAGCAGCTCTCTGTTCTCCCTCTTCGGCGCAATCACCTTGCTTTTGACCTTGTTGATGATTCGCACGTGTTCTTCGACCGTGAGTTCATCCCACAAGACATTCTTTTGGGGACAAAGACCAAGCCCGGCGCCTTGTTGCAAGTAGTTGACTGCGATGGACCCACTCGAAATCGAGTTCAGCCCAGCAATACTGTCTAGCGTGGTACTTTTGCCTGAGCCGTTAGCTCCGAGAAGCACCAGGATCTCGCCACGTGTTGCTGTCAGACTCAGCTCGTTGACAGCAACCACGTCGGCGGCACGCTTTCGGGTCAGTTTGGCCCAGAGCTGAGTTCCAATGGTCGGTGGATATCGCTTGGTGAACCGATCCAGAGATATCGCAGTACTGCTGTCGGAGACGCTAACAACGCGCTCTTTGGAAGCTGTGCCATACAAGAATCGCTCGACCCAGGCGCCGATCAACGGATAGATGACGATCTGGAGGATGAAGAACACCCAAAGGACTATGCCAGGTAAAGTCGAGGGGTTTTCCGGAGCCGCCTGAACCAAATTCGTCGCTTGATTCTGTCTTTCCCATCTCGCCATCACGATTGTGAAGTTGACGTAAGTGAACGGTGTGAAGAACAGCGAAAGTATTGTGACAGCACCTGTAGAGCCCTTGCCCACGACCTGAGCCACAACTGCGAGTAGCATGAGTGTGATAACCAGACTGATGCCGCTCAGCTGGGCCCTTCTGAACAGAGAAGCTCCCAGAATGCTGAAAGAAGACACTGCAAGACCTCCCAGGATGTTGTTGATCACGACAATGCCGGCATTCGTCCTGGAAAACACACCGCCGCTGAGAATTATAGCCATAACGATCCAGCCAGGAGCGTAGATCAGGTCGAAGGCCAGGTGATTGGCTATAATTCGCGCCATCTGCGGCTCCCACCGGCGGGTGTTCGGCATCATTGAGTCGAGCAGCTGTGCCATGCCAATTTCTCGCTCCGTGGCTACCAAGCCAGTCAACTGGTAGGTGATGAGAACAATGCCAATGAAGAATGCAACGGCCAATATATTGATGATTCCACTCATGTACCGAACGCGAATCTGATCATTTCGCTGCTCCTGAGTCATGCTGGTGTAGATGTACTCCTCCACGACATTGGGGAGTGGCGTTCCATTGCCAATTCGGGATATTGCGCTATCGACTGCATGCTGGACAGGTAGCAGGACTCGCTGGATATCATTGTCGCCGGAGAACACGTTGATACCACTCTGAAGACCTCCATCTGCGCGTAAGCTGTAGTTCCACTGACCAAGAGGACCTTCCTCGGGCGACGAGAAGAACACAATTCCAGCAAAGCAGTCGCTTGTCCCTCGGATAGAGTTGCGGCATTCTGTGACCAAGTCTTGTTCTTGGTCCAATTCGAGGATCTGCCACTCCATCCTTCAGCTTGTGTCTTTATGTCTTGTATAACGGTCGCAATATCACCGTCCGTGAAGCCGCTGTTGACCAGCGCGAAGCGATCCCGACCGCCTGGGGCATCGTTCAAAGCGTCCAAGAGAGATCGCACAGCATGGGTGTCGCCAATGCCATATCTTGATGGGGGTATGAAGAGGCTACGTGCGTATGCCCTGGTGCTGTATCAGCAGAAGTTCAACGTAGTCTGATGTTCAGGATCTTACAGGAAGCCAACGAATATGCAGGGCAGCAGAAATGCTCTGAAGGGCGTCGAGAACGGGTGCCGGACGAGTGCGATCAAGAGGTTCTTGACAGTCAGTGTCCATATCTGCCGGAGAAAGAAGGCCATCTCGTCGAGCCTAAGCCTGCGATTGCTAGACCATCTTGAGGTGTCCACGAGAGTCTGCTCGTAGGTGTTGAGTGCACTTCGACGTACTCTGCTCGGCGGCCCAGCAGGAGTTGTCGCGGCTTGATCGAACGACAGCGCTTTCGTATGCGTCCAAATACAGTCCTGTGTTATGCCGCGGCTGAACCACAGATATTGAGATCAACCACAATCAAGCCTACCAATGTTTCAGGCATCTGCGTATAACAGCCTCGACCACCGCATGCTATCGTGGACGGTGCCGCGACATGTTTAATTGTCTGAGCCGACAGCTCATGGAACCACCGGAACGACAAGGAGCGCCGACAGGCAGCAAGCAAACGAGCCCAGAGAAATGGTGAATAATGATCCCTACACCAGAAAGTTTGTCGTTCCGAAAGCATGCAAATGTCGTATCGATCGTTAACTTGGCCGTCTATGACTTAGCTGAGCCCCATAATTTTGTCGGTTGGCGCCCATTAGGGAAGGTCGTAGACGAGACCGTTAGCTGGGCTGTGTCCGTTGTGGTGGCTTCCTCGTGCTGGGCAGGGTTGGCAGGCTTCTGGGCTTCGCCACTCGGCGCTTCATCGTCTTCTGGGCTCCGAGAAGCGAGACCTGCTTCCATATCGATCTTTGTGCTGCTTGTTGGAATGTGCGCCACACAGTGCGTATGTCTGACAACCCGCAGAGAAGTAGCTGATGTCCATGAGAAGAGTGCATCGAAGGGTAAGAGACGAAGTTCAAGCACGTACGAGGACAGACGCCTTATAAAGGCATACACGTGTCAACGACCGCGTGGACCATACGAGCCATCGTACCAGTTGCTGAGGACTTCGTAGAACATTATCCTTAGGGTCAATAACTTTTGCAGCGTCGAGGGAGTTGCGATTGCCAGTGGTGCACCTCTTACAAGATGGGAAGTGCATCCATTGAATAACACAGGAATTATTTTTACATCCAAAGAGCAGGAACGCTGTGCCTGTAGTCGCGCTTCATGCCAGCCAGCGCGATCCGTCCCGTCCCATATCGACCAAATATTATCTTAAACATTAATACGAGTAGGCGCTGTCGTCCCAATCGCCATCATTCCATCTCCTGACTGCAACTTCATGCCAAACGATTCTCGAAATCTTTCCGCCTCGCCCAACCGATCCCCTCGCCTCTGAGCATCTGCACCCTCCCACTCCCGCTCAAACGCGCTGCCATCCCTCACAACACCCTGATGCACCTTCGCCCTCAGCGGACTCTCCTTCAGGAAGCCATCGCCATCGTACAAGCTACGAAGCGATCCCGGCGTGCCCAACAGCTTGTCTCCCACGCGTAATCCCAGCCCTTGTGGCTGGTTCCGCGGTGTCGCTTGCTGCGGGCTCCTCTGTTGTTGCTGATCTGGCACCGCCGTCACAATGTGCGACCGCAAAGGCTGTGGTTGCAGCGATGGCGAAGCAAGGATAGAAGAAGATGGCGTCGTGGCCGTCGACGCAGAGAAAGCTGTCCCTGTAGAGACGCTGCCTTTCGCCGCTGGCGATGTGACACTGCCTTGCTGCGCTGCTGGTGGACCAGCATTGCCGCGCGATGGCACACGCTTTGTTGTCGGCACAGCCGGGAAGTTGAATACGTAGCGGCTGTTACCAAAGGTATGCGCCGTTGGTGTGAGATTCTCCATGTCCGAGTCGTTCAGAGGCGAGACTAGATGTGCTTGGGAGTATGTATCGTCAAAGACAATTGGCTTGGGCTTGCTGTTCGGCGCACTTGTCGTTATGCCGAGCCCTTGATTTGCTTGTTGCTGAGGTGTTGGGTTGACACGTTGTGGCGGGTCTGGCGCAGGCAGTGCAGGTCCAGGTCCGTTGCTTGCGCTACGATTGAGCCGTGTCTGTACACTGTGCTGCCTTGACAAAGGTTCTGGACTTTCTGCTCTGATAGATTCGTCTTCCCAGATCGACATGCCGCCTAGCGATGCCATGCTCATTCGTCCGGGACTTCCTGCTCGGGACATATTGCCCGTGTGTCCCCAGTTCGAAGACTGGTAGAGGTTTCCGGAGCTGCGGACGTTGTTGCCTGATATATGCTCATAGTTGTCCTGCTTGGTAGCCATATTCCAATCCCGGCTCATCGAGGTCTGACTCGGCTTCGGACTGTGCGAGCTTGCCATCGACATCTTGCGTTTGGAGCTGCCGAACATACTCGGTTGGCGGCTATGCGCGAAGCTGAAGCCATTGGACTCTTGCGGCAGGTAGCCTCCACCGGCCGAGACACTGCCCTGTCGCATTCCGTAGCCAGAGGATTGGCCCATCGCAGAGATACTGTTGTTGCGACTGATGCCGACGTTTGCTCCAGTAGAGCCGGTGTATGAGGTTACGGGGTTCCCCTGCGACAGGCTGTAGCGGTGACCTCGACCCGCATAATGTTGACCGTGGACCACGCTGTTGTCTCGAGTGATTGCCCGTGTGCTGACACTATCGATCGAGTTGGAGCGTGATACTTCCCAAATGGCGTTGAGCTCCTTCCAGTCATCGTGGTTGTTGCGTGAAGACGTCGATGACATGAACGAAGTTGTTTGAGGGTACAGCCTGGACTTGTCGTTCAGATGTCTGCCAACTGTATCCATGCTTCGGAGAAGAGACACAGACTGCCTGAGATCGTTGTCTGGACGCGCTTCAGCGGTTGCTTGAACGGGCTGCTCGACCGGTGTCGTGACTGGGCTGGAATATGCTGTCGCCTTTGGTGGTGATGCTGCTCTTGCCACGGTATGAGCAGTTTGGAGATGTACATTCGTAGACATTACAGATGGAGGACTCCTCGGACCCATTAGCCGTGACGGCCGCGTTGGCGATGGCTCCACCAGTGGCAGAGCGGTCAGTGCGGAGGCCGTGTTCGAAGTGATCTTCAGTGGTGCAAGTGGAGAGGGAAGTGTCGGAGAGTCCTTGCCCAAGGCCGGAGGAGGTTTCAGCGTCGCGGCGCTGGGCGGTGTCGGTGCCAGTGCCCATCGATCAGGATTCGCGAACGGATCCGGCGTCTTGGGCTTGCTGTCCATGTTGTTCAGGTCGACAGCTGAGAAGAAAACGTCAGACTCTGGTCTGGAAACGGGTGAGATCCGAGAAGCATAGGATGTAGTCCGCTTGGGTTTAGATGGGCTCAGAACAGGCCGGTTCGACATAGGTGAGATTGTTGGCGATCCATTCTCGTCGACGACAGGCACACTCCTCCGGTATGAAGTCCTCTTTCGGTCTGCTGGAGACACTTTTGTGATGCCCACGATCTGGACCTTGTTCGGACTGACTTCGATATCGTCATCGCTATCCTCAAGTATATCCGAGAAAGGCGAAGGTCTTCGCTGTTTGACGGGCATCGGTATGCTTATGCGGATACAATTCTGCCTACGATGGCCAGGCGTTCGGCGTCCACTTCCAGTTGAGCCAGTAGAGAGACGAGAGCTTCCGAAGGACGGCTTGTGGTCGAGTTTGTACGGATTGCTGCTAGCGACCGATGCTGGTCGAGGCGGCAGGTTCGTTGGCGAGGCACTGGCCACCATCTCTCTATCTCGCTCACCGGCTTGCTGACTACGTGTAGACAAGCTGTAGTCTAGCATAGAATGTCGCTCGCTGACTTGTCTAGGAGTACCGAAGAAGAACTCTGCATCTGGAACGAATCCCTCGCTGCCTTCCTTCGGAACTTCTCGAATGGTCGAGGGTTGATTGATGGAGAGTGTGCTCCATTTCCGCCCCTGGAAATCGAAGCTAGGGGTCACTGAAGCAACCCCAGGACCGCCACTATGCCATCCAGTCGTCCTTCCAGGCGATGGTCCTATACGAGGAGTTGATCGATTCGAGAAACCAAAGTCGAAATCTTGCAAGCCTGAATTGACCTTGAACGGTCCTTGTCCTTCTGCAGGAGACGACATAGCAGCGCCCAGAACAGAGCTTCCAACAGTATCTGTGGACACCTGTGAGTGACGTCGATTCTGTGCCACATGACTGTGTTTGTCGAAGACTGGCAGCTCTGGTAGTGGTCCGTCAGGCGCTTCTGATAGATCGCTCCGCTTGCTCTCTGAATGTGGCATCTCCTGAATTGGGCTTATGTTCGGTTCCTCCTGCAAAGATACTGGTGTATCAATCTCGACCGGACTTAATGCTGTATTCCTTAAAGACCAAGTGACTGTAGGCTGTACCGGAGAGACTAGATCGTGGGAGACTTTCGGCGTCCTCTCTGCTGGTAGCTCTACCGCGTTCGGCGGCTCAGTCGAATCTGTCAGCTCGGTGATCGCAGACAGAGGCGAGCGACTCATGTCTTTCAATGCGATCGCCTTCGCGATCTTCTTCTGCCTCCGCGTCTTCGGCACGGTGATACCTGAATGGCCGTACAGCGAGTCGCGCAGGCTTCGCTTTCGCCGAGCCTTCGGCGGCATCGGGCTGTCATCGGGTAGTTGTGCTGGACTCTCCTGGCGGTCGATCCGCTCCTGCGACTTCAATGGCGACCATCCTGCGTGATTTGCTTGTGGTACCGTGCTGCTTCGCGGGTTCGTTTCCGGTCTGCTACATGCGCGTAATTGTTGTCGTATGCCGACAGTCGTGTTCGTTGATAAGCCGCGAGGTCTTGACTGAGACCAGTCAGGTATCTTTGGTTCTTCTTCCTCTGCACATGGATCGAGATTGCGGCGCCCGCAGCCACCAACACAACAAGAGCCGCTGCAACCGCAATGCCGATAATGACCGGCGTCTCTAGCATCTTCGATGCATCAAATGCTCCCTTGCGCTCCTGGCAGCATTGCAATGCTGGTACTGTTTCCTTGTCAGCATGATGTCTCACTGTGGTGAACGGTTAGTAGAAAACAATGTTTCTTCCAACATTCCACGGAAGAAATTGCTATCAAGACCACGCGACAAGGGATGGAATGTGCTTCCAGAATCCGTCGAGCTCATCCCTTGATTGCCTTATTGCCTATACTTTGCCTCTCTTGGCCTTATACAGACGACTGTAAGGGACTACAAGAAACATGAGTCTGCTTCAAGACTGCTTCAGTATCACAGGAACCGCTTGCCGCCATCATATGCGTCTTCGCATGATGATCAGGTGGTCGATTTTTGCCTGATGGGATCATGTTCGCCCACAGCCCAGGCTTGACTCTACAGTGTCAGCGGCAGCTCCGTTCGCAGCATCATGATGATAGCAATTCTGACATAGCGATGCCTCCAGACAGGATTGTTCAGACCTGCGGGTCGACGACAAAGGAGAGAATTTTATGGGTGCAATGCCTCGAAGATGAAGCTGTTCAGGGCGGCAGTTCTGGCAGATTCCCGGTGGACAAAACTTTGTGCATCAATCGCCGTGTCAAAACCCGATCCCCACCATGCATCATGAGCTGCCGTTCGCGGGGAAATATCCGACCACCGCACGGGTTCTGGTAGAGTATAAAGACAAGATGGCCTTCAAAAGCTCCCTCGGCGTGGTTCGAACGCTGTTGTGTCCTCCTAAACTCATCACTCGCCATCATGGACGACGCTGTCCTGCCAGGTACAAGCAAATTCAAGCACTACAACACTCAAGCCCCGGATACGAAGCGAATATTTCCCCTCTTCTCTTTGAAAGGCAAGACTGCAATTGTGGCAGGTGCGGGAGCAGGTATTGGGTTGGCGGTCGTTCGTGGTTACGCCGAGGCCGGAGCAAATGTGATCATCTGGTTAAGGCAACCTTTGGCTACGGTCGCCTAGTACTGACCTCAGCAGGTACAACACAAACAAGGAAGCAGAGACGCGAGCCAAGGAGATCGAGGAAGAGTTTGGGGTGAAATGCAGAGCTTTCTCGGTCGACACAACTGATCCTCAAGCTGTCGACAACGCGGTAACTTCCCAGATCAAAGAATTCGATGACCGACTTGACGTCTTCGTGTACAACTCCGGAGTAGCCTGGACAAGTGGGGCTTCTATTACTGGTGATCTGGACAACTACCATCGAGTGATGAAGACCAACGTTGATGGCTTATTCTATTCCGCGAGAGTTGTCGGTAGAATCTGGAGAGAACAGAAGATCAATGGTCTTCCAAAGTTCAGGGGCGGCTCGTTCATCGCCACGGCCTCCATGTCCGGCCACATCGCCAATTTTCCGCAGTTGCAGACATCATACGATGCGTCCAAAGCAGCCGTCAAACATATGTGCCAGAATCTTGCCCTTGAGTGGGTACAATTTGCGCGTGTCAATTCGATTAGCCCAGGCTATATCGCGACTGAGCTGACCACTTTTATTCCGGAGGCAACAAAGGAAGTTTGGCGGCACATGATCCCCATGGGTCGTGAGGGGCAGCCCGGCGAGCTTGCTGCGGCATACCTCTTCCTTGCGTCGGACGCAAGTTCGTACTGTACTGGCACAGATCTGCTGATCGATGGTAAGCAAGAAGTTCAATGAGACAAATGAAAGAAACTGACCAAACTGCAGGGGGTTATTGCGCTCCGTAGTAAGAGGCATGTCAAAGTGGCTCGATAGCCAATGAGCTCTGTCTTCGTCGAGCTATGAGTCCCTCTTCAACCTTTCCGATCTTAATCCAACCAGGACGCTGTGCTAGCCTAGACAAAGCGGACCGACGGGTGGGTGGTTGTACTTGTGCTTCTAGGGCTGACGGCGTGCGTTGGTTCGGATGGTCGACACTCGAGCATGTACTGGACCACGTGAGTGGGCTGTAGTGCTTCGACCGAGGATGTGGCGATTGGTAGCGCCGTCGTTCGATGACCTGAGGATCCAGGCGGCCTCCCGGGCTTTCTTGTCGTTGACGGTGCATCTGATAGTAGTGCCAACCGATGAACACTGCGGCACAGACGTATATCGCCAGTATGAATAGTATGATGGCGCATTGTATCGTGTTCAGGCCACGACTTGGCGCTGGCCTATGCTTCGCGTGGTAGTGGGCCATCTAGTCTCATGCATAGGTGGTGTGTCGAAACTGTGTTGGTAAATTCGGTCGATATGTAGCAGTCGAGGCGTCGAAAACTCCGTTTGGCACTTGTCCTTCTGCCAACCAGGCGTTGCCACAGCCACAATACTTTGCATTTCACTTGATTCCAAGGCTACCAAACGCTCGATCTAGCTCCTCGCCCTCTCTGTTTGGAGACATAGCTGGTGCGACAACCTGTGAAGCCTCATCGTCCAGCAAGCCTTGCTTCTGTGCGGTCGAACCTGCCTTGACAGGTTCTAATATCTTCTCATCCATATCCAGCCAGCCTGGAGCCTTTCGTCGCTTCTCAGCCAATTCCCTATCCTTGATACTTTGCTCCCACTCGGCTATTGCCTTCTTGCCATCCTCGTGCGACTTCGTAAGGTGGTCCTGGAGAGCCTTGCATGATGCAATCACGTCGTCTGGATGAGCCGTATGCCCACTTGAGGATGTGATATACTTAGGCTTGTCACCATTTGGAGCATCGAGCACGGAGGGAGGTAGTGAGGTGGGCACCTGGCGGAAACTATATGGCAACGTGACAGCAGTGGGCATCGACAAGAATGGCGACACCGTCAGAGGTATCTGTGCCAGGAGAGGATGAGGCTTATGTGCGTCGAACATGTTGACCTTTAGCTCATTCCCAAGGACGCAGTCTCACCATAGCAGCGGTAATCAGGAAAGAAGGAGCATTGAAGCTGTCCATCTTGTCCAGGTACCTGATGTCTCAGGCTTGGCGGCGATCTTGGGCGGGGATTCAATCCGCCCACCTTTCATGTTTCGCCGCCTTCGCTTCGCTGAAGAACTCCTATACATGCGCCCGTCTCACATCTATCGTCACACTCCGAACTCGCGCCAGTATTCAAGCCTACTTTCACGTAACGACGGTCCGCTTAAACAGGTCCCCTGACCTCGACTTTCGCCCCTCAATCGGAGACGCACGACCGCATTCGAGTGACCGGTCACGTCTCAGCTGGTCATCTCGCCCCCGTATTCTTCTCGAACCTCACTCGGAGCCTGATAACACCACGTTACTGACATTGCGTTGAAACTTGTGCGACGAGGACTGTCAGGTAGAGAGCATATCTGTCTCGTTCGTTACCCGCGCAGTTTGCGCCCCGCCCCGCCAACATGGACAGCCATTTGTCAAGAGCGGTGGTGGACAAGAAGCCGGTGCCCGAGATCGACTTCACTCTACACACGATGGAGGACGGGACACAAGTGAGCACACAAGAGCGTGTCTGCAAAGACGTCCAGGCACCTGCCATGCAGGTGCCCACCGACGAACAGTTCTGGTCGCCACAAGACTCCTCAAAGCCGAATCTGGCTTTTCTCAAGCAGCACTTCTGTCGAGAGGGCCGATTGACCGAGGAACAGGCATTATGGATCATCAACAAGGGTGCAGAAGTCCTGAAAGCAGAGCCCAACCTTCTCGAGATGGACGCCCCCATCACAGTCTGTGGCGATGTACATGGACAATACTTCGACCTCATGAAGCTGTTCGAGGTGGGCGGTGACCCGGCCGAGACGAGATATCTCTTTCTGGGCGACTACGTCGACCGAGGGTACTTCAGCATCGAATGTGTACTGTATCTGTGGTCACTCAAGATCTGGTATCCCAACACACTGTGGCTCCTGCGAGGCAACCACGAATGCCGACACCTCACCGACTATTTCACGTTCAAACTCGAATGCAAGCACAAATACTCAGAGAAGGTCTACGATGCCTGCATGGAAGCATTCTGCTGTCTTCCGTTGGCCGCCGTCATGAACAAGCAGTTCTTGTGCATTCACGGTGGGCTGAGTCCAGAACTGCACACTTTGGAGGACATCAAGAGCATCGACCGGTTCAGAGAACCTCCTACGCACGGCATTATGTGCGACATTCTATGGGCTGACCCACTGGAAGAGTTTGGGCAAGAAAAGACTGGAGAGTTCTACATCCACAACCATGTCCGAGGGTGCTCCTACTTCTTCTCATATCCAGCGGCATGCAATTTCCTTGAAAAGAACAACCTACTGTCCATCATTCGCGCTCACGAAGCACAAGATGCAGGGTACAGAATGTACCGCAAGACGAGAACTACTGGCTTTCCTTCGGTCATGACAATCTTCAGCGCGCCAAATTATCTGGATGTATACAACAACAAGGCCGCCGTGCTCAAGTACGAGAACAATGTTATGAACATTCGGCAATTCAATTGCACGCCCCATCCATACTGGCTTCCAAACTTCATGGATGTCTTCACCTGGTCGCTTCCCTTCGTCGGAGAGAAGATCACCGATATGCTTCTTTCGCTTCTCAACATCTGCTCCAAGGTAGGCCACCCCAAGCTAGCCATGCGTCCGCAGATACTAACCAATTTCACAGGAAGAATTGGACGAGGATACTCCATTATCAGGCGGTCCGGTTTCACCTACCGCTTCAGAGGCCGAGTCAACTGAGGCCAAGCGCAGAGCCATTAAGAACAAGGTACGCTATCTCGCTGAGTTGTGCTAGCATCTCACTGATTGTATATCAGATCTTGGCGATTGGACGTTTAAGTCGCGTCTTCCAGGTGCTACGAGAAGAGTCCGAGCGCGTCAGCGAACTCAAACTGCAGACAGGCACAGGCAAGTTGCCTAGCGGTACCCTCATGCTTGGAAGTGAGGGCATCAAGCAAGCCATTCACAACTTCGAGGATGCTCGGAAGGTTGACCTGCAAAACGAGGTGAGATGCCTATCGATATTTGACAGCATGCCATACTGACCACTTTTAGCGTTTGCCGCCCAGCCCTGAGCAAATAGAGCATCGCGGTCAAGAAGATCGGAAGGCTGCGATCGACAAAGCCGTACGCGAAGCGGACAGCGATGAAAAGATCAATGCCGTCGCTCGTCGCATTTCTTTGTGAGTCCTCAGCGATTTCAGCAAGAGCGCTCATGCTGACAATGACCTAGTGGGCATAAGAACCCTGTTGGAAGCCGTCGCAGCTAGAAGCTGGCATCAAGAGAGCGCAGCCAAAGCCAATGATCACGGAAATGACCACGTTGCTTGAGCGAAGCACACTGGAGAGGCGTGCATTGCGTTATTGACGTCCGGAGACCATTGGACCATGGATGTTTGGAGATTCTTGAAGCATCGCTGCCGCGACCAGAAATTCTCATTCACCAGTGCGAATCTAGATCGGCGGACAGGATCCAAGATACCCACGTGTCGCAAACACTGCAAGTATAAGAGGTTGTTCGATCACCTCCCTTGACCTCACGCATCGACTTCGTCGCCCTTGCCTGCAGGCTGCTCTTGTTATTGGTTCCCGTGCTGGACTCAATGCCGTCGTACGAGCTTCTAGTAGACATCAAACATCTTCTCGAGCCCTGTTCTCACCAACGATCATTGTCTGAATTGGCTTCACCAACATTCGTGGGCGCTGACACCATGCGTTCCTGACCTCACCCTGAGCCAGTGCGAGGGATGAAATCCCTGCAATTCAATATATCCTCTTTGCGACTAGCTTCAGTTCGACACGTCCTACGCGATGTCGGCTATGTTATCCGATCCAACCTTGAAATGATGTTTACAGCCAAGCTTTAGTCCTGGCTCGAGCTCCATTCGGCCCGTCCCTTGACCAATGCATCTCTGCCTCAGGCTTCTGTCAAGTTCAACATCATCCATTGCATACCACGAGGCAGGGGTGAAGCAGCAGTGAGAGTGTTGTGCCCATATTGCCTCACTGAGCTGTGCTTCGAGTTACTGCTTTCTTTGCTGCGTTCGAGCGAGTATTCACGGCTGTTCACTGTTTGTTTGCTTCGTGCATTACGACTCTTGGAGTTGATCTTCGTATATCTGCTCAGTGTACCACTTCAGCGTCGCCATAATCTTCATGGACTCCCGTCATCTCATCCGTCGCCCGCGCTGATCACCAGACTCCGAGTGTCAATGGAAACCATCAAGCACTATGCCAAACACTAAGCCTGTCACCAACGGCGGGCCTGTCACACCAAGCAAGCCGAAAAACGCTCAACATAGCGGAGGCCCAAACCCTGAATTAGAGACACCTCGCAAGATCCGCTACGACCTCGACAACATCTTAGAGCAATTGAACTCGACATGGAGTCTGGATCTCCCCCGGATTCGGGGCACAGCAGCTTCTCAGATGGAGTCGACGAGTGCCTTGGCAAAGAGATGCTCGGCCAGGCTGAGATATCTGTGAGTTCGTCACTGACCGTTCTCAGACCCATGCACTGATACTGCGAAGGTGCTTCAGATTGGAGAACCTGGACACATGGATCAAAGACTTCGAAGAGCGCGCAAGAATCATCCACAGCGGTTGGGTCTTCAAGCCGAGAGGAGATCGCAATCTGATAGTCCCACGAAATGTTAGCGAGCCGAATTTGAAACGTGCAGCTGCGAAAGGCAAGATGCCCCAGTTGGCCGAGGAGCAAGTGCAGCAACTTCTGCAATGCCTTGATGCCGTACTGCAAGACGTAAGTCGTGAGATCTCTTCTCCTGCTCAAACTGATGTCTTTTTCAGCCGTACGACTTGGCAAGAGATACCGACAGTTTCAACAGTACAAGTGGGGCGACTGCTTCTAGCTCGATAGCACCTCCTGCATTTCTGTCCGGTCCCAACGTCAAACGAACCAAACCCAACGTCACCGCCACTCCGCGCATCTCAGCAGAACCCGAGGACATCAAGATTTCGAAGATGCCAAACAAGCGAACATCATCCTACGATGACTCTCACGAGATC
This sequence comes from Cyphellophora attinorum, assembly GCF_001299255.1. Lineage (NCBI taxonomy): Eukaryota > Fungi > Ascomycota > Eurotiomycetes > Chaetothyriales > Cyphellophoraceae > Cyphellophora > Cyphellophora attinorum. The sequence continues at coordinate 127,447 of NW_017253257.1, read as the reverse complement.
AACAGCAAGAAAGCGAAAATTCCCGCAACCTCGCCTGGTAACATCAGGCAGTTCTTGATACCTGTGGACAAAACCACGTTTAGCCGTCATCAGCCTCAGCCCGAGCTCGTCACTAGCTTTGATTCTGCTCCGGGATCGACAGACGAGATCTTTTCCCAAGGCGATGACGATTCGAGAGCGGTCAGCTCAAATGCTACCACAGTGCTAGATGAGTTTCCGGACACTCAAGACGCCCATGACTTACTGCAAGACCCTGGGCTGCTACGGTCACTGGAAGACCTCGGTCGTTCAGACAGACTCGGTCCTCGAAGAACGCTGAGCGAGAGGCTCGATGATACATTCAAGCCTCTACCCACCTCACTGCCGCCGAATCTTGACTTTGACTTCAAGTACGAGCTTCACAGCCTGTCGCTCGATCTCAACATTCGCATAGAGACACTGTTGACACAAATACAAAAAGAATGCGGCAAACGTTTTCCTTCACCTGCCGAACGATACAGAGTGTACAAAACGCTCGCCAGGGGCACCCGCATCGAGCGCTTCTCTGAGAGATCCTGGAACCCCTCCCTTGCACACCCAGACAGTGCCAGACACCATTATGCGATGTATCTTTCTACGACTCTGACGGTGGATCCGAGCGCAAATGACCGAGCGAGTCCATACAGGGTAAAACTCAACGCACCTATCGTCGACAAATCTTGTCGACTGTACCGCAAGTTCGACAATCGCACGTTAATGATTCTCAATTTGCCTGTCGTGCAAAAGGGCGAGTTGTCGAAAGATCTCCCTTACGATGAGGTGTACGACGAGGTCGTGAGATGGCTATCGAAACCCCTCCACATCGCCGGACTCGAGTGGCGTGCATTTTTCATCGATGATCAAGTGCGCGTGCGCAAAGACGATGTTCGTTTTCGACAAGTCCACTTGTTCGCTGTGAACGGCGACCAACCTACTGTATCGCTACGAGACTTCATGGACTGGCATATTCCTTGGACCGAGAACGTGCAGAGCACGGACTTGAAGCTCTTTGCTCGTTTCAAACTTGCTCTTTCCAAAACCACTCCAACAGTGGTAATCGAACAAGAAGATTTCATCGAAGTCCCCGATAAGCAAAATCCAGGCGGTCAGGTCATGGACGACGGAGCGGGACTGATGTCATTCAGTCTGGCCAAAGCAGTCAGCGCGTGCGCCGGCCTATTTGAAATTCCCAGCGTTTTCCAGGGCCGCGTTTCCGGTGCCAAAGGTGTGTGGATAGTCGTCCCAGACTATGTCAAACAATGCCGCTCTAAGCGAGGCTTCTGGATAACGGTATCGCCCTCGCAACTCAAGATCAAACCGCATCCGCGCCATCGTGTATGTGATCCAGAACACCGAACCTTCGAAATCAGTGCCTTTTCCAAGACCCTTCGACCTGCATCGCTCAACACGCAACTCATCACAGTCCTTCACAACCAGGGCGTCACCAAGGAGGTGCTTGAAGCCCGACTCAAGGAGCATTCTCAAGAGTACTATACGTCGCTCAGGCAGGCTGTGGATGATTCCAATGGACCAGCCATACGAGCATGGCTACAGCGCTACCACCCTCCTGTCCGAAATGGTGAGATCACCATGACTGGATCAGTCCCCTCGCAAAAGACAGACAAGCAAAGCATGCTGCTAGATGCAGGTTTCCTCCCCAAGGACTGCAACATCATGCACGACTTACTCCGGCTGAGCTTGAAGGATAGGCTGAGCGAGATGACGGAGAAGATCAATCCGGAGATACCTGAGTCCACGACACCATTCATAATTCCGGACCCGTATGATGTGCTCGACGAAGGCACAGCGATGTTGTGTCTTCCAGAAGGAGGCTTTACAGATCCCAGGACCGGAATGCCGTTTTCTCATGTCGATGGGCGACATGCCTTGGTGGCGCGCAATCCCGCTTACTGGCCCTCTGACATGCAGAAGATCAAACTCGTTTACAATCTCCAGCTCGCATGTTTCAAAAACGTCCTAATATTTTCGACCAAAGGCTTGCGACCACTCGCAGACCTGCTCTCTGGAGGCGATTACGATGGCGACAAAGCATTCATCACTTGGGATCGAGAGATTGTTGATCAGTTCAAGAACTATGATGGTCCCGCACCAGACGCAGTACGGCCGGAAGACTGTTATGTGAAGCAGGAATCGCGTCCATTGTCCGAGATCTTCCAAAGCAACCCACGAGGTGGGCCATCGCTAACTGAAGTTGAGAAGTATTTGGATAAGTGCATTTGCTTCAATTTAAGCACGTCGCCACTAGGCATGGTTTCAAATGAGCATGCGAAGCTCGTCTACTCGCTGTCTTTGAAGGGGGACGGCAAGCGAGCACTCAACAATGATGGTGCCATCAAGCTTGGTGCCTTGGCAGGCTTTCTTGTTGACGTAAGTGCACAGACTCTTGATATCGTATCGAGCGATGCAGCCATGGAACATCGCTGACTTCCGACCAGGCATTTAAACAGGGATACAGACTGCCCATAGACGACTTCTACGCATTACGGCGCCTGGTCTGCGGCTTCAGAAGACTGAATGATCCAGCCTACACAAAGAAGATAGACTTTACAGGATATAACGAGAAGAATATCAACGACTATCTGAAGTTCAAGGTCGCCAAACAAGAGATGGATAACACCTTGACGCACTGGTCGAATCACTACTCACGCTCCGGCCGCCTTGACGAAGCTCTCAAACGAAAAGTCACTGAGTTCAAAGCGATGGCCACTGAAGACGCTTCTGGCGTGACCCAACGGATCAGCGCGCAACTCGAACTCGACATCAGGTATATAACGGGCAGGTGGGCACGGCTAGTGAACGACGATAACCTGGATCCCCGCACTTTCTCCCTAGAAGTCAGCCAACTACACCGAGAGTTCCTTCAGATTGAGCCACTCCAGGTGCCAGGCCAAGAGGACGCCTACAGATACCGCTTCTTTGCAGAGGCCCAACGCCTCGGTCAGCCTGTGTGGCCCGCGATTCGCGCTTGCTACCTCTATTGCGCGACACACAAGGCATTCCGTTCTCTGGCGTGGAATATGGCAGCGGATCAATTGTGCGAGATCAAAGCGAAGAGTCTGGGATCGGTGACCACGGTAACGATGCGTATGTGGGCGACCCTGAAGGTGGACAAGCGCATTGCCTCTACTACGGTGACGTGGGGCGATATTGGATATCATGATATCGAGGATGAGGAGGAAGACGAGACGCAATACTTTGATGCGGAGTCGGAGTTGCCGGCCAATAACAGCTTGATCGAGTGGCTGAACTTTTGATTGGTTGTGGATGGTGCATGATACCCCCGGTTTGGTGTTGTTCAATTGTGGATTCACGGGTGTTTGCATACTCATTACTTGGCAAGCGAGCATTGGATATACAGATTGTCGAGATGGCCGAGAGTGTTGCTGAACGGACGGAAGCAGCAAGGAGAGATATCCCAAGACCAATCGTCTACGGGCGAGACTCTGTTTTGCTTTTTGGCGGAATTCGCTGACATGTATCGTATGGCGAGGATCGAAAGCTAAAGCTTGGGAGAGAAGGGCTGATGCGTGTAGCATACAATACAGGGTGAGTCGAGAGCTTTGATGAGAAGGCCTGATGAGGTCCTTCACGCATAGCACAAGAATCAAGACCAGGACCACCAGAGAGCCTCATAGTAGAAGCGAGATGCGACAGGATCCGAGAATTTGTTCAACTTGGACAGAAGTCTAGCCTGCTGGCTATTAGCTCATCCTATCAAATCAATCATCCATCCTGTACTTTCACATATCCTCTGTGCACACGCTCACCTTTCCCCGCCATGGATTGGATGCAGGCCACATGGAGACGAGAGCGCCAGGTCACGAGAGGCAGAGATCATCGCGCTCGAGGATCGACAAGGTGACTCAGCGCTTTCGAGCGTACAATGCGTGTCAACCGGACTGGGAAGTGATTCGATGGAACCGGATGACGGGTGATAGTGCCTGTCATCCGGTCTGACTAAAATCATCATGAGTCCGGTTGACTCTTCATTGCTTCGCGGAAGGTGCCGTGGTTGCAGGAGCACCTTCCCGGTGAGGAGTTTGCAGGCAGCATTGGGAAGGACCGGGCTTGGATGCGCCTGCTGTCCTTACGAAAGGACTTCAAAGGACAGAGGGGAAGGCGCTGTCACGAGACTATCTTGTCAACCGGTCGCACGGAGTCTTTCCTCAGACCGGATGACAAGTTCTTGTTTGGTTGGGAAGTCACGGTGGGTCGAGGAGCACCTACTTGTTGCGGAGTAAGCGGGCAGGCTTCGGAAACAGCGCTGTCGATGTGCTCGTACTTCCTTGCACGAAGGAGACGTCGCGACGGGTGGAGGGAGGTCTTGTCATCCGGTCTCACCAGACTCTTGCTCAGACCGGCTGACAAGTCGATGGTTGGAAGCTGCAATTGAGGCAATCGCGGCTGCTAGTCTTGAGTTTGGCAGACAGTGTTAGGCAGGAGCCGGCGTCTGTGAGCTCCCGCTGCCTGCTGTGGAGGACACCAAGGGCGCGTGAGGAAGTCGCAGGCATGACCTGGAAACCGTGTCATCCGGTCTTGCCAAGCTGGGAGGAAGAAAGCCAACATGTGTTGCAAGTATATTTCATAGCATCAGTCGTAGGAACAAGCTTGAAACTAATGAGTCTGCATTCTCATAGTCAACCCCCGGGCATACAAGTGCTTTTGACCTCTCTGCATGCATGCTATTCTCCTATTTCCGAGGGAGTTAATCGCATTTGCTCAGGAAAGATGTGCTGTGCCGTCCCGGTTCGCAACTCTGCCTGTACGGATACTGGAACACTCGTTTTCCCGCAGACCGACCTCACGGATCGCAAACGTGGGTCTCTCCTGCGACCGCATTACCAATCACGTGTCGACGTGACCTCAGTTACAGCCAAGAAAGATCTCCGCATAGCGCCATCCCGTCCTCAGTCTCTATGCGCCGCCCACCAGGCTTTCTTTGCAAATCCTCGCCCTCGACCGTGTTGGAAGATGCAGACGCAATCGTCATCGCCGACACCGACGCAGCCAAATTCCCGGACGAGCCCTACAGGTCCTCAAACAGCGCCTCATCATCACAGAGCACCCTCGCGATCTCCTTGCCCTTTTTCGAGCCGTTCTCTAGGATCTTGCCTGCTAGGAAGTCGCCTATCTTTTCGCTTAGCTTCCCCTTCAGCTCATCGTTGCTGTCGTCGGAATCGCCGTTAGTCATGGCGTGATCTTCATCATAGCCATTGATGCCGTTGACTACGCCATTGACTGCACTTTCGCCGACACTGGTACCGTTCACTCCGTTGATCTCCGCAGAATCATCCTCAACCAACGTCGCCAACGCATGTACGATAGCGCGCAAGACCCACCTGACATCCGCCTCGCCCCGACCTGGGACTTCATCAGAGGACTCTGAGATCTCGGAGAGCAATTCTCCATACGCCTTCAGGTTAGGCACGACCAACTTCCTTACCACCTCAGCACCCCCAATCGCGCTCAAGCCCAAGATCGCGCCGTAGTGCGCACCAAGCGTTTTCTTGGGGTCGAGGAACACTTTCACACAAGACCGTGCAAGGCGCGGCTTGAGGTTGTGTGCGCTACGAGAGTACTTTTTCGTGAGGTGAGAGAGCAGAGTTGATGCAAGGGAGCGGAGGTTGTAGACTGCTGCTGTTGCTGTTGCAGTCGTTGTGGCGGTGGGTTCAGGCCCGATATGCCGGCCTGTCAAGCAAGTGAGGACCACAGGCACGACAGAGGTGATGTAGGGCGCGAGGTTGAGGTGAGTGTTGTGGGAGAGGGAGTCGAGCATTCTAAGGATCGTGTCCAGCGTGAAGACGTGGGACAAGGAGTGCGTGACTTTGTCGGCGGTGTAGTGCACGAAATAGGGCAGGAGTTGCGACAGACCGGGGTCTTCCCGAAGCGAGGCGAGTGCGGCCGTGCGCAGCTCTGGTTGATCTTCAGAGAGTGCGGAGGTAGTGACGCGCTCGAAGTAGAGGATTAGCTCTTGGCTGAGGTGATGTTTTACTAGTGGCTTGCTGGCTGTGGTGGCGGAGTGCGATTCCAGCCCGGCCATGGCTGCCAACGCGGGGTTGATGTTCGAGGTGGCGGCGGAGGAGGCTTTAGGGAGCAGTTCGACGCCCCGGGTCTCGGAGGTAGTGGGATTTTGCGGTATTGATGGCTGTACGCCTTCGATGGCGAGCCAGTGTGCCGTAAAGGAGATTTCGCGCGGAACTTTGGGGAGCGGAGCGTTGATCAGCTTTTCCAGATCGGCTTCTTCATCGTCGACATAGTAGAGCGGTTGGCCGGGGCCGAGGGAGGCTTCGCCATACTTGAGGATGCGCGTTGACTCGTAGCCGTAGAGCTGTTCATCCGTTAGTGACGGCGCAATGCGCGGAAAGATGAGAACTAACTGGCTCGATGTCAAGCACTCGCAGCGCGTAGCTGATATCTTGTGTCCACAGCACTGTCCGTTTCGATTTCCGCATGAATTTCAACGCTTCTTCCACCACCAGTGCTAACCGGAATTCGACATCGCGCGCCAGTGCAGCTGTGACATCCTTGTTGAGGGTGAGGACACCGACCGACTCTGCCGTGTCCCGTACTGTGTCGCTTCCCCAAAGCGTCATGACTGCGCCGTTCGCGTGGAGTTTCGCAGGGACTTGTGCGCATGCGGCAGCTGATCCTCTGCGTCGTTGTCAGATCGCAGTCGCAGGCAATCTGCTTGCCTTGATCTGACTGATCCAGAAGGGGAGTAGGCCACTTGCGCAGAATATGTCCAGGCGACGCAGCGCGAAAGTGGTCGGATCTGGGTGATGCTATGTCGTGCGTGAGCCTCGCCTGGCGTGACTGTGACAGTGTACACCGGGTCGTTTCGTCTTCCTACGCGGAGCCCTGCAATGTGGTGAACTGCAACTCAGAAGCTTTGAACAGATTGGTGGTCGGATGAATTAGATGAGATGTCACTGCGCTTCAAGATCAGGTGAAGTGACTTACCCCAGACTTGGCGGATGGTGGAAATGTTCTTGTCATCCGGTCTCGCTCAAGGCCTCGCAAGTTCTTGATCAATCGCAACTACTATACTCTTGCTCTTGCCACGAAGGACTTTTCCCCACGATGGTATTTTTGTGGCAGTCTTGCTAACGTAGCGTTCGAGAATGCTCATGGAAGAAAGAGAACGATAATTATTCATTCTGTTGCCAATCATACGTTAATTACCACTATTCATCACACTGAATAAGAGGCTCATCCAACATGCATTCAACCTCATTCCTCACCCTCTTCCGCAACCCGCCAAACAAGCCTCGCCCCACTGACCTCCCTCCTCCTCAACATCTCAATCGCCTTCTGCGCCCTCTCCAGTAACGTCCTCCCCTCCACAACAACCTGCTCATTCGGCTCAACCATACCCAATTCGAGCGCAGCAGGCATGATCTCCGTCTGCAGCTTCTCCGCCAGAAAGTTGTTGTCCAGCCAGAAATGAGTACGGACGCCTCTGACCTCTACCCCTTCTGCCCAAGCCACATCCTCTTCGGCGTCCAGAGTGTAGACTGGCTTCTGGTTATCCACTGCGTCGGCGATAATGACTGGAAGGAGAACCGCAACGGTGGCGCCGGAGCGTACAACCTCTGCAATCGGTTTCACGCTGCCAGCCCGACTGCCGATGCAGTCGATTGCATATCTGATGTTATGCTTGCCTTGGTGTTGCTGACTTAGAAAGTCGGAGATGGGTCCTCCCACGTTGCCGGAGCGGTAGTCGAAGCACGCCGCAGCGCCATATCTTTGGAGGCGATCGTGATGTTGCTTACCGGCAGTCGCGATGATGTTCTTATACCCATACCATTTTAAGATCTGAATGAAGAACTGACCAGTGCTGGAGGATCCGCCCCAAACGAGAATCCACTCGTCTAACTCCGGCGGTACATAGTCGTTCGGCTTCGGCCACGGCAGCTCGAACCCGACGTCGGATGTCAGAGTATGCCATGCCGTGACAAAATTGTTTGGCAGCGTCACTGCCTGCTGCATCGTGAAGCCTCTCGGCACTTTGCCAAGTAGGATGTCCGGAGCAACGCAGTACAGCTGGTGTGACTTTTCCTCATTTGATCGCCAGGTGAAGCCAAATACTTTGTCGCCAACTTGGTAGCGTGCGTTTGGTCCAGACGATACGACTGTGCCGGCAGTGCCATCGCCCAAGCCCTGTGGGTACTTCACCACGAGCAGACCGCCAAGAGCTTGATGGACATCGAGTGGCGTCGAGGCTGTCCACTCGACTCTCACACGTACTTCATTCCCCTTGGGTCGACGTGTCGAAACCTGGCGGACCTCAAGGGGTGCGCCGAGCGCAACAGTAACGACCTGGGGATGTGTTGACATCTCGCTTCATGCAGGAGCTGCTCCGATGTGTGATTACCTCAGTGCTGGTTAGCCGAGATCTGTTGCTGGTTGAGCGGCGGGATCCATGGTCCAACACAGCATATATACTTGGAGAGGCCAAACATAGTGTGACTGCTCAACGACGAATTACGAGCTCGCGTTTGAGCATCATTTTGCTTCGTCCGGGCGCATTTGTCAGGAAACGGACATGTCGATCTATTTCCTTTCTCGGTATCTATCGCCAAGACTTCACCTCGATCGGGTCTTTCGTCAGTGAAGGTGACCAAACATCAAAGATCGAGGCCCCTGCCTGGCTGGAAGACGGAGGTACTGTGTCGTTGCGTATCATTGGCGCCGGGGCCGCTCTCGTTTTTGGAGCATGCACGGCGGCGATTTGCCAGATGGTCTTCTGTGGCGCCTAGTGTGACTCATGGGAGGAACCAGAAAGAGAAGTTACCCATGGCGCTTCTGAGAGAGACTGGCCTCAATCTGTACGACTGCCTCGCCAACCTCTCAATCCGAACGCCAGAGCAGAAGATGTTGCAGCTCATCGCTGACAAACCCAGAGCTCATCCGTCAGTGAATAGCTCAATGACCTTAGAATTGCTCGATGACAGCGCGGCTCTCACCCTCGGCATGTCTGCCCCAGCCTCAAATCCAGGAATGTGCGCAGCCATCGCCATATGAGTCTCACTCATCTCGAAGAGTCGAGCTATTACCCATTCGCGTTCCTCTTTCTCTTGTAGCGCACTCAAAGAGATCCTGAGACCGAATATGATGAAGAACGGCCCCAGAAATGAGGAGCTAAGCATGAATCGCACGCTTCTGCAGATCTCGAGGGCCGAGTCACGATTCTCAGCACGGTAAAGCGAGCACTTCTCCGGATCGTGCTTCTGCATTAGCTCTATCAACACCAGATTCAGTAGGATGTTGAGCGTCCAGTAGCCTGTGACAGACGAGCCCACGAAGATGTTCGGAAACTGGTAGTAGATGGGAATCACCGGGTCGTGACTGAGGTAAGTCGTCCACATGAAGCCCGTCTTCGCCAGGGCTCCTCTGAAACGGACGAAGTACGTTCTGAAACGCGCCCTGATTTGTTGGACGCGCTGTATTAGGTCGAACACGAAATCGCGTATGGTCGGATATTGATCTTTCTCCAGGCTCTGGAACTTGTGGAAATGCTTGCATCGGTGGAGCAATTCTGGGACGTCAAGCATGTTCTCGTACTGCTGCTCCGCCAGATCAAATGTCTCCCGAAACCGCTCTTCACCCAACATGCGCAGATCGTGGAATATGCTTCTTGAAAGCTCACGCCACTCAGGCTCGGCGAGAAAGCACGGCTCGTCACGTTGGGCGGCCTCGATGATGATGGTGTGCCGATAAGCGATGTACATCTCCCTGTCGAAGCCGAAACGATGGACATCAGGGCCTCTGATGCGCATCAAAGCACCAGCACCACCAGCATGCTGCACCCATGATGCGTTGGAGTTCGATGCGAACATTTCGTAGAACGATAATAAGATCGTCGCGGCTAAAGTCTCAGGGGCCATACCTGCCGTGCCGTCCGCTATCGCCGAATTGAGTTGCCTCAACGTGCTCCCGTACCAGGGTCGAGATTCTTCCAGAATGGATCTATTGCCCTGCAAGCGTCCCATATGTGCCAGACTAACAGCTCTGACTGCCGAATCCAGCAGCTTATTGGTTCCAGTCAAGGGCGGTAGACGCTTGAACCACAGACCATGTGACTTCATCTGCTGCGGCACCGAGTCAACCTGGGCAGGCGGAAACATAGACCTGTGCATCATTGAGAACAATTGATCCTGAATTAAATTCGGGGCTAGAATCATTGCGGCGATATCCATATCATTAGCGTGTGAATGTAAGCCATTGCTTGCATCCTCGAGCACGTCGTCATTGTATGCTTGAATGCCGAAGTCGAGCGTCTCAGTCGCCGGCATCCAGGAACTCTTCTCAACGAAAGAGAGGACTGCATTTTCCTTGTAGTGGACAGGCTCGTTGGTTGGATTTGAGCCATACGTGAAGGGTGTTAGTTGGTCTTCCGGCGAGCTGTCTTCTAGGCTCTCTGTAGTTGCATTGTTGGATGAAGATGTTGTCGCGTCGGTCTCAAAGACTAAGAGCGATCCACCAGCATCTTGGTCCTTGTCTCGGTGCTCAAACTTCCGCTTCAGCTTCGTCGCCTCGTTGACAAACTTGAGACCTTCGCTGTACAGGCATTCGCGATTGCCCTTCGCACAATTTTGACATGTTGGTTTGCCCAGGTCGCAGCGCACTCTGCGCGTAACGCAGGTGCGGCAGCCTTTTGATCGAGGAATGCCTACCATTGCAGTAACGTCTTATGGCCGCGCGGCCGCTCGATGCGACTCATCATGGCGCAACCATCCTTCCAAGGTCGCGACTGCAGTTGGCATACGAGGACATTTCTTCATCTAAAAGTCGAACAAACCCCAACACAACAGTGGTAGAAACCTACGCTGTGGGTATCTCGAGCACTGCCTCAAGGCACCCATGTTTTCAGCGAAGGGTAGGTACGATCGAGATATACGTGCTGACCAATCGCGTTGCTTCAATGGCAGATACGGCGTCCACTAACCGCATCTGCATCTGCTCTCCTCTCCTCTCCCCAGGGGACATGGTGCACGACTTAAAGCTAAGATGTAAATTCGGCCAGAGGCCTCCTTGACTTGAAATTGTGGTAGGCTACTGAAATTCATGATACTGTAGCTCTCATACCTAGTCATGGCCGCGAAATGCGCCCGCCCAGGGTTATCCTCCTGTGGAGGCCGCTGTCTGGTCGACTGCCAGTCCTAAGCATCCACTTCATTCAATGGAACATCCTCCGAGTCGTTGTCACCGTGCCTCGGCACTATGGACTCTGACAGCTTCCAGACCTGAATCAGATTGTCGTCCGCGGCACTGCAGACAACCCACGGATTATGCAGATTCCATGAGAAGTCGCTGATACGGTTGGTATGGCCGCCGTGCATAAAGAGCAATTCTGGAGGTCCATCTTGACCATCCTCTGGCGTCTGCTCCTCTCCCACCTTGCCCAGATCCCAGAATAGTATGCGTCGATCGTAGCTACTCGAGCCTAGCACAGACTGGTGGAATGGATGCCACTCCAGTGCTGTCACACTATCGTGGTGGCCCTCGAGAACATGCATCTTCACTTTGATGTTTCGCAGATCCCAGAGAGAAATCGTCGAATCTTCGCTGCCAGTCGCAACAAGGGTCTCGACGTCGAGATGGAATGCTAAGGCGTTGAGCGGCCCTTTGTGAAGACTGGGACTGGATCTGATCGCAGCTCGTGATGTGTCTGGGGATCGAAGATCGACGACTTGGAGAGTGACATCGTCCGAGACCGAACCAAGCAGTGATTTGTGATGGGGATGGTATTGAACATCATTCACTATGCCTGAGTGATGTGTATAGGTTTTCATCGGTGAGAGTTTTGTGTTCGTCTTGGAGGCCTGGTTGATGTCCCATAACCGTACCGTCTTGTCTTCGGAGGCAGTCGCAAGATGTCCACTCTCGAGCGGACTCCAGTTGAGGCCGTAGCCTTCTTTTTGGTGGCCAAGAAGCTCAATCTGCGGTTGTTGAGACGGAGAGGGGGTAACTGAATGCTTCGTTCGGTCCCAGATAAGTACTCTTCCGTCAGTCGCCATCGTTGCGATAATGTTCGGGTTTTGTGGTTGATACCGAGCCTTGTTCACTTCTCCGGGATGTGTGATCTTCTGGATGATGTTGAACTTGACCTCAGTCGCTGGCTTATTCGCCGCAGGCCCATGGCCTCCAATCTCGCCCGTTTCCTCATTGTAATCCTTCGCATCGGGTGGCGCGGGGTTTGGGAGCTGTACGTTGGCGATTTGCAGGTAGTTGGGCTGCCCTTCAGCAGTGTGTGTTCCTATGAGGAGCCGATGCTTTGAGTAGCGACTGCCGGGAATGCTATACAATTGTTAGTGGCGGGTAATACCTCGACGTAGGGAGAAGACCATACTCCTGCTTGTCTGGGAACCATTGTGTTGTGAGTGTTGGCCAGTCGAGGGCGGTACTGAGTATGAGATCGTATAGGAAGGGTGCGTTCTTCTTCCATATTTTGTACTCTTCGTTGATGATCTTTTGTTCGTTGATCTTGTCTGCGTGCTCAGCGGCGGAGAACTCCTCCATGGCTGCAAAAATCAGTATTTGTGGCAGAAAGTAAGGTAGGATATGTATACCATTCTCGTCGTCCTCCATGGCGACGAGTAGATATGGGTGTGGACACTATGTGGTGTAATTCTTGGTTGGTGAGGTCGTTGTCGTTACAAATTGTGACCCGTGCAAATATGTTTGAGCGGCTTCGAACGTCGCTTGGGGGCACTCTGGTTCACTAGGGTCTTTTGGCGATTCGAATGTAAAGAAAAAGCAAGTAACAAACTGCGGTTCTCAAAGACACCTCTCATCAATTTACTGCTTCAAACCTGGAGCAGAAGACCGCGCGAGCCGCGTTCGACGCGCCTAACCCCACACATCTCAAGGCTTGGCAAAAAGGTACTCAATCGACATCATCATCGCCTCGCCTCGTGCAACGACTCCCTCCTCCTCTGAAGCGCTTAGCAAGAATCTCAGTCACCACATAGTCTCTCTATCCCGCTTCTGATCTTCGAATTATACTGTCTCCCTTCATCTCGAAGAGACCGTCCCCACTCTTCGCCAGGACCGACATTGTCCGTCACCAGAACACCGACTCATCCAAAGGAATAATTGAGCATCATCGCCACCTTTCTTCATCATGGGTGTCCCGAAGTTCTTCAGATGGATGTCCGAGAGATATCCATCAATCTCTCAACTCATTGCTGAGAATCGCATTCCTGAGTTCGACTGTCTCTATCTAGACATGAATGGCATCATCCACAATTGCACTCACAAGGACGGCGATGGACCCACCGCTCGGATCACTGAAGAGCAGATGTTTATTGCAATCTTCAACTACATCGAACACCTTTTTGGAAAGATCAAACCCCAGAAATTGTTCTTCATGGCTATCGATGGCGTCGCACCACGGGCAAAGATGAATCAACAGCGTGCTCGTCGCTTCAGAACTGCTCTCGATGCTGAGAAAGCTCGAGATAAGGCCATTCGCGAAGGTGTTGAATTGCCCAAGGAGGACCCTTTTGACAGCAACTGTATCACTCCCGGTACAGAGTTTATGGCCAAGTTGACCAGACAGCTCAAATACTTCATCAGCAAGAAGGTTTCGGAAGACGTCGACTGGCAGGGCGTCGAGGTCGTTCTGTCCGGTCATGAAGTGCCCGGTGAGGGCGAGCACAAGATCATGGAGTACATCCGACAGGCAAAAGCTCAACCGGGCTACAATCCTAACGTGCGACACTGTCTTTACGGTCTCGATGCTGACCTGATCATGTTGGGTTTGCTCAGCCACGACCCACACTTCTGCTTGCTACGCGAAGAAGTGACATTCGGACGACAGGCCAAGAAGACCAAAGAGCTCGAGCATCAAAATTTCTATCTCATGCATCTCTGCATTGTACGCGAATATCTCGAATTGGAGTTTCAGGAATTGCGCGAGCCGGGTGCGCTGGATTTTGAGTACGACATGGAACGAATTATTGACGATTTCATCCTTATGGCTTTCTTTGTCGGTAACGATTTCTTACCAAACTTACCGAATCTTCACATCAATGAAGGAGCGCTGGCGCTCATGTTTCAAAAGTACAAAGATATTCTACCAAGAATTGGAGGCTACATCAACGAGCACGGTGTGATCAACCTCGACCGCTTGTCTACTCTTCTCGATGAGCTGTCCGAGGTCGAGCATCGTTTCTTTGAAGCGGAATATCAGGATGCCAGTTGGATCGCAGCAAAGCGACAAAAGCCAGGTGATGACGACTCGGCCGTGAAGCCCGGAAAAGTCCCGGCACGTATAACGGTAGATCAGAAAAAGCTCCTTGAGCAGATCAGAACCTACTTTGTCGCACCGGCCGACAAGGACGCCACACGCGAGCCACTTAACCTCCCTCACACTCTTCCAGCACGCGATCGAAAGTTCGTGCAGCAGCTGGCCACAGATTTGAACCTGCAATGGAGCACCGAAGAAGATGATCAAGGCAACCGCTTTGTGCAATTGCGTTTCCCTCCCAGCGATGACGACGATGATTCGGTTGACGAAGAAGAAGCCCAGGCTGCAGCTGCACGTATTCTTAAGCGTTACAAGAACGCGAAGGTTGAGCAAGGTTCAAGCGAAGAAGCACAGCAACACATGCAAAAGAAGTATGATGAGAAGTTTCATCAATGGAAGAACACCTACTACACCGAGAAGTTCGAATGGGGCCTGGACAATCATGAAGAGATGCGAGCTTTGACAGAAAACTACGTTCAGGGCTTACAATGGGTGCTGTACTACTACTATCGAGGCGTGGCTTCCTGGCCATGGTTCTACCAATATCATTACTCACCAATGATTTCGGACGTCAAGAATGGCCTGAAGGCAAATATGAACTTCACGCTCGGCCAGCCATTCCACCCATACGAACAGTTGATGGGAGTACTACCGGACAGGAGCAAGTCCATTGTACCAACGGTCTATTGGGAGTTGATGACTTCTCCGGCCTCCCCAATCATCGACTTCTACCCGCGCGACTTCGATCTCGACATGAACGGCAAGAAGCAAGAGTGGGAAGCCGTCGTCAAGATCCCCTTCATCGATGAGAAGAGGCTCCTCAGCGCAATGGCCACAAAGAACCATCTGCTCAGTGACGACGAGAAGAAGCGCAACGATTTCGGTGTGAGCTTGAAATTCACGTACGACGATCAGCTCGACTACACCTACCCATCATCTCTGACAGGTGTATTTCCGGATCTGCCGAATTGCCACTGTCTTCAAAATGTGTTCGAGTTGCCGACTATGGAAGGTTTGGAGCCGTACGCTGGCTTGGTGAAAGGTGCCAAACTTGGCGCGGACGCCTTAGCCGGCTTTCCAAGTCTGAAGACTCTGCCCTTCACTGGCAGTCTCGGCTTTCATGGCGTCAGCGTCTTCCAGCAGGACAGCCGGAACGAAAGTATGGTCATCACTCTGTCCGATACTGAACGACGTACCAAGATCGAGTATTCCAAGGCACTCCTCAACCGTCGCGTCTTTGTAGCTACCCGTTCTTGCAGGAGGCCAAAGTTGTCAAGGTATCAGATGAGCTGTTCGACTATGTCATGGATCCTTCCACAAATACAACGAAAGCCGTCGAACATGACGGTAAAGCCATCGATGAGTTTCACAAGAAAGCGGAACGAACCGAGAAATACTACAGCAAGCGCTTGGGCATGCTCACGGGTGATGTCGAATCGGTCGTGCATGTTGAAATGCTGAAAGGGCTCAAGAAGCTCGACGATGGCTCCACTGTCAAAGAATACGCCGACATGCCTGGCCTCGAGCTGATCCACGCTGCTCAACTTGTAGTCGAGCATGTCTCTAGTGAGGACACTCGGTTCATCGAGCAGGCCGCATTGCCGATCGAAGAAGAATTCCCTATCAACTCCAACGCCTTCTTCCTCGGCGAATTTGCATATGGCAGACCCGTCAGCGTCACGGGCCATCAAGACGGGCGCGCCAAATGTCTGGTCGCCACAACGACGGCAAGGCAGGTAGAGTTTGGCAGAGACATTGCTCAGCAAGCCGAGCGTCTCTCACCCTACGTGCCATCATACATGGTTGCTCGGGAACTAAAGTTCAACGCATTAGCTCTTGCAAAAATCACTTCGGCTTATTCGATCAAGGTGGACGACAAGCGCGTGAATCTTGGACTCAACCTCAAGTTCGAGGCAAAGAAGCAGAAGGTCCTTGGCTACTCACGGAAGAGTGCAGGCGGATGGGAGTTCAGTCGCGCAGCTGTCAACCTACTGACGACGTACATGACCAAGTTTCCAGACTTCATCGCTGCACTTCACCATAACCCACAGGGCGACATGCTCTCACCTACCGATCTGTTCCCCGGTGACGAGGGTCAAGCCAATGCCCGTGTCAAGGAGATCCAGACATGGCTGAAGGAGATCGAGTCCAAGAACATGGAGCGCGTACCTCTCGAAGCCGAACAGCTCGACTCTGATGTGGTGAAGATGGTGGAGCACAAAGCCGATGAGCTCTTCGCGATGGAGCCAGCGCCTGTCAACAAGACCATGAACGGTATCCCTCGACAAGCTCTCCTGAAGCCATCAGACGCGCAGTGGCGTCTCGGACAGCAGAAGTTCGTCCTCGGTGACCGCGTCATCTACGTTGCAGACTCCGGCAAAGTTCCCATTGCGTCGAAGGGCACGGTTGTTGGCTTGACGCAGACTACTCGCGAGACCTGGCTAGACGTGGTCTTTGACGTCTCTTTCATGAGCGGCACCTCGCTTGGCGACCGCTGCTCTCCATTCCGCGGCCAGACGGTGCAGACATGGGCAGTACTGAATCTCAGCAACCGCCAAGTGGTCTCTGGGTCCAAAGCCAGCACGGCTCGGCAACACGTCAACGGCACAGCGCAGACGCCGCTTACTGTCGGTGGCTACGGCATGCCTGGTGCTGGTCAACTGCACCCGGCTGCTACTCCAGCACCTCTCCGTGGTGGTTGGCGAGGCGCTGTGACAGGTGGCAACAACTTGCCTCGCGGTGGAAGCGGGCAAAACGGTGCACGTGGTGGCGGTGGCGTCAACGGTAGCTTGCCATATCGCAACGCTAGCAATCCCAATGGCTATTCGAACGGCTTCAACCACCAGCAGAGCTCCGGTCGAGGAGCACGTGGTGGTTTGGGCTTCAATGCCAGCCCCAGTCAGGCGACTCGAGGAGGCTACACGCCGCTCGAGCGTGGCGATGGGCAGACTGGTGTCGTGCAGAACAATCCGAATTTCAGACCGAAGCAGCATAACAATGTACCGCCGCCAGCTGCTGTCAATCAGGGA
Source organism: Cyphellophora attinorum (assembly GCF_001299255.1). Lineage (NCBI taxonomy): Eukaryota > Fungi > Ascomycota > Eurotiomycetes > Chaetothyriales > Cyphellophoraceae > Cyphellophora > Cyphellophora attinorum. The sequence continues at coordinate 110,125 of NW_017253257.1, read as the reverse complement.
TCAGACGGAAGGGGCCGTGGACGTGGACGGGGCCGAGGAAGAGGCAGCAGGGGCGGTGAGCGAGGAGGGCTCGGTGCGAATCGTGGTGGGAACGTGCTCGGCGGTACGCCTGCTTGAGCTTCGATCTTGTGCGACGTTTCTGTATGATTCACGCAAGAGACGGGCGCTTGAAATGGGGGTTTGGTGCTCGAGCATGGAGTCATGATGGGCAGCAAGCAACAACATTCAGCGATTTTCCACTTGGTTGGTGCAGGGCTGGATATGGATCGCATGAATGAACGGGTGCAACGCGCTGGGTCAACCAGCGAGTTCGCAACATAGGGACAGGTGCAAAGCCATTGGTGTTTTCATATCTGGGCGAAAAGCTGGGCATGAAGAAAATGGAAACATTGCACCATTCCTGATCAAAAGATTATACGCTCCACGAAATGACTGATTTCTGGCTTGATGGATGGGTACGACTCACGGCTCCGGAGCTATCTGGTCTGCCAGATCCATCAGTACATATGCGCTATTCATGATACCTTCAACACCTTGGACGTGCACGAGACATAACACATGTAGCCATCCTTGGCCTAAGAACGGCACCAGCCTGGCTAAGACCCTCTTGACCCTCTTCTGCCGTTGCTTGAGTCCAGCTACGCGCAGTCATCGTGTCTTCGAAGCCTAACTACAGCGACTGCTATCGTGCCTTCCGGGGCGTCCTAGTCAACCGGTCGTAGCATTGTCTGTCATCTGGCGTCACATGAATTCTACGTGTGTCAACTCATCCGGTCTCGTATGGAATTCCGGTCAACCGGTCTCGTCCACTCGCATGTATGTCAATCGGTTGCTTTTAGCCAGTGACTGTCGGCATCTGTCGAACAAGGCATACATCAAAGTGATAGAGATTTCTTGATTGTCTCGTGGTGCATGAACACCGCTACACAGCCATCACTCCTGACCGAATCAGATCTCCAGCGTCGCCAGAATCTGCTTCCTGTCCCCCTCACTCAAACGTTGCATCGCGTCGCCAGACGGCGTCAATGGCTTCTCCAAGTACCCCGGCACCTCCCTATCAACCACCTTCTCCGACCACGCCGTCGGAATCATTAGCGGTGCACATGCCAATGCCCCCCTGATCAACTCTTTCGACGTCTCTTTTGACCTTATCTCCCAATCAACACCGCTGCTCCCATTCTCAGACCCATGACGTGCCTTGACTCGCTCGGAGCTCGTGCCAGCGAGCTTGAGCAACTCATCCTGCAATCTCTGGCCTCGTTGTATCGCGCTTGCGATCTTGTAGGGTATTCCCTCTTTCTCCGCCATCCACTTCTCCCGCTTGACGATCTGCCACAGCTTCCAGCCTTTAACGGCTTGCGTGAAGAGTCGTTTCTGGTGATTGGCGTGCAGACCTTCGACGGCTGTGATATGCGCCTCTTCCCAGTTCAGTCTTTGTGCTTTGTCCTCACTTACTCCGCCCAACCCGTTCTCGGACGAGGAGAGCACGCCTTCACGCTGGGCTTGTGCTAAAGTGTCAGAGTCCCAACGGTCCTCCATCTTGCCCATAGCGATCGCGTCTTGAATTGGTCGCACTTGATCTGTGTAGCGGCCAACGCGCTTGATTTGTTGCAATTGAATGCGACGCAGCCAGGCGGGTTCGCGGCCAGTTTTGTAGCGCAGCATAGCGGTCACACCGGCGTTTTGGCTGGCGACTAAGTGTGGAATGGCGCGGCGGCGGGGCTTTCCTGTGAGTGGGTTGATGGGGAGGGCAGTGAGAGGAAGAGGGTGCTGGGAGAGTCTAGTCTTGCCCGGCACTGTGCCCTTTGCGGGCCTGCGGCCGTCTGGTCCTGGATCTTTGTCGACGTGGTCGTTCTCCATGTCATTGCTGTCCGTATCTGTGGTTTCATGGCGATTCGGCGCGGTCTGGAAGCGCTTCGTGGTGACTTCGCGGATATGCCGGCGGAAGTATTGGCCATCAGGCTCGGAGGGCGGACACGCGTAGCTTGTTCCGCACGCCATCGGGCAGCGATAGAAGCGGAGTTCGCAGTGTATTCTATGTGGCTGATTAGGGTGCCGAGGGCATCTGGATTGCTCAAGGTGGAGGCATCGCGGACGAGCTGGAGGAGCTGGGTGCCCTGCTGCAGTGCATCCGCAACGGCGCCAAGGGACTGGCCGGGACGGCGGTCGCGGCGGAAGCGGTAGCAGATCAGAGACCTGAGAAAAGCGGGTTGGATGTAGTGGGCGGTGGTGGAGGTTGCTTTGGTGAAATGGGTGGTCTCACGGAGGAGGGAGCGGAAGAGCGAGAGGCCTGGGACGTATTAGTATGCGGAGTTGGCAAGAGAGCGTGGCGTTGGGCGGGGACGCACATGCTGCACGATGGGCGTGAGACTTGTGGGGAAGGAAGACCTTTGGCATTCGCTCACATCACGGCGAAGCCAGGCAGAAGACGTGGAGAGATGAGTTGGGCTGTCGAGTTCGGAGAGAAACTGACTGGAAGTTGCAGCATTGGAGAAAGTTACCTGCAGACGGAGATAAAAGCCTTAATCGCGCCTGCTGGACTCGGAGTGCTGAATGATCGTCACGTGCTCTCATCTTCGGCCACTGCGACTGACAACGATGAAGGTCGGAATATGCTCTCTGGAGTGCGCGCAACACGCCTAGCTTCGAGAGCATGCAGTGCGCATCACAAGGTGCCTGAAAGAATACCAACGCCTGAAATGCAAGACCATCCCGCTATGCCACGTACAAGCACGTCTGTACTGATTCTTTCCGATGGAACCCAGGTGAACTCCTTGCTGAAGTCATGTTCGAGAAGACTAGAAGCTGGTGCCCTCAGGAGGCTGAGGCAACTTCTTGTGCTGTGGCAGGGCCATATATCTGTACAACATGTCAGGTGGCGGATCTAATCTCGTCCTTGCGCAACATACCTTCGCAATTCAATGAGAACGGTCTCCATGGTGTACTCTCGACGCCAGCTCGCTAAACAGGGCAACTTCGAGGGGTCGACCTAGCAAATGTGAGCCTCGTATGTTCGGCATGTGACCAATACCGACGTACTTTGCCATTCTTCTGATCTACGCAGGGGACGTTGATCTTGGACACGAATTGGAGCGTGGGAGGCTTGTCTGGATATTCGGGACCGCAGTGGATATTGACACTATAGATGCGATTCTCGTGTGCGCTCTGTCCAGCATTAGCGTTCTGCACCGTGGATGACTGCGAGGCGAGTCATACGTGGGGTGGACCGAGGATCGTGCCGTTCCAATTGGACATCATCAAGTCGTCGCCATCGGCCAGACCGTAGGAGCAAGCCTCTGTATTCTCAGTCAGTATGATAAGTCCCGTGGGAAGTGCTGCTCAGCATACCTGCGCCCAAGCCTTTCTCGCCCTTCTCCAGCTCTTCCAACAGTCGGAAGTTGCGGGGTACTTTGGCAGCCATAGTGACGCTCGGTATCGGTTCGTGCGTGGACGTCTACAACGGCAGTGTAAGACGATCGCAAGACTGTAGAGCAAACGAGAGGTGGAAGTGAAGAGAGGAAGATCAGTTTATATTCATCGGGCAATTTAATGCGTAATTGAGGGGCAGCCGCTGAATTTAGCTTCTAGCATCGCGCTGGCCTCCCCACATTGCAGCCTTGCCATGTGCCGGTCATCCCTGGCCATCTGAAGGGGTACATTTTCTCATCACACCACGGCAGTTGAGACCCTGACGGAAGCAACCTGACTACTCAAAGAACAAAACCTCTCCGAAGTACCTAGACCCTCTCACGACTCTCGAGTGTCTTCGTGGCTCCTGGATGTCCTCGATGGTAGGCAGCCATGATATTCGATGATCTACCAAAATAATGCCCGCTGGGAATGACTTCGTCCTTTCTTCAATCAGAGCTCACAAGCCTGATCTCTGACTCCAAACGCAAATTCAGCGATGTTCGTACCGCCGCTGAGAAGTCCTTGGGAGACCTCAAAGCCATCACTGTCACTTCTGAAACCCAGCTGGCGGCAGACCTGTCACGGAAACCAGGCTTCATTGACTGTTTTCTTCTAGCCTGTCAGACCAAGAATGCAAAGCTTGCCAACTCAGCAACCAATTGCCTACAGCGTCTGATAGCCAGCAGGGCTGTCGCTCCGGACAGGCTCGAGGATGTTCTGGGAGCGCTCAAAGATGTCGTCAACACGAGCTACGACGTGCAATTGAAGATCTTGCAAACGCTCCCGGCTTTGCTGCAACTGTACTCTCCTCAAATCCACGGAGACCTCCTTGCAAGGAGTCTGGAAATATGTGCAGTGCTACAGTCCAGCAAGACGCCTCTGGTCAGCTCAAGTGCCGGGGCAACTCTATGGCAACTGATCTCCTCTGTCTTTGATCAAGCCGCACAGCATTCGGCCAATGGGACACAGGACGCACATGATGCGGAAGCTGGGGATGGCAAGAACGCACCGGCCGATGACGCTGCGCGACTTTTCCACGATCTATGCGTATCCCTCAACGACAAGGAGCCCAGCTTCATCGAAGTCGACACTTTGGCCCCCTCTTACCTGGTCGAAACACTTATCAAGGTCATTGATGAAAACTCCGCGTACATCAAATCTAGGCCACCTCTGATTGCTGCGTGCCAGGATGAACTGATTCCCGCAATCACGAATCTGCTCGAGAGCGTTGACGATGCACAAGCCTTGACGCCCCTGCTCAGGTTGTCAAATTTACTACTGCAGAAACTCGCTCCGATGGTTTTCGCGGGTATGAAGCCTGTCTTCATACTCTTACTGAAGTTCACTGACAGAGAGCATCCTCCCTGGAAACGATCTCTTGCACTCGAGTTCTTTACGAGATTGTTCGCCAATTTTGGTCTCATTGCACGACTCTTCGATGAGTCCAAGGACGACGGTGATAATGTTGTTGTGAAGGCCCTGGGGACCTTTGTTAGGATCTCCTCTGAAGATCCTGTTCTCATCGGGCTTGGCCGCCAGTCGACTATGCCTGCCCAGCGTGGAAGCGAAGCACAGGAGGACGACATGGCAGCGATCGAGGCACAGGGCGCCAGTGGCCTTGCATCAGTGAGCTCAGCGGATGCTACTGCCACAGGCATTAGTCTCGAATTTAGCACCCTTGAGACACCTCTGTTAGACACGTCAGACCCATCCAAGGCTGGGACGATACCGAAGACGTATAACCACACCTTGATTCTCGACAGCATCTCCGCCTTCTGTGACGGCCTCTCCAAGTTCATCATGCCGTTGAGTGTCCTGTCGCGAACGCAGGAAGATCAGGAGGACGAGCCAGAAGCGGAGAACGGCCGAAGGAGTCAGTCAGTTACCAGAGCTGCGTCCGGTCGCAAACAAATTCAGAGGAACAAATATCAGCGACTAATCAACCCTCTCAAAATCAAGGATCTTCCACAGCTGCCACAAGTGCAAGCTTGTTCGAAAATGGCAGAGAGCTGCTGGCCCGCCATACTTGCCATGTGCTCCACCTTTCTCAACGCAGCCTTGGATTCTCACTTCTACCATGTGCTCATCAGATCCATCCAGAAATTGGCTCAAGTGTCCGGCACGCTGGATCTTTCGACTCCTAGGGACGCTTTGCTCACCAGTCTAGCCAAAGGCTCGATACCCGCGAATACCGCGTCGTTCCTTCAGCTTGCCTCGCCCGCGATGAGGCGGAAACCTAGCATTGATCAGCAGGAGCCGAGCACACCTATCAAGTCGCCTCCGCTAGACTCCAGCAGACAATCGCTTGATACTCCACGACAGACGCTCAATGTTCGACATCTGCTCTGTTTGAGAGCTCTCTTGAATCTTGGGATAGCGTTAGGTCCTTCACTAGCACAAGACTCATGGTTTATCATTATCGAAACACTCCAACAAGCCGAAGCTCTGATAGCTGTAGCATCGGCTGGCAGAGTCTCGCAGAACGGGAGCCATGAAGGACAGACGACTATCACGAGCGAAATCGCTGCTGTCAACGGCGCTGCCAAGAAGATGATGGAAAGCACAAGATCATATCCGGACGCTGCCTTCGGCATTGTCGTTGGTGCCATACTTCGATTGATGGGCGATGATTCTCAGAGCAACGGCGTGTCGAAGTCGGAGAGCATGCTGTCGCCCGCCCCGGCATCCTCGCCAGGCGGCTTGGCTTCACCGACTATGGCTAAGCATGGACATAAGGTGTCCAGAAGCGTGTCGGGAATCTGGGTAAAGACCAAAGCCCTTGACGTAGAGATCGCGTTCGCTCTACAGAAGCTTAGAGATCTGTCACGACTCAATCTTCATCGGTTCGTCGCTCTTGAGTCTCAGGAGGTGACCTGGGACTTGATAGTCGCGCGCCTGCTGAAGGCCTCACAAAGTGATGACATTCACAACAGTCTACGACAGCAGGCGGCCAGCACGGTCGACTCGATTGCGATGGAAGCCATTAAGCTCATCAAGGCCGACGAAAGTGAAGAAGCTGAAGTTGATACGGTACAATGTTTGTGTTTGCAATCACTCGCGGACCAGTTGGAGGACTCCGTGACCACGGACGACGAGCTTACAACAGAAATCATCAAGCTCGTCTTCGAGGCCCTAGAAGACATTCTTGGTCACAGTGGAGAGTCACTACGGCAGGGTTGGACGATAGTATTCCAGATACTACGGAAGAGCTTCCCCTCAGTGACTGACCAAGAGCACGCGGAAGGACTATCACCGTCAACACCAGTGGCTTTCCGATGCGTACAATTGGTGTGCACTGACTTCGTGGAGCTTCTTCAGCTTGAGTCGCTAAAATTACTCCTGTCTCTCCTGTACATGTTTGGATCGCAGCAGTATGACACGAACATGGCTTTGACCACTACAGGCTTGCTTAGGAATATTGCCGCACTTCTTCAGCATCGGACGGATGTCCTCGATGTCTCGGAAACTGACATCCACAACGAGGACAACGATCAAGGAAAAGAAAGCACGCCTGTCCAATTGTGGTGCGCATCTCTTGACGAACTGGCCAAGATGTGTAGCGACACTCGGAAAGATGTCAGAGATGCTTCGATCAGAATCCTGCTGCAGACCATGGACTCGGCCAGCTCGCAGCTCACGCCAATGGCCTGGAATGTGTTGATCGATGCTATCCCCATAGCAATTCTGCAAGACTACCAGGCTGCACTCAATCAGGAAGGGATCGATCGTGAGCACTTGTCAGCGTCCGCATCTCATTTGACGCAAGGCCTGACAGACCTTATCGTCGAGAACATGGCTGCCATCGTCAGGGACGAGAACTTTGCAGACACATGGTCAAGATTGCACGACATTTTCAACGTGACCTTGGAAGGTGGACAGCTTTCTACCATTTCGCTGGTTTATACTTGCATATCCCGACTGCTGCAGGCCACTGATGTTCTGGATATGGACCATTCGTCCCTCATCGAGCCCATGCTGATGTTATGGGCCTGGCATCCAGTTCCGGAGCAGCACAACGACAGCGCCGATGTATCAAATCAAGCTGCCCTCAGCGCACATCTCCACGTGCTCAGGCAGGCATATACGACTTGTCCGGCAGCTGTACAGAGCTTCGCGCATCGTAAGAAGAGCATCAGCGATTATGCAACGTCTGCGGTCAGAGAGTCACTGCTTAAGGCCGTCCATCCACCGTACACCAACGACGTCAAGGTAATGACCAGCGAACAGCAGGAGGCAGCTTCGTGCCTTGACATCATACGAGCGCTGTTCTCTAACGAGCTCGACAACTTTTGCGGCTTCGTACTCGAGCTGATAGAGGAGATGCTGGACATCAAAGAAGGCTCGTTAGTACCTCGACCCGAGCAATCTGCTGTGTCCAAGAAGAGCCAAAAGCCGACTTATATCGCTGTTGCATCCCACTGTATCGATCTGCTGCGTGGTGTCGCAGAGGAGGTCAAGGGGAGGAAAGACTATGCTGCTATCGTCCAACTACCTTATGCACTCGACATGCTGTCTGCAATCATCAAAACGAAGTACACTCCGATCCCGACGAACGCCGCGGGTCCGATCTGGCGCAATGCTACGGTCACAGCTGTAGTCGTGCTCGAAGGGTCCTTGTCGTCACTGGGAGGATTTGACGGTATCACAGACGTCGCCAGGTACATCATTGCTACCGCCACCGCGATTCTTGGCTCGGACGGGTTGCAGATTTCGAAATCTCCTGCAGCCGATACTCTTCGTGCAGATGAAGCCTTCGACAGCGAACACTTCTTACGCTTTCACCACGCGGCAATTCCTATCATTGCTCAATCCGGTGTCTCCGCGCAGGCGAACGAGTACATCCTCACATTATTCCGTTCCAGCCTGCTCTACACTCCAAGGGATGGTGAACAGCCGCCGGACCTCCTCGGCAAGCCACTCCAAGCCTTTGAATACCGAGTCATCAGCCAAGACCCAAAACCCTTCCCACGGCAAACCATTGCCTCCACGACAGCACTCAGCGCCCTGTTCGATCTCCTCAGCCCGAATAGCCCTCACTACCGGCCAAGTCTCGCAGTGGAGGCGGCCCCATACGTCCTTCTGCGGATTGCCCTACCTCTGAAGTCTTTCAACGCAAATCAGAAGATCCGAGGCCTAACTCCATTGCCAGCATTCATGCAAGCAGAGTTGGTGCGTGTGCTTTCTCTGGCGCTCGAGCTCCGCGTCGACGATGGTACTGTGCGTCGTGGCGTCGAGGCTGTGACTATAGCGGCGGATGCGGACTCACGGAGCAGGACTGAGAACGACACTTCGACCAGCGGAGGCGGAGGTGACGGGAAGGAACACCTCCGCAAGCTCTATAGCCTGATTTTAAAGACGCAGAATGAGTGGCGACGCACGATCCGCCTGCCGGTGGCTGGGCAAGGGTGGATGGACAGAGAGGGCGGAAGAGGCAAGGCGATCGAGGAGCTTATGGAGCGATGGGTAAGGGTTGTCAGTGAAGGATGGGGAATACCTTGAACCGCTTAGCAAGGTGATTGGGCTATATCTGCCACGTTCCAATGTTGCAGAGTGTACGCGGTAGCTGTCATGGAAATGCAGAGAGCACCAGGCACATTTGACCATGCATCCGCTTGAGAAAAATAGGGCGGTGAGCAGTAATCAGAGTAAGGTTGACCAAGAGCCGGAAAAAGAAAAGAGACTGAAAGATGGCTGGGTGAGCAAGTGATAGTAGGCAAAAAAGTACGGCTTCTTCTTGGTCTTGCTCCTTTTCGTTTCATTTCGTTACGTGCGTTGCCAATACCGCTCTCTCGGAAGTAATACATGTTCTTTCTGTACAGAATGTAGCTGAAGCTCCGGGAGCTGTCCAGGATCCACGACCCGGATCGACCGATGGCATGGCTTCCGACCGGGCAGGCTGGACATATTGCATCCAGATTAAGCCACGTGCAGTTGGATTGTAAGTGCATGCACCCCTGTCGTCAGTAAGGCACTGTCTCGAGTCCACACCGGCAGCAGTCGCCAATTCGGCGGAGCAGGTGTGCCTTGCTTTCTTCTGCTAGCTCGGCTTCCGTGCGACCGTAGACCGGAAGGAGAAAGCACACAGTGACAGTATTGCTGTCGCTCAAGCAGGCGCCAAAGGTGTTCGTTCAGGATCTTTGCCTCCTATACTGGGCTTGTCCAGTGCAAGATGTGGAAGGTTCTCCGGTGCTTGCCGGAAGAGCACGATTTCGGACTGCTTGAAGTAGCGTCGGGCATCTAGTACAAGCGTGTGTGTCAGCTTCCAGTTGCATCGAGTTGCATGAAGGTCCGTGGAGAATGTGAGGCTGCGGCAAGACGGAAGAGGCCAAGTCTTGGTAAAAATGATGGAAAAATAACTCCGGACCAACGAGAGTGCGTAGTTGATGCTGGGACGGAGTTCTCAATTCCCTGATGAACAGATAGAAGTTCGAATTTGGAAGGGAAGTTTCCTGATCTGGTGGACTTTGTGTCGTTGCGGAATTGGGGGCGGTGGAATTGCATGCTGAGCGACGCGCTCAAGACAGAGACGGAGAGAACTTGCTTACCTTCGTCGATCAAGACCAAGCTGAGGTAGTAGCGCACCGAGTACTTCTTGTTGACTTCCCGGAATGTTGGCGTCAGGTCGAAGCCGCCCAGGAACAGTCGGATTGGAATTGTTTCTCCTCTGGACGGTGAGCCGTCCATGATTTCGAAACGGACGAGGGTTTCGCTCTCGTTGTACTGGTTTGGTGCCACGCCTGTCGTTTCTCGTCGGATGATGGACAGCTCCATGTGCTTGATCTTCAGCCGGACCAGGAGGAAGTATATCCGGCCGACTATCACGTCCTTGAGGTGGTATTTGCTCTTGGAGTACTCAAATTCGATGTGCAGGCAGTCTTCTATGCCCACGTCCATCTTGATGGACGAGTTGATCTCGGGCGGTATTCGGTAGGAGTAGACCCATATGTCCTTTTCTCGGATTACGTCGGCCATTCGTCTCGAGACGGTCACACGGGTGAAGTACCGGAGTTTGACATTGATGCCGTTGTAGGATTCGTATTGCTTCTCGACGTTCTTGAAGTTGAAGGGGAATGTTTGCGGGTGTTGAAGCTCACCGGGAGCGGCGAGTTCTTGGCCAAGGGAGAGGAATTCGTAGTGATTGCCGCGGTCATAGAACATTTCTAGCAGGGTGTCAGTGGGTTGGAGAGGCGCGTGTAAAAGGGTGGCCCGCACCGATCAGTCCTATGAACTGCACCTTGATACCGGTGTGCTCTAACCGCCGGCCATCCTTGGGTCTGATGGTGACTGCGCCCTTGACTGACTCGCCATCGTAGTAAAGAGGCGCTTTTTCTCGTCGGTTCTTATCGAGCTTGACGTCTACCGTTTGTCGGTCGTCGGTGTCCTCCAGAACGATGTCGATGTCCAGTGGGGTGGAGAAGAAGAAGGACGACATGGCGTTAGTCGCCGGCCTGGAGACCGGTCTACCAGCGGCGAGGGGCGGTATATGGGCTCAGCAACAGGCTTTCGGCGAGAATATGTCGTTGATGGCGTGCTCTGGTCGTCTGATGCTTTGAGCAAGCGGCATGCTGCTCACAGCTTCCAGGTAGCATCGATGCGGGTTTAGCTGTCGTTAATTCCGGGCGCTCCGCCCTGCTTACTACTCCCACCAGGCAAACCTGGGGCGGCCACCGAAGTTTACGTTATCACGAGGCAACAACTACATGACCAACAGTCAGCGCTTCATACCTTTCGAGGTCCGTCCTGTGTTCGCATTGTCTCGTCCCTACAGTATGGAGAAGAAAGAGCCCAACAGAGCGACATTGAGTTGCCTCGAGTGTCGGAGGCGGAAACAGAAATGCTCACGAGAATGGCCTTGCAACCATTGCGTCGCACGGAAAGGTAAAGTCGCTATCAAATAGATTATGATCGATCTAATGTGTGATTCTCAGTCTCGCATTTGTGTACATTCGGAAGCAAAGGCCATCTTGAGGATTCAAAAAAGCGCCGTCTTGAGGACAACGATGTTGACTCGGGAGTGGAGGCCGATCTTCCGAGCATGGACTATTTGGGCTATATGGGAGGAAAGGACTATCTGAACCTTGCCAGTGAAGTTTGGCTGTCGACAGAAATAAGACCCACGCCATCAGATATTACCCAGGAACTTCAACAAGCGGTTCAAGCGCTGCCTTCGCGGTCATTGACTGACGCCCTAGTTCAAAACTTCCTCAGCGTGGTGAACTACAACTACAACGCAATCTATCCTCCTACCTTTCTGGAAGGATACACAAACTGGTGGGCCGATAGGGCAGCGAAAAGGCCTTTGTCACCAGAGTATACATGTCTTCTACTGAGATCATGCGCTTTGTCTACGCAAGCCATGCCATCGAAGCTTCGCAACACGCTCGAGTTCGAACTAGCAGAGGATCCGACGACGCTACCAGATCGTTTCCACCAGGCAGCGGAATTACTCAGTAGCAACTTCTCGCCAGGTGAGAAAGGCCTCATCCAGATACAACAGCTGTTCCTGGTCGTGTGCTGGTTCAAGAATGCTGGACGTTTCATCGACTCGTGGCACGCCATGGCCAAGTGCGTGCGCGAAGCTCAGGAGATGAAATTGCATCTGGACGACAGCATGATGGAGATGAGTGAGTACGAACGGGAAATGCGACGTCGCATGATGACTATCATCTTTGTCTGGGACTGGCTGATGTCTCGTTGGCTTTCACGTCCATTGCTGGTGGACCCTGTCAGCTGTACTTTCAGAGATCCCACGTTGCAGCTCGAGTCGGACCCAGAAAACCCAGGTGTCCCATCACCGTGAGTACCCCAGCAGGCTTGCAGAAACTCCGCGATAACCTGAACATTGGCTGGAGGAAAAGCACAAAGGCCCCCCCAGACACGACTGCCGCCATCTGCCATCTTCCACTGATGATGACCAACTGAGACAAAGCTAACCCATTGGCTTCAAAATAGATTCACGAACCTCACTCTTCAATCGAAGCTCATTCGGTCCGTATCAGACTCGCTCTCTCGCGCACAACGAGATCCTTCCGAGGCCAACGTCAAAGATTTGTGCGCCCGAGTGGACAGATGGCACGCGGACTTGCCGCCAGCGTGGCGACGTGATAACCCAGATACAACATTTGACGTTCGATACCCTTACCTGAAATGGCAGCGGATATTATTGCATGGCACAGTCGCCATGGTTGAAATGGTTCCAACGAAACCGTATCTGACAGGCAGTGCATCATCCCAAAGCCGGGCGACGCAACAATACTTCCGGTCCTTTGCAGTGGAACGCGCTCTCACAAGTCTTCGAGAAGCTGAGAAGGCATACGAGCTAATGAAAGACCTTGACCCGAGGCACTTCTACATCAACTTCGTCCTTTTCGATACACTGACGATTCTCTGCTCGGGCATGATTCATGATGACAACAAGGATCTTCCGCACCGTTCAGCGGTGCTGGATGCCATTGAGACAGCGATGCGGCCACTGAAAGAGATCTCTCTATGCTCAGCTCCAGGCGCTACATCGTATCAGTTTGTGCTGAGGCTTGCTCAATGCATGCCCTTGACACCGGAAGAGCAAGTCCGGTGGCCTTTTCACCATGCCAACAAAGCCAAGCGTTCGAGAAGAGAGCGCTCACCGCAGCCAATGTCGACGACGAAGAGCTCTGTTGAAGCTGAAGAGGGCTCACCTTCGACACTGCATTCGACCGGATCCGGAGCGGGCTCTGGATCTGGCTCCGGCAGTGATCAGAACTCACCACCAGTGCAAGTGCCCAGCCTGGAAGATTTCCAAGAGATCGATTTTGGAGGCATCGAAGAGTTGTGGGATTGGAATGCTCTCAACATAGAGAACCTAGATCCTGGATCTGCTGAGGAGATCAACTTTACTGGATTTGGTGGCTCGACGTCGAATTGAGGTACTGCTAGGGTCTGAGGCCAGTAGTCCAGCGCAGCTACCCGGGCGTTGTATTTCTCACCGTACCGCTGTTGCTCCTCGTATGGTTCATTATCAATCTCATCGGTATCCGTGTCCTCATACGAAGCCTGAACATCTGCTTGCAGCACGACAAGCGAAAAGTGAGGAAAGTACTCGTCACCAAGCTTGTGAACCTCATTTCGAGTTGTGGGGTTGCAGCCAGGGCTGCGTTGGATAGGAGTCCTACTGCGTATCACCTTCTTGATCCTGGGGATAGGCTCAGAAGACGTGTCGTCGTCGGAGGCACGCCGCTTGCTACCAGCGGTCGCTGCATATAATGCTAGTGTCTGTCGCTTCTCCTCATCGTTGGGCGGACGGAAAAGATGCTTGTTCTGGACATGGCTCTGGGCTCCTCGTCGATCAGGAAAGCCGTTGGGACACCATGGACATGGCCAACTTGAATGTTTACGTTCGTGAGCATCGACTTCCCTAAAGCTGAGCTCTGTCTCTTCGCATCCGGGGTACAAACATTGGCGGTGCAATTGCTTCGTAGTCGGAACAGCGAAGGGATTTATCGCGAGCGGTACATCCTTGCCTGTAGGTGTCCATGGAGGCTGCGAGACGACTGTGGTTGTGAAGGCTGGTCGAGGCCAGGAGTGATAGACATCACTGCATGTGCTCTCTTCCTCAAGGGCTGGTCCGATATCAGCCTCAAGCGAGTCAGATACAGTGTATAACTTCTAGCAACGATAGGCATTATCAGTCTCCGGTCCCACAGGCTTGACTTTCGTGTTAGAGAAGCTACATCTCAATGAGATCTTGATCGATCTTTCCTGCTTATGTGTTTCTGTTGATGACACGTGCTCCATTAAAGCGGTGGATGATCAGTGCTGGAAGGATCCAGCTAGACTCACAGGTAGTATCTGCCTCGCGAACTTGGGAGTAGTTACATTAAATTTGTAGCACATGCTTCTACTTTGTTGTTATCCTGCTGAGTGTGCCAGAGCTTTGTGCCAAGAATCGAGATCGCCATATAATTCCTGCCACTAAGGCAGTCGCTACTGTGTAAGCATTGCTCAACATTTCAGTTGCTTCTTCGTTTGATGACATCTTGAGGCTCGTTAACATGGATCCCGACGTGTAATGCAAACCTTTCAGTTTAATATTCACGCCTGTCGCGACTTGTGCAACAACTCACTTACAAACTGCTAGCAGTCTCCTCGGATTTAGCTGAGCTGTTCCCTGGACGGGAGCTGTTTGTCTACTTCCAATCATCTCAGCTGATCGCTCTGACACGCATTGTCCTTACAAAGGGAGCACAACGCGTGCTACGGGCTATAGATCCTGTTTAGGTGACAGCCTGTAGCAAACACGAGTAAGATTTTCCGTGCAGGGCTACCAATTGCCGACACGCATCGGTACAGAAGCCGTCAAGCCGACTTCCGCAGCCCAATCCTCAGCACCAACGAGCTGCATTTTTCGGGCGACTGTCAGCCTCAGTTGCCGATGCTTCTCTGTTGGACATACTCCAAACTCTGTAGCATGTCAAACATGCGCAATGCCCACTGTTTCGCTCCATCGTTTGGGTCGACACTGCGCCGAGGCGATCAGAAATCTATCAAAAAGCAGCATACTCGATCAATCTTTCTTACAAGTCACGCCCTATACCCACAATTAAAAGGTCGACACGGGACCTTGCAGCTGCCGACGGCATCACCTCACTTGGTGAAAGATTCTCCGCCGCACTCGTTCCCAAGCCCCTGGCACGCGGCGGTCTAGCGCGGGGGTTCTCTTGTCACCACCAAAATCGGTTCCGCCTGGAGTAGCCGAACTCGATCCCACCGTGCACCTCTGTCACTCTGCATGCGCTACCCAACAGACTTGCAGGTAAGTCGTACCAAGGTCCGGCCTCTGACATCGGAGTGGGCTGGACCTTATAAGCCTTGCCTCCGCCTCTTCAAACCTCACTGCCGCTCGTGAATTGCCCTTCTATATCTACGTCATATCTCCAACTTCCCTCCTTCGTGTCCGCCGCCATGTTGTCCACCGAACGAGCACCACGCACACACCCATTCTCACGATTTCGAACAGTACCGCACTATACCCCAACGCCACGAACAGTGCCCATGACGACCCAGCCTGAGATCGAGCATATCTGGGTCATCACCGGCCCTGCTGGTTGCGGCAAGACCACTGTCGCAAGTTACCTCTCACAGGAACTTGGATACCCCTATCTAGAAGGAGATGATGTACGTTGCGACTACTCACTGGCGCTGTTGTTGTCATTAGAACGCTGCTAACACCTTCTCAGTTCCACCCACCCTCAAATAAGCAAAAGATGGGCAGTGGCATTCCCTTGACTGATGCCGACCGCTGGGACTGGCTCATAACGCTGAGAAATGCTGCCACTGCGAAGTTGACCCAGTCGAATGCAGTCATCGTCACTTGCTCAGCGCTAAAACACAAGTATCGAGACGTCATACGTGTGGCATCCTACGAGCACCCATCAGTGCAAGTACACTTTATATTCCTCAAGGTCGACGAGGAAACACTACAAGCACGAGTGAAGGCTCGGGTCGGTCACTACATGAAGGAAAGCATGGTCCACAGCCAAATGGAGGCTCTTGAGGAACCGCAGGAGGATGAGTTCGACGTCCTCAAGATTGATGTCACTCAGGACAAGGACGCTGTGCGAAACAACGCCCTCGCCGGATTGAGGGCCAAGTTGAAGGAATACGAACCGCCGACAACTAATGGTCACACCTAGTGGGTACGACCACGGAAACGACTTGGCCAACTCGGCCGACTCTGAAGTTCTCAGCATGCATATCATTGCCTGTGTGATACTGGACCAGCATTTATGTTTCGAGCATGGCGCGCGGCGTTTGGAGACTGGGTAAATTACACATGAGGAACGGATACAGCCTCAGGCCTATGGTGGGCGCCCGCTGACCGTGGTACGGTCAATGCACTGCATTTCTGGGAAGAACGATACATCATGAGAAAGGCCATTGACGGAGAATGTGTGGGGTGTGGTTTTCTAACCGATGGACGCACAGGCGTCCCAGGGAAGCCTCTATCCTCGTCCCGAGGTTGAGCCGATGCGATGTGATGCGCACAGACTTGATGCGACCTCGAACACGGAAAGGATCCACATCTTGGATGTACCTAGGGCTTGGTAACCACGAAAGGGGAACATCGTCAGGCCTCACCGACGTCACGCCGATGCCACAGGAGGTACAAGAAGTTCACCCGCGCCCAATACGGATGGCGCGTCCGATGCGTTCCGGTTTCGAATGAACGACCGTACATTGCGAGCTGTCAATCCATCTTCGAGGACTCAAGAGTCGCAAAGTACCTGGCGATACAACTTGTCTAGGGTGGTTCTGAACGATTGCAGGATCGATGGCGAAATCACAGCCGCGCCACGGCATAGCCGTCGGTCACCGCTGGAAGGAAGCCTCGACCTTGAAGCTGCTCGTTTGAAGCTTTACCGCTGAGATCAAGGCACGGTCCCAGGCTACTGACGGACACCGCCAGCTAGAGACTAGTGGACAGCTCAAGGTCAAGCACAATCGGATTGGAACATAGCAAACAAATATATGCTTACGCCCGCTGCAGTGCTACAGCGCTCGGCGGAAGCTTTGACTGGCATACTGTATGTGCTCCCCGTTTCAGCAGTCGACACTAGGGTCTGGCATATTGTTCGATGCCATCACTCTATTTCTATACTCCCTCTATGGTCTTCCACGTCTTGCTTCACGGAGAGATGCGGGCATGAACACGCTACGTGTTCGCTCCATACTTTTGGGCCCACCATGCACAGAACATTTCCTGATGCGTTTCCCTACTCCTGGCCTCGACCACGTTGGCATGCCACTCCTCGAGCGCACCCATGTAGTAGACCTAAAATTGTGCGACGTTGCGCCCAGTGACTATAATCTCTAACAGAGTCAACATGCAAGTCCACGACATATCTTTGATCCCCTCCACTGCATTGCTCTTATCCTTGAAGCGGCTCAGCATTCTTTGGCCCCATAACTCAAGACGATGATGGAGTAATATGCTGCCTCGTTCACCCACAAACCGTCGTATAGCTCACATGCTTTCTTGTAGATGGTGTCTCAGTCTCACACGAGCTCAACAACCATTCTTCCCGGCTCTTCCAAGAAGGACTTGACTAACTCCGCCGCCCTCGCCATCGTGGCGCCATCTACAACCCGATGATCCGCGCTCCAGCTCAGCTGCACCATCTTCGCCTTGACTACATTTCCCTTTTCATTAAACACGGGCACGTCTTTCACTTTACCGATGCCACAGATCGCGAGTTGACCTGGGACGAGCACAGGGGCGACGACTTCTCCGCCGCCGATCGACCCGATGTTGCTTACTGTGATGGTCCCGCCGCTGAGGTCCGCGGTGGAGAGCTTGTTGGCGCGGGCCTTAGTGCTGAGGGCTCGGAGTTGGGAGCGAGGTCGGCGATGGAGAGCGCTTGCGCGGAGGGGATGACGGGGACGAGTAAGCCGGAGGGTGTGTCCATGCTACGCCAATGTTTTGTTGGGAACGGATTTGGAGTTGGGGTTTCGGGTCGTTGGTGTCGAGGCGGGCGTTGAGGATTGGGTAGTGCCGTAGGGCGAGGGAGATGGCTTTGATGATGAAGGGGAGGTAGCTTAGTTTGGTTTCGGGCGCAGAGGTGGCGTTGAGGCGGGTCCGGAGGGCGGAGAGGGCGGTGATGTTGATGCTGTCGGTGTAGAGGAAGTGGGGAATTGAGAGGGATGCAGTCATGGATTTGAACATGGCGTTTTGTATTGGGGTCAGGGACTGGGCTGTTTCGGTTTGTTTGCCGGCGCTGCTAGAAGTGGTCGACTGGGTGGTCTGTGGAGAGGCAGAGGCCGAAGGCTTCTTGTTGAGATAATTGAGGACGTCCTCTTTTAGCACGCGGCCGTCTTTGCCGGTGCCATTAATGGACTCGATCTTCAAATCGTGCTCCTTGAGCATGCCTCGGACGGCCGGCGTTGCGAGGGACGCATGCTTGCCCCTTTCCTGAGGATGTTCCGCTGCTGGCTCTGGATCAGGCGGTAATGAATCCTGCCTTGCCTCACTTTTCTGTTCCGCTTTTCCAGCTCCTGCGTCGGCCTCCGGGTGCACTGAACCCTCTGCAGCCTGTTCGCCCTCCGCAACCTGTTGCTCCGCCTCCGTGCTTCCAGCGTCTTCGCTGTCCTCACCCTCGACCTCAATATCAACCATCCCATCCCCGACTTGCACAATCGCGTCCCTCTTGAAATGCAGCTTCTTGATTGTTCCCGAGTACTTGCTCGTGATCTCTACCGCGGCCTTGTCGCTCTGTACCTCGCACAACGCGTCCCATTCTTCCACTTGCGCGCCCTCTTCGACGAACCATTGGATGATCTGCACTTCCTTCACACCCTCGCCAATGTCAGAGAGGGTGTGCGTTTCCGTGCGGAGTAAGGGGCGAGACCGGTGGAAGTGTCGGTGTTGCCTGTGGGCGGTGAGAAAGGGATGGGCTGCTGGGAGGGCTACGCTGCCGTTGTTGCTGCTGCCGGTTGACCGGACGAGCTGCCGGAGGTACCGCAGGGTTGTGGGAGAGGGAATGGGCTTCATGGTTGGCAGGCAGTCAGGGGGAGCAGAGGCAGAGGACAGAACTCTTGTACACTCATAGGCAGCCGCACATCATTGTATAACACGACTCACAAAACAAATTGTCATCGGTGTCGAAGGGAGCAGGAGCTGTTGCTGTTGCCTTTCCGCTGGCATGCGAGGATAGCCGCGCTCGGGGTGAGCTGCCCCTCGGCTTCGTTTTGGAGATGCCATGCCAAGGCTTACGTAACCGCTCGATAGTCCCGAATTTGAGCTTCTTCGAGTTCTTAGAGTCCTTTGCAAACTACACTCGTCGCTTTGCTATGTGTGACGTCCTTGCCTTGTAGGGCTGATGAGTTGCTGTCACTGCTCGTGCCCAGCCGAGTCGCTTGCACGCGCCCTATCCCTGCGGCAGGCTCTTTGACAAGCTTGCATTGGCAAATGATTCGCCGGAACATCTTGACTCTTTGGCTCCATTGCGCGAAGCACACCTCCAGTCTACAAACACACGAGGCTCTCGTTGTCGAGGAAGTAGCATACTAAGCACTCACGGCATGAGATCATGATGAAACCGCGGCTGGATTGCCTACCTCAGGTAAGGCGTAAGAGCTAATATTGACTAAGCGGGGCAGCAGTCAACTCGTCATCCTTTCGAATCCTGCTGTGTTGCTCCTAACCTGCAAGTCACGGTTCACCTACCACTACAGCGCAGTCTTGCTCGGGCGCAAAGTTTCCGGGACGATCAACGGCTCGAGAGATTGTTCCTGCAGCGATGTACTTGAGATGAAGTTTACGGCCGCCGCGGCCTCCAGTGCTACTCTAGGTAGGCTGTGGTCCAGATCTCCATACGAAGGGACTCGTTGGATCGGCAGACTTGCGGCCACTTGGCATTGGCCAGAATTGGATGGTCACCGATACTGGTTTGTTAGTGCCTGGTGCTGCTGCATATTGCCTTGCGAGCTGGGGCGCCTTACGTATGAATGTTTCAGCTCACGAGGCAACGAGGTTGAAAATTATGCGATATATAAGTCTTGCACCATGGCACGCACGGGAGACAGGAGACTTGGCCTTCTCTGGCTCACCAGTCGAGCACGACGTTCCCAAGCACCACGCCGGACGCCAATCCTCACAGCATGATCGACCTCGTCGTGAAAGTCCTTCTCGGCACCAGCCTACTCATTGTAGCAAGATGCATCTACCGACTCACCTTGCATCCCTTAGCAGGCATCCCAGGCCCAAAACTCGCAGCAATGACGAGCGCCTACGCAATGTCCTGGGACTTCCCCAAAGAGTCCTCCTACATCAAGAACTTTCCCAAGTGGCACGCACAATATGGCCCAATCATCAGAATCGAGCCTAACCACATTCACGTTCTCGACATCGATGCTTACAACACGGTTTTCAAAATCGGGACCAAGTTTTACCGCGATCCAGCAGTCTACAGCTTCCCCTTCACGCGAGGCGGCTTCTTCAACAAGCTCCATGTCAAGGACGCAAAACTGCATCGTGACCTCTATATGCCCTACTTCTCACGAGCTAATGTTCAGAACCTCGAGCCTACTATCCGGCGAACACTGGGCCAACTTCTGACCCAGATCGACCAGGCGGCAGGCAAGACGATCGACATGAAGCGCGCAGCCCGCTCTTGGACTGCCGATACGGTCATGCGGTATATGTATGACAAGGATTTCGGCGCCGTGGCGTACCCTGACTTCAAGATCCCCATGCTGGAGTGTATGGACGACTACTTCAAGAACATGCCCTTTGGGTGGTACTTTCCTAGCATCGTCAGCACGATCGTCGATCTCGTCGCCAAACTTCCCCGCTCGCGTGTGCCAGACGAAGGAATCGCCGCCTCCCTCGCCATCCTCGACGGATCTGAATCTCACATCGCGGCCCTGAAAGCTCAGCCGCGCTCCGAGCGGCAGATCTCCATCTTCGAGTCCGCCATGGCGCCAAATTCAGAAAAGGGTCACCCAATACTCACAGTCAAAGATCTCGCAGCCGATGCTCTTACTTTCTTTACCGCCGGGACCGATACCACTGCTAACGTGATTGACCGCGCCATCTGGGGCCTGCTCAACGATCGCGCCGCGCTCGCTACGCTTACGGCCGAACTGCGCGCCGCAATTCCCCATGGCTCCGATCTAACCGCCACTCCCCAGGGCTGGGCGGCGCTGGAGGCCCTGCCCTATCTCCGCTGCGTAGTCAAAGAGTCCCTCCGCCTCTCCTACGGCGTTCCCGGCAAGATCCCGCGCATCGTCCCAGCTGAGGGCGCTACTCTCCTGGGCCACAGCCTTCCTGGCGGCACTGCTATCAGCATGTCCTGCCATACTTACCACCACCATGCGCCGTACTTTGGGGACGATGCAGACGAGTTCAAGCCCGAGAGATGGGCAGATGCGGCCAAGGCGGCGGAGTTGGAGAAGTATCTTGTGACGTTCAGCAGGGGCAGTAGGAATTGTATAGGACAGAATCTGGCGTATGCGGAGCTGTACTATGTGTTGGGGTATTTGTTTAGGAGGTTTGAGTTGAGCTTGGCAGAGGATTTTCCGAAGGAGGAGATGGAGTGGGAAGATTGTTTCGTTGTGGTTACGAGAGGGCATTTGAGGATTCGGGCGAGGAGGGCTGAGACGTGATGGAGTAATAGGTACAGTCTAGACCGGATGACGAGGGGGAGACTGGGCTTTCTATCGTAGAGCGGATGACCCTGATTGCACTTGCCAAGTGAAGTTGAAATCGAGCTGTCACGGTGGGAAGTGACGATCAAGTTGGCCTCGGACGGCTGGGGCGCAAACGAGGCCAGTGTGATTCGGTGGTGAACAATATTATTTCAAGGCTCGCTCGTATGGCGGAGATTGGGCCAGGATGAGCGTTTGGCCATATCATAGTTCTTGAGATGGCCTCTACCCAACATTTTCGACGTTGAAATAGCGGCACGTGTTGTCTACCGTTCCCAAGACAAGGGACTTGCCCAGTAGCCAGCGCCTTGAAGGTGGTGATCACATTCTGGCCATAGTCTTTCTTGGGAAATTGGCACTATCCTGGAGTTTTCGTGCAAGCCGTCGTGTCGCATCCCCTCTTGCAAATGGCTGCCTTCGTTCCGCTTTGCAAGTACCCAGTTGAGCGCGTCGTGCGCGGCATTCTGTCGGCCATTGTGATCTTGAGCGCCATGCTTTTCCTTCACGCCAGGGTTTGACGAATTCTTTGATTCGAAAGCAGCAGCCGTGAGCTAGCTTGTGCTCGAGCACGTGTCATGCACACTAAGTGTGGGTGCCTTCAGATACTGACCGGCCATGATTTCAAGTCATGTCGACATCGCTGTCGTTGTCCTTCATGTGGTTTGAGCCGTTCACGCCATCTTCCTCGATCACTTCAACATCGCCATCGATGTCCTCATCCTCCTCATCTTCCCACTCCTCCTCACCATCCTCAATGCCCAACTCCTTGTTCAGACTTTGCCTCAACTCTAATGCGTGGTCCCGCAGCTTCTCGTCCTCGTATCCTTGAGCCTGGTAAAGCCGCAAACACATATCAATATATGCCCTCGCTCTGTCCTTCGCGAGCGTCGCTGATTTTTCCTGCTCCTCTTCACCCTCCGCCATCAGGACTTGACACCAACCAGCCAGATAGCAGGTCTCGACACTCTCATCATCCTCGCCTAGTAGACCCTCGATCGCACCCATCGCCTCGTCCAACATGCCCACCTCCATCAGCAGCCGACTCAAGCTTATGCGGCTCGCAAAGTCTGGTCGTGAATCACTCTCAATCTCCGCCGGAATGTCCTCCCACACCGCCAAACTCCGCCGCAATGCCTCCCGTGCCTCATCTATCCGCTCTTGTGAAATGCGCACGTTCGCCAACGCCGCCAGCGTGCCCGCTGAGTAGGCTTCCGGGCAGATCGCCAGCGCTTCCGTGACGTAAGCCTCGCATTTCTGCTCCGCATCCGCCTCCCACGACAGGTCCGTCATGTACACCTCGGCCATCCCGCAGAGCACGTCGGCGAGTTGAGCTTGTTTCATGTCGGTGAGCAAAGTGTCTTCGTCTCCGTCCTCGTCTGCTTGCTGCAGTGCTTTCAAGCCTCTGATCTCATTCCGTAGAACTTCGCACCCGCGCTCGAAGTACTCGATAGACTTCGTACCGCCCTCATCGCACAGCTGCGCGAGATTGCACAGCGGATCCGCAGAGATAATCTGTCCTTCGGGGTCGAGTCGGACGGCAGCTTCGAAGTGTGTTGTTGCGGACTGAGTATCGCCGAGCGCGAGATAGGTCTCAGCGACGAGCACGACGGCTTGTGGGAGGGTGGGCTTTTCTTGGGCGGTGAGTTGGAGGAGGGTAGTGGTGTAGTCAGTATTGGGAAGTTTGGACGGAGGTGGCTGCTCGGTTTGCAGCCGTCGCATGCATTCTTGCGCAAGTGGTAGGGCAGCATCGGGCTGACCCTCGTCGAGCAGAGAGGCGGCTTCGTCTAGAAGTGTTGCGATGGGTTTGCTTTTGCGGCTTGGTGCTTTGACATGTGCGGAGGGTTGGTGGAGGATAGCCTCAGTGGAGGGTCTAGAACGGTGGCCGTTGGGTTTGGATTTGCCCATGTTGACCGACGAGTGCGGGCAGAGGCTGAGAAGCCAGAGTGCGTTCAAGATTTTGCCGGTGCTGGTGTGGTTGTAAAGCGACATGAACTCTGATGTCGCCGTACAAAATTTATTGGAGGCCCGGAGATTAGCCGGGTCGTCTTCCGGCGTACCGGATCTCCAGGCACTGTGAATGCATACATGTAGGCCGCAATCCTGCCCACTCAGTCGTACTGAGTCGCAGAGAGTGCTTATGAAGACTTTTTGGTACGTTGCATACACAGTTGGTGGCAGCTTCCGTGGTCTGGACCTCACCAGGACGAAAACTTCCTAATCTGGCAAGTCTTGGCATCGCCGGCACAATTCACTCGAGTGATCCTTTTTACCATTCCCCGGTTCCCATGAACGTTTGAGGCTCGAACAAAAGCACTGACATGTGCTCCTGGAATTGGAGAATCTGACGAGCCCAAAAATGTGATGCTCCACGGCTCGTCTCGCCAAGAACTCGCCATTCTCGCCTCCCACCACCTCCCGCCCTCGGAAAACTTCTCAGCACCATCCCATGACCTCGCCGTCGACAAAAAGCGACGCCACGAGGGCGTAGACCGATAGCAACGCTCGGTTTCGATCCGACTACGGCGTCGTTAGAATGGAATGGGATTGCATAGTGTGTGGTGATGCTTACGGTCCTCCGGGTTATGAGCCCGGCGCGCTTCCGCTGCGCCACGTTGCTAGCCAGGTGGAAGTCCACGAGTCTGTGTGCTGATTTAGAAGCAAATCTGCAGGTTACAAATATATGAAATCTTTGCCGCGGGCTATGTGAAAGCAAATTAGGTCCCCGCAGGATATCCTCATCCGAGGCTGACTTAGGGGCGAACCAGTGAAGCATGGGCCGAGGCCCACGCCCAGACCTGAGCCCAGGGCCGCCTGTTGAGCTTTCTGTCTTCCTGGACTATGTTGGTCTCTACTTTCCATCTCAAGTGACCTGGAAGGAGCTTACGAGCGCCCGAAGCTCTCTGCGCTGAACTAGCTGTTCAAGGCTTTTGGAAGAACAGATCAAAACCACTCGGCAGGGACGGTGGCGGTCAAAACGTAGCAGGTTGGGCCACAAACAGTGATGCACGATCACCAGGCTAGGGGGCAAGAGTAATGTGCTGAGGGTCATTAACAACAGCAGCAACGTTACCTATGTATTCTATGCGTCTGGACAACTAAGAGCTACCAGTATCGCAAACGGCGAGGGCCTGAGCTGGAACCCAACACTCTGCCCTGCAGATGGCCAGCTAGTAGCCCGCAACCGTAGAGCCACCCCTGGATCTGACCATATTGGCGAGCACTACATCACATCGACAATCTATGCGCCACACGTCACCCGTGGATGTACTCCAACATATATTGATTATTCGAGCCCGTTGAGAAGCGTCGTCGCTGCGGTTCAAATCGATTCGCGCTGTGCTACCAACGAAAGGCTAGTGGTAAAGTGATGTTGTGCTTGAGATGAGACAAGACTATCTGGGCTGCTCTGTCTCGGGAGCACCAAATGCGATTGGACAGCAAGTGCACCTTGGGACATATAGACCTTTCGACAACGATGGCGAAAACGACGACGGAGAAGGTGGCGATATAGTCTTCGGGCTAATTCCTAAGCGTCGCCTAAACGATGCACAATCGTGGATGCACGACGGGAATTTTCATAATCCAACACGTACTCATCGTATGGCCACTGCTTCTAACGATACCCGACAGATGATGTACTGAGGCGGGACACTAATCTCGAGCAGGACAGGCTACGGCTGAAGTTCTTGTAATCGACTCTGTGGAAGGGCAGGTGGCATCTTTATGCTTTCTGAAGGAACGGTGCTAGTCACATCATCCCGACGATTCGGTGACACGGCGTGGTTGCCTCCTGAGTTTGCGAACTTTGGCGCAGCGACCCGTTCAGGGCTATCTAGGGGAGGCGTTCCAGCAAATTGAAGAGACAGTACCTATTAGCGCAGAGGAAGCGCAACGGAAGCGAGCCGGGCTCATAACTCGGCCGCCGTGAAAAGCTCTATGGTCCTTGTCAGTTACAGGTTGGGAGCCGCTGGCGCAACTCCCACTTGTCGGAATATACTGGTATTCACGGTTCAGATAGTCTAGGTAGATCACAACTCTGCGAACCATCCTTTTAACCGGCGAGACTCGACCTTCGAGAGTCCTCGATAGTGGATCCCTTTCGCAATCTTCATGATTGCTTAAAGTACACAAAGGCATTGCTGCCGACATCAGGAATCGAAATGCAAGCAGGTCGGGCATGACCCTTGTCAACCGGCTAGCCTCGGATCCTCAGCCTTGCCCCAGATCAACCCGATCCTCCATCGTTTTTCGAATGTCAATTGCACGCATTTGTACACAAGACAACCATGCCTCAGCCTTAGCAAACCTACAGCCAACCTCAGGCACCTCTATCATGTCCACCCACTACAACACCGAGCCCCCACCTACCGCCTCCGTCCTCCTACACACCACCGCCGGCGCCATCCCGATCTCCCTCTTCGCCGCGCAAACCCCACTCACCACACGCAACTTCCTCCAACACTGCCTCGACGGCACCTACGACAATACAATCTTCCATCGCAATGCGCCTGGTTTCGTCTTGCAGACCGGCGATCCCACTGGCACGGGCGAGGGCGGAGAGAACATATATGAAGACAAGGAATTTGAGCGGTACGATGAGCACTGGGCGCGGCTGATGGGGCGTGAGGCCGGGGAGAAGATTGTGTTCGGGGACGAGGTGCACAGTCGGTTAAAGTTCAACAGGAGGGGCTTGGTGGGCATGGCGAAGAGTGAGGGTGGGACTGGGAGCGGGTATGGCAGTCAGTGGTTCATTACGTTGGGTGATGCGAGGGTACAGTTGGAGGGGAGGTGCACGATGTTTGGGCGGGTGGAGGGAGAGGGGATCTACAATGTGGTGAAGATTGCAGAAGGCGAGATCATGGAGGCACTGAGCGGCCGGTGTGGCCCGAGAAGGTGTTGCGGATTGAGGTCACGATGTGGCCGAAGGGCGAGGCTTGGGAGGGGATGAGGAGGAGGGTGAAGGTGGTGAAGAGCATAGAGCAGGTCCCGAAGAAGCCTGCAGCGAAGAAAGCGAAGAAGCCAAAAGCTGTGCTGAGTTTCGGCGACGACGAGGATGGTGGGGATGTGCCGGTCAAGCCGAAGAAGGCGAAATTCAATACTGCTTTGATCGACGCATCAACAGTCAAGGACGACGTTAAAGTGAATGGCACAGTCAAGCCTAATCCACAAGTTCGCCCACCATCGCCGCCACCGCAGACCATTCCCGCAAAACGAAAAGCCTCCGATGCAAGCTCACGCTCGCCACAACATCACCGAAAGCCGTCCTCGCCTGAGTCAAGTATGCAGCTACCCCTCCGGAACCCCGAGCAGCCATCTCGCTCTCCCTCAGAACCCTCTTCGCGCTCGTCCAGCCCCACTCACCGACGGCAATCAGCCAGCAAGTCACGTGCCGCACTCGAAGACGAGATCAACGCCCTGAAAGCCTCAATGAAACGCAGCAATCACAGCACCATCGGCGACATATCACGGAAGCAGTCCGCACTTGAAGCGCTCATCCCAGCGACATCGACACGCGGCAGAAAGCGACCTAGACCCGGCGACACGGGGTCTGGCAAGGACGAAGCGAAGGCGCTGAAGATGCTCAACGCGTTCCGTGCGCGGCTCGAGGGAGCGGATGGAGGCGGCACAACGAAGACAACAACGAAATCAGTAGCTTCAGCCACGAACGGCTCCTCTTCGAAGGCCAAGCTCAACGGCGCAGATCCGCCTTCAGCATCTCCACCAGCATCAGAAAACGAAGGAGACGAAGAGGCGCGTCTCTGCGACCTCCACTTCATCGCGAATTGCCAGTCCTGCTTTGCCGCTGAGCAAGCTGAGCGGGAAGGAGACACGGATGCCGATATACTTTCCAAAGACGACGACGACAGAAGTTTCCTCTCACACAGCCTGAACTTTGCAAAGGACATGCTGGGCAAGGATACGGAATGGCGAAAGGGAATACGTAATCGGGAGGTGGAAGATGATGGAGGATTAGTGGTGATTGATCCCAGGGCGAAGGAGAGGGAGATACTCGGGAAGAAGGCAAAGGGGAGGGGAAAGGAGAGGGAGTGGGATCAACGGTAAATGGTCATGGTGTTTCGGCCTGGCGATGAACCCGTGTCTTCGAGACCAAGATTCGGAGCAGCAGCAAATCAATATTTCTGCGTGGACAATTGTATATGAGGGCACTCCGATGCTATGCTATGCTGTGCTGTACAGTATCAAGCCCAAATGAAAGTATTGGTAAGTCGACCACATTCGAAATGCCGAAACCGAAACACCGGTCCACCATGCCAATGTCCTCGCCTCGTCATGCTATGCGATGCATTCAAAAATTCATGAACAAGTCTCTCAAAATAATCGTCCAGCACATCTACGGCTTCGAGAAGCCATACCGGCCATCACCAAGGACCACGAACCCACACATATTCTGCTTGACCTGTGCCGCCGTCGGCATGATAACCTTGAAATTGCCCGCGGGGACACCCCATTTCTTGAACTCATCCCTGATCGCATCGGCAATCATGGAGTCGAATACCTGGGGATTGTGATTGTTGCCACCCGCCGCGATGATGACAGTCGTGTCCTTCGTGACCTGACTGCGCACATGTTCAAAGTAAGAAGGATAAGCACGGCCGCCTTGCAAGTGAGTCAGGGTATGGTTGCCATGGGGCGTGATTGTGACAACAGCGCTGCAGTCCGTCATGCCCACCGTAAATAGATTGTCGCCTGGCGCACGAGTGATGCCGATGTAGTTCCCTTGTTCAGCACCGCGAGACATTTGGACTTGGATATTGTGCTGGCCAGGTTTTGGTAGGGCGATGCCGCCAGCTTCGAATTTGGGTGCGTTGGCTGCCGGCACGTTGGGACGTTTTGGGGGAGTAAGGACATTTGTGGGTGGAGCGGGACGTGGAGGTGCTGGACCTCGTGGAGGGTTCGGTGGCGGAGGGTTTGCGCGGCTGGGTTGACCCTGCGGCGGTCGCGCTGGTGGTGCCGTCTGCTTGCCCTTGCCCGTGGCCTTTCCTAGTAATTTCTTCATGTTCGCGTATTGCTGTCAAGAGGGCATATGCTGGTTTGCGGTAGTCTGACAGTGCTGGTTCTGGTGGTGCTGGTTTCGACAGGGTGTGCGTTGGTCTGTGTGTGATATAGGGAGAGATGAACTCAGCGATCCAGCCAGATCGACTCTTATATACCTTTCCAAATGCGAGATCCATCCCCAGATACAGCTCGTGTCCGAGAATAGCCCATGATTCGTGCGAAGACCGCTTTCGATCCTCACTCGCCACAAATCTAAGAAGCGAGAGACACAGCGCGAGCTCAGAGAGAGGCTATGCAAATTGCAGAATCATGTAGCCTTATTGCTTACACAATGGTACCTACAAGCTCGATAATCAGACGCCAGGTGGACGCCTCGTTAGACTGGGTTGCCTGATGATGGACAAGCCCTGATCCGGTTCCAGAGGGCTGGGCGTCACAGCCTGCGCGGTCATTGTCACTCCAAAGGTCAGGCCGCCCAGTAAAGGCAACATTCAGCGCGTGCTCGAGTGTCGTGTGACTGGGGCTGCCCGCGTAATGGTAGGGCTGTGATGCAAGGCAAACAAGCCACAATCGCCTGAAGGCCTACGTGGAGTACTCATCTTGCGAATCTCGTGTGATCGTACAGTATGTGATGAGGCAGAGCCCAATCGGAAGATAGTGTTCAGACAGCTGATGGATGCGTGGGGCAGATCTGGATGTGCAGAAGTACAAGGTGCGCTCCGAATGGAAGTCGCGACCCTTGACTTGGAGCCTTCTCAGCAAATTCCGAATCCCATGACCGAGTCAGGACAGCGCAAACCAGTTCCAGCAGTCGTCATGCGCTTAGTGAGACACACAATTATGTCATGTAACCAGATCCGGACTCATGACGCCTTGACATGTCCATTTCCAGCAGTCTTCTTAGGCACAGTCTTCGCCTCCGTCAGCTCTCTGACCACTCTCACAAAGTTCCCTGCACCCAAAGCAGTCAAAAAGTGCCACCAGCCATGGAACTCCAGACTCCAGCAACCCGGTGGGCCAAGCCAATGCCTCACTTCTCGCAGTTGATCACAGAACTTTCCGTCAACAATCCACACGGCGAAACCTGAGAAGAAAAACACGACTCCCATCCTGAAGGCATACATCAAGCGTCTTGCGGTATCGTCTGGCCCCTTCTGCCCCTGTGTCTTCCTCTCGTCTCGCCCCTGCCTGATCATGTACAGTACCTTCGGCCAGAGAGCTGTCAATAGGCCGATGAACAGCACCAAATGCACGAAATTGCTCGCCTTTCCGTCCTCGGTTCCTACTGCATTCCAACCAATCACGCCAGAGATGGCCGTTGCTAAAGTCATGCCGAACAACAACCTGGTCGGCTCTCCCATGTTACTGCTCCAGAGCCGATAGTCCAAAGCTCCCACGAGCGCATACATTCCGCTCTCATCAATGATCTGCATCTCGTGCAGCAGAGTCGCGTGGAACGCAGCACTGCCGAGGCCAACCAAAAGCAGTGCTAGATTCTCTACAGGCCACTGCCACAGCTGAAACTCCCGCCCACCGCCGCGCAACGACTTCGGCAAGGTGATGACGCCTTGCCAGATATACGCTAGGTTGCTGAGAGTATTGATGAGTTCGGCAATGTAGTGAGTGTATTCGTAGTCGATCTCACAGAAGTTGGAGGCGGAGGTCTGGGGAGACCAGTAACCCTTCTGCGAAAAGCCTGGTGGGGGCGTGTCGAAGTTGTGGTCCATGCCGTTCATGATTGCGGAAGATACCTAGATGAGGTCCCAAAGAGGGTCGTACCAGGCGTAGGAACGCGCTGATAGATATAGCGGCTTAGGAGCCTCGGAATTGGCTGTTATATATCAGCTTTAGGAGAAGCTCGAGAACTCGGCGCTGTGCAGAGGGCACGAACAGGCGGCGGACTGGCGAAGCAATGATTGTCTACTATATGCAAGTGTATAGCGCATACATGTGTAAATACAAACAGGCAGAAGCCAAACGGATGGTTGATGAGTTGCAGCAAGTCGGTAAGAGAATGAAACGAAATCGAAAGGTTGGAAGTCGCCTAGCAATTCTGAGATCTCTTCTCGTATTTCGTATCTCTGCATTTACGACTCCACCCTGCACAAGGAGAACTACAGCAGCCCGTCGACCAGGAGCCATGAGTGCCAAACGCGATGGGGTTGTAAGCCAGGGAGGGCGCTGCAGACTCGATGCATCTTGCTGATCGAACCGGGCGCTCTGAGATGAGCCTCACTTTCGCGCCAAATACCAGGATCGATCCATCGTGGATCTTCTGGGTAGGGAGGACTCTGTGGGATTTCACAGATCCTTTTCCGCAACCACTAAAACACCACCCTCTCCTTCTCCCGTTCCGGCATCGCCAACACTGCCACTCTGCTGCATCTCGTGCTCCAGTTTTCCAGTCACCCAGTCCTCGACATCCTCCACCGCGTCAGCCGGTCTGTCCTTGTACAGCATGATGTAGCCCTGTAGCTGAGCCGGGGAGAATTTGCGGTCGGGCACCTTGTTCATGAAGCGCTCCGCCAGACGGTGGACATCTTTTGCGAAATTTAGCTCCTCGTTCTCGCGTTTCTGTTCGTCGGCGAGGGAGGTGTGTCCGTTCGTGCCGTTTGTGGTAGCGCCGTTGGCGTGGCCGTTGCACTCAGAGGACTGTTGACTTAAGGACGGTGTACTGCCGGTCGCAGGCATATACATGTTGATGAAGATGTCTTTGATCTGGGACTTGGTGGCCAGCTATTAAGAGAGAAGTCAGCAGCATATAGAGATTTGTGTGAAGCCGGAGCAAGAGCCACTCCATCGCAGCTCCAGGGGATCCAGAAACTTACATCAAAGTGTACCCAAGTATCAACGCGGCCAGCCCGAACCAGAGCAGCGTCCAGCGAATCTGGATCATTCGTAGACATAATCAGCATATGCCCCTCGGGGGCACCTGCTCCGTCGATAGCGTTGAGCAAACCGGACAGAGAGACGCGGGATTCTTTGACTTCGTTGCCTGAGTCATCGTATTTGGGCTTAGCTTTTGCGCCTGGGCGAGTTGACACTTTTGCGCGTCGGCCGATGCCTGCACAATCACTATCACGTCTTCGTCAGCCACTTCATTAAGCCGATATGCATAGGAGCACTCACACATCTTCCAACAGCAACAAACAGCCCTTTCGGATAGATTGGAACAGAGTCAGCAACGCCGCATCGTCCACGTATTCGTCCAGCAGGGACAACATGTAGACCTGCAGCTTGAAGTGTGCCGCAATGGCCATGGCCAGCGTAGTCTTGCCAGTTCCAGGCGGTCCATGGAATAGGTAGCCTCGGCGATGTGGTATGGATCTCTCTTGGTGCCAGATTTCGTTCTTCGGGTCAAGGTAGCCAGTAACGTCGTTAAGTAGCTTCTGCTTCTGGCCTTCAGCAAGGTAGACGCTGCTGAGAGGTCGGCGAGCTTTCTCTCCTTGGAGATTCCATTGTCGACCGTGGTAGGGGACTGGAACGATGATCAGCAAGATGCATCATATTGGTTGGGGACTGGACGAGAGCATTCGCCCCACAAGTCCACTTACCGTAGATTTGAGTCACGATCTTGCCATCCTCCCTCATACTGTTATCATAGGCCTGGGAGAGCATGTCGACGATAGGCTTCGGTGAGAATCCAAACGTCCACACCGTGACATGATTGCCCGGTCCTGGTCGCATAGACTTCTCGACCGTGAGCACGAACAGCCGTCCTTCATGCCAAAAGAACTGGTACTTGTTCTTGGGGTCGAAGAATATACTTGCTCCATTCAGCTGCTTTTCGTACAAGCGACCATTCGATACATTGTTGCGTAGGTATTGCATGGAAGTGGCGCTCATGTAGCGTTGTGACATTACCAATTTCTTCTTTGCCAAAAATGACACGAAGCTGCTATTGAGGGCAATATCCTCGGCACCAATGTCAACGGATGA
The DNA here is from genome assembly GCF_001299255.1 of Cyphellophora attinorum. Lineage (NCBI taxonomy): Eukaryota > Fungi > Ascomycota > Eurotiomycetes > Chaetothyriales > Cyphellophoraceae > Cyphellophora > Cyphellophora attinorum. The sequence goes on along the minus strand of NW_017253257.1, from coordinate 77,575 downwards.
CATCGCATTTGACATGAGCTCTGAAAAAGGTCAGCACGGCTCATGGCAACCAATCGAGAGGCCACACACTGTACCAAGCACCTGTGAGCTTACCAACGAGAAACTCGTAGCCGAACCACAGCGCCAGAGGCAGCGAGAGCCGACGCACAAGTTTGGGATGAGCAGCTAGCCATTTTGCGATTTGGGGGAAGAAGGTTGATATGATGAATGAAGAAAGGCCGATTTGACCGAGCAGCTGATTGCTCAGACTGTTCTCGGCCTCCTCGACGGTCGAGCCGTCCGGTAGTACTTTCTTCTTTGGCATTGTGTCTGCTTGAGGCGATGCCGCAAGCCGTCTTCGCTGGCGTAAGGCGTGTTTTCTAGCTATCTGTGCAAAGTCCATTCAACAAGCCATGGCCTACTGCCTTGTTTTCGGAATAAAGGCAATTGCCAAGGCACAGATTATGTTGTGCTGTAGGCAATGACAGCGAGATGCCCTGGGACGAATCCTATGGCAATCTGGTATGTCTTGAGATCCTTTGGCACAGCTGACAGTGTGAGGACCAGATCAAGTCGCTAAGTATCGGGAGTCGTCGCAGATTCGTCGTTAAGGCTTTGGCAAGAAGACCTGGTTATCAACCCACTTTCCGCGGTAAGCAATGCGTCGAACGTTGCTCGAGCACTGTATACCAGATATGTCGAGGCTGCTGTGTACCGCCTGGGGACTTCGATTCGACCTTTAGAGTACTATGTATCCAATGCAATGTTCGAGATGTACAACCAATGCTCAATGTCTATACAAGATCGATATGTTGTCACCTACCGTCAGAAGCCAGCAGCATGAGTCCTGCTCTTGACCAGGTCAGTGACTCGACACACAATTCCCAAATTTCAGATTTGGATCTGGACGCCTCCACTCGATTCGAGTCACATCCCACCAGAGCAAGGCAACAATCAGGCTACCTGGTTTTTGGATTGCCACGATTACCCCACAGAGGCGGCGTCAAGCTCCGGCCGACTGAGACCTCTGCACAGTAGTGCTGGAATGTCTCCATAGCAGGCGGACTTTTCGTTGCCTTACTGCCATGAATTGATGAATTGTCGACTTGTTCGGTGGAGGTCATCAATAAGCCAATCGTAAGCGCGTGATCAGTCAGGCAGCAGCTTAGGTAAGCCACGTTTGGGTTGCTCTCCTATGGGCGATGGCAGTGTCTAGTGCCATGGCCGGGAATGTCTTTCGACGGGGCCCAGTGAAAGGTCTTGCTGCTCGCCCCATCGAAGGGACTTTCGCAAGACTCGTTGAGGTTGTGGGGTTGCTGCAGGCTGCAACCGTGGGGGCTGCCTTCAGGCAACGGGTTGTTGGGCGCGAGACCAATCCTGCACACTGGTGCGATCCGAGGAAGGCGTCCTCAATGTTATTGCTGCCTCGAGACGCTCCGAGACGTTAGGGGATCATCGCAATGCTGACAAGAGGCGTACAGTCTGGGACATATATGATCTGGAAGACAGCAGGCAAGAAGGGGCAGTTCCTAAATCAGCAACTGCGTTCAACGTCCGTGGTCTTGGCGTTCGGAGCTTAAGAGCTGGTTCAAAGGTACGTGAGCACCTAGATGCTACTTAGTAGGCATCGCAGCAGACATCACCAGGGGACAGCGTCAGTCATAAGGCAACGGAAGTAAGTATGACAGCATCGGTAAAACTCAAGCGTTCCAATTCTCCCGTGACTACAGATATGCATAGGGTATAGTATCTAGCAGCCTTTCCCAACCCAAGCCATTCCTGCATATCCTTCATTCATCCAGGGGTATCCGCGTAGCCACGTAAAAATGCATCGATCATCACTCACTTATTGCTTCTCTGCTGTATACAAATCTGGTCCTGCTTCAACGTCCTCATATCTAGGCGGCGGTGAAGGCAGATTCTCTTCACCCTCCAACAGCAGCCTGCACTTCTCGTCCTCACAGAGAATGATCTCGATTGCCGGACCGTGGCCACTAGCCTGCCTCCTGCGGCTGTTTCGCCCGAATTTCGCCCACAGCAGGACAGCAGCTTGACCCACAAGCATACCGACAGCACTGGCAACAAGACCTCCGATAACGCCCAGTAGCGCTGGAATGACCAGGAATCGCAGTGTCGAGTGCAGCATCTTCGCCCATTTGTGCGCACGCATATGGTGGCCGTGATGCCCAGTGTGTCGCATGCCTCCATGACAACCGCGACCGCCAGCCCAAGCTTTGGCGTGCTTGCCCTTTGCGCGTAGCGCACGAATGGTCTCCAGGACACGAGACTGGATGATGGCCTTGACGCGGCAGTAGCTCCACCCTGTGCGGCCTTCGCAGCTCACTGCGCCGGGTGTCTTTGCGAACGGCACGGTCGCGACTCGGCCCACTTTCCAGTCTTTGCGGCCTTGAACGATGTCGATCGCTACGGTATCGACCTTGACTGGCTTGCCGTTGAAGCCGACCACTGTGAACAACACAGGCTGGATCGCAACTCCTTCTTCTGCCTGGTGAGTCCATGGTCTGACTGGTAGGAGTCGTTCGAGGACGAAGTCGAGTGGTCGGTCGGTCGTGAGCTCTCCAGAATCGACCCGGCGTTGTCTAGCCACTAGTCCGACAGTCGAAGGCTTGATCAGGCCTGCATCTGGCATCATGGTGGCAATATTGTTGACGAGCAGGCCATTGTGCTTGTCAGCGTCGAGAGTGATCTCGATCACGGTCTCGGGTTGTTGTTCTGTTTCCGAGACACCCTCCCACGTGCAGCCAGGGCACGCCAGGGCGATCTTCCATGCTGTTGGTTGATTCAAAAGACTTGCTATTGAGTATGCTTCTGATGGTGGTATCTGGGTCTTCTGAATGGGCTCGGCGATATGGTTTTTCTGTGTGGGTCGTGTCTTCTGTAATGGGTGTAGCACATTGCTTGGTGGGATGAGGAAGCCCGACACTGCGGTTGTGAGAGTGGCAACGGCTGCTGCCACGGCTGTGAGACGCATTTTGTCTGATTCGGCTCGTGTGACTTGTATGAATACTGCTCTTCCTCTTGCCTAGGAAGAATGTTGCAACGACAAGGTCGATCGAACGACGGTGGCAAGCCGGGCCGTCCTCGTACGTCTCTTTTGCTTGTGTAGCACAAAGAGACTTCGCAATAGGTGCAGGCACGGGAGCGTGCACGACCGCCGGTTTCTTTGTGTATTGAACAACGAGAAGCCTTCAACACACCAAAGCTGTATCTCTTAGTATGACCAATCTGTCGACCCGTCGTCGAGGTGTTGGTCAGGATTTCAAGGCCGAGATCGATTAGTCACCGAGTCGGCCGAATGTAAATAGGTCTGATGTAAGACGGCTTGTGTAGCGACAGCGAGGGCGCAGCGACGAGTCACAAATAATTCAAAAGATCAATGAGTCGCATGTACATTAGAACCAAGAAACCCGGGGAACCATCGAGAGTATATCAGGTTTCTCTCACCTCATCATCGCTCTCGCGTTTTGACTGCTGTTTTCATCCGGCGCATCCGGTCGGACGACCTCGACGCACTCGGGTTTTAGTTTCTAGGTTTTTGAGCCCCAGCTAAAAGCGTCATAGGCTTATCAGCTTGCCGTGGCGCCCGATCGATTGTTTGGCAGCGGGCGAATAGGCGCCCTGGCCTTGTGGCTCTGGGCTGGACCCATCGTCCGCTTCCGGGCATTGACAACTCCGAGTAAGCCTAAATGTGTAGGTTATGTAAGCCCTTCTGGTTGGCCGCTGGAAGCGGTGAAGCCGCCTTTCTCAGGAATGCTGGAGAAGGCTGGGGCCGGACTGTTGGTTGGCTGGTTGCGGACGTGGTCCGTGCGATTTGTACGGGCGCTGCAGATACTTTGCATCAAGTTGTCGCGTGAGGAGGACTTCCGTTGGATAGGATGTCCGTTGCTGCAAGCGCCCAGTGAAGAGAATTCAAGCTGGATGTCAGGAATGATCAAGGTAAAATCGAGGCAGAATCAAGGCTCAAAAGTGTCAAGGATCAGGCCTTAATCACCGCCACGTGAGGTGCCGATCACGTAGAATTCATTGACTACCTAGGTACTCAAACCGCTTCTCGCGTGTTTCCGCTCTGCTTCTACCACTACCCACAATCTCCCAGAGTCCTCCCCAGCCCTATGCGTTCAATACCGGGTGTCTATACACCGTCTCATAGAGTCCAAGCTGCTTGATCATCCAATACACCAGCCAATCCCACCAGGACGCCCTCCAAACCGAATGATTCCATTCCCACACGTATTGCCGCCTATAACGCATGTTATTCGCGTCAATCCACGCCTGCCTAACCTCCCACGCACTCATCGCAATGTATGAGGCGGCTGCCAGCACCAACAAGCACAAAATCGCCGTGAAGAAGACCAGGAACCATTGGAGGCGGAGAGGAAGGGTATGATCGCCGTATTTCGCTTCCGGGAGGCCTTCCGGTTCGCTTTTCGGCGCAGAAACCTCCCAAGAAACACCAAAAAACTGCAAATTGTGCTCTGGCGGAAGCGGGAAACCAAATCTGCTGAAGTCGGAGTCGGAAAGCGGCGAAAATGGCTTCGAGTCCTGCTCTGATTCCGCCACCACTTCTTCCTCCTCGACTTCCATCACCACATGCCCATCATGCATTGTGGAGGCCTCTGGCGCGCGAATAGTGGCTGATTGCAGCGCTATGTGGAAGGGGGCGCGAGGATTCGCCTCAAACCGCTTCACATGCTGCCGAAGCGGCTCGACGAGGTTTCCTGGCGTGAGTGGCCGCGAATCTGGTGAGGGTTCCCGCGAAATGGTGGCAGGACGCGCCAAATTGCCTGGCGGAGGTCTTCTGGTGCTAGAATTGCGCTTCGGAAGCCGCAATGGCGCTGGCAAAGCGCGTCGTCGTGCTGATCGATCGGAGCTTGTCGACGACGTTGGCGAGGATCCAGGCATTTTGGTGGCTTCTGGAGGCGGAGGCGTGGTTGGTGCTGCTGCTTCGGCTTCTTCTGGTGCTTGCGTTTCTGATTCTGCTGGCGATTTGGTTTCTGATTCTGGCTGTGCTTCCGCTTCCGTTTCCAAATCACCCATTGCTTCCAGCTCATCATGCAGTGACACCTGTCTCAAACGAGGCTCAGGCTCAATTGACAGCTCTCTCTCCCACTCATCATGGTTGGCTCTGATCCGCTTCGCCAAACTTGCATTGAGCTTCACCTGAGCGTTCAATTCGGCTTGCTCTGCAGCATTTTCCTGCAGCTGATCTCTCAATTCATCCGTTCCGCAATCACATGTTGCAGTTCATCTCTCAACTCTCCTGGTAGGTTCAGATCTTCATGGAGTTGCTGGCGCACGCTCTGATAGTGTTCGTCGATCTGATGGCGAGCATTATGGTAGTATTCGTTGATTCCAGAGATGGTGTACAGTGCCTGGGAGCCCTCCGATCTCACGTCCTCTCGTTTCCTTGCTGCTTCTTCCAGGACCTGCATGTATTCGGCCTCTACATCCCTCAATCTCCTCAGTTCTTCTCCGTTATGCTGATGGCCTTGCAGTTCTTCTAGAAGATCCGAGACTCGTTGTTCAAAATCCTTCAGTTGCTTTGTCTGCTCATCCGCATTCAGGTCTGACTTATGCTGGGCGGCCTTCATGCGCTGGATCAGTCCTTCCAAGCCAGCTTTCTCGTCCTCGAGGTCCTTGCAGCGGTGTTCAAGCTGGGATACGCTGTCCTGCAGCGGCTTGATCTGCTTGTGCAAGGCGATCTTGGACCGGTCAAGTTCTGCTTGTGTCTCATCGCACTGCTTTCGAAGCCGGGAGGCCTCCTCGGAGCTTTCTCGCAGCGATTCCGCAGTCAGCTCATCGTAATGTTGTCGTTCCGGTGTCGAATACCGGGAAACACGTCTACGAGAGCCAGGAGTTGGTGATGGGGCGGCCTCTGGTGATGAGTGCTGGGACATTGTTGCGATTTGTGAGGTCGATTTGTGGGCGCAGTATCTGGAGTGCGATGCAATATGGTCAAAGGATCTGGGGCGGGCTTCGAGGGATGTATGTCGAGAATATCGGAAAGTTGCTGCATGTTCGGTTGGAATATATCATTTCGAGCGTATTGTCCTATTGTGTCCTATTCTAATACTGACTGAATAGGTTTCGGGCATTGACGCCGGTGTTGTCTCAATAGCGTGGCAGGTGGATGTTGAAGCAAACGCAACGACAATAGGCCGACACTGAGCAGCCTTGCTGTCGCATGCGCCATGAATTGAAGAAGACATGCCGATGTCGACTCGATGAAAGCCATTGTGCCTGCGTCTTACGAAATCCATGGCTTTGTTGTCGAAAGAGCCCAAATCAAGGACAAAGACCTGCCCATCTGTTCTGGGTAGACTTTGTGCTCTCACACCAAGCTCGGACCACTCTTCGCATCCCAAAGTCCAAACGCTACCCGATATGCTAAAAATTACGCTCAAGCCTCCGAATCGACTGTGTAATCCTTCTTGCAAGACACCTGAACAATTTTCTGCTTGCCATGCTCGTCAACAACCAAAGCAGTGAGATGACCACCCCTAGCGCAATTCGAATCTAGACCTTTGGAGTATTTTGACACCTGTAAACCCATCCGAGCGTCATGACCGTACACGACCGTCAGCGGTTGGTGCGACGTCCTGTCCTTCGAGTTCTTCCAATACTTCTGAAGCCTCTGAAACTTGTTCCAAATCGAGAACCAGGGTCGAGAATGCTTGCCGTGGTGCAGCTTGGACGGAACATGCGTGCGCAAATCTATCGACCGCATGTTCATAATCGAGGCGGGATCTTGTGACTTTAGTGGTACACCTGGAACCAAGCCAGCGTGAACCACGACAATCTCGCCTATTCCCTTGATCTGACCGACTTTGAGGATCAACGGAAACGATTGCATGAACTTGAGCTGCTTCTTCGTCAGGGCGTGAGCGATTGCCTCGTGTGTATTCTTCTTATGCTTCTTCTTGTGCTCAGCTTCCATCTCTCCCTCGCGTTTAGACTTGTGCCGCTGCTCTGCAATCAGAATGAGCTTATCATCGTGATTTCCACGAACGACCGATGCCTCTTGTTCCATCAAGAAGTCGATAACGCCAGAACTGTCCGGCCCTTTCGTGACAATATCACCTACAGAAATAATATGATCTCTGTTGTGGTCGTACTTCGCCTTGATCAAAAGCTCCAATAGCTCCTTGTGGCAACCGTGTATATCGCCGATGAAGATCAATCTCCGTGACTTATCTGCCTTTGCGCCGCCTGGCAGGTATTTGGGATCCAGCTCTTCCGTCTGTATAAGGCCAAGGTGTGGGTGCGCATTGACGCCGAATTGTGTCTTTTCGCCAGATTCCTGGGTATTGTATATGTCCCATGCCGCTCTTTCCTCCTCTATCCATGGCCAGACGACTTTCGTCCACATGCTCCATGTGAGTATTGTGGCACAGATGACGATGGCGGTCAATCGGCGGAATTTAGGCGCCTTGACCAGGGCGAGGAGGGCATCGTACGCATCGTCAAGACGGTCTAGGTACCGATCGTACCAAAGTATTTGCTCGCCTGGAGGCTGGAACGCGGTGTTCTCTTTGCTCCAGTCGCTGTTACGGCCTTCGATTATAGCGACTCGTGGGCCTTTCTCACCCCAGACTGCACGCCCGTCGTTGGAAAGGCGTTCTTTTGCCATAATGTTGGCGCGTAGAGTCTGTGCTTCAAGCCCCTGGTTGAGCAGCCATACGCTGGCTTCGAGAAATCGGCGCACTGGTTGCGCTCGACGTGCACGACATGTCTCATCTCTCGCAGACTCGCAGGCTTGTCATCATGTTCAGGCAGTCGCAACTCAGGCGGAGTGCTTTAGCAGTCGCACTTGCCAAAGCTTGTATTGGGGCGAATGATCGCTAGCCGAGAATCATCAACTGTGATCCAACATCAGCGATGGAAGGTATCACGTGGTGGAGGCACGGCTTCTGCCTGGTTAGCATGCAAATGCTGTGGCAAAGAGGCCGGCATATCCGCATTGTACATTGAAAACTCAGTGGCATCTTGTGCTGGGTACAAAGTCGCGGAAAGTGACCTCATAAAGCCTAAGTTGCGGTTGGTTCGTAATTCGTGGGGAACAGGTCGTGGTAGACATGCATATCGGCTTATTTAGCACATGCACAACTACTCGGTACCGCTCAAGTCTGGTTGTGTTATGCTCATCGCTAATTACTATTTATATTGCTTGATAGAGATGCGTAGTGTCTCCTGCAGCATTGTCCCCGCCAATGGATAGCGGCATCAGAGTCAGTGTATCTACAGAGCGACGCCAGCGATGAGCAGACCGAGCAGACCTGCGCCACTCAATGCAGTCTTGACATTGGCAGCACCGCTCGAGCCCGTAGCACTTGCACTTGCAGAGCTGCCACTGCCGGTCGCACTTGCTGATTCGCTGCCGCTGCCTGTGGCCGACGCACCTGTGCCAAATTAGCCTCCGTCACAATATGTGCATCGCGTGCGGACTCACCAATGCCCGTAGCACTCTCGCCAGTGGTGGTGGCATCGGCGCCGGAGGCGGTGTTGCTACCAGAGCCGGCGGTACCGGTGCTGATCGGGAAGAAAGAAGCAGAAATGCAGCTGGCCTGGCACGAAGCGTATGCCTCAGTCTCTTCCTGTGTACCATTGCCCTGAGTGCATTTTCCAGCACATTCGGTAGTCTGATTGACAGCCACCGCGTTGGGGCAAGGCACATTCACGCATGCTGCTTTGCAACAGATGTCGGTCTCGCCGCCTGCTCGAGTTAGCCTTGCTTGCCGTGACAACCGTGAGGATACGCACAGTCCTGAATGCACTGCTGTTCAGCACTCAGAGAAGCGGTGCTGGAAGTAGTCTCAGATGTACGGCTGGGAGACTGGCTAGCGGAGTCGGAGCTCTGCTGTGCGAAGGCGACAGCGGCCAGGCCAAAAAGGACTGTGGTGAAGAAACGCATGTTGATGGTAGTAGTGAGATGCTGTTGATTGGATGAAGCGTTTAAGTGTAAGTGGCGAACGAGTGAAGCCTGTGAAGATTGAACGAGAGTAGGATGCGCTTGCGTGTGACTCAAGAGAAGGAAAGTCGTGTTGCTTCGGGCAGAATAAGACAGAAATAAATTGAGGTGCGCGTCAATATGATGGCGAGAACAGGGGTCGAGTGAGCCCGGCGATCAAGCGAATCATGAACCCACCATGACCAACAATATCTCTTCCAAACCCCAGATTCTGTGAATAGCGCGGTCTTGACAGTATAGCCTAGACTAGAAAAGGATGAAGCGCCCCGGCGGGAACGATGAAAGGAAATCTCCTACGAAGCTTACTCCGGCGGCGACTCTTTGCTCGACCGCATCTGAGACATGGTTGCCGACTCATGCAATTTGGTTTCACAGAGTGACCAGAGTCTGCCCGATACAACGCAGTGCAGCATTGAAATTTCCGAGGACGTGTCGAGCCAGGCGTGAAAGGGCCGCGCAAGACAAGCGGAAGGGCGTCATGGTTGTGGGTAAAAATGGCCTCGAAACTGGACCTCAAGATCAGGACCGCATCGAATTGAGGTTACAGAAAAGGAGAGTTCATCGCGGATGCAGGGATGGGCAAGATGAAATGCTAAAAATCAGCAGATCTCGCACGTGATTTCGCGTTTGCCAAGCCTGACTCACCTGAACGTCTCGGCTAACGCGTTTTGTGGCGCCCGCTTCGGCAGCCAACATCGTGTACACCAGCGGCAGGGCTGGCTGACGGGAGAAACATAACATCGCGGCTGTATACATCCGGATAGCTGCACTGACTATGATGCACGAGCAGCACACGAAGTAAGGACTCTGAGATGGACTTTATCGATGGCGAAGCCATTGGAGGTGGCGAGAGTGGCGATGACGACGTATTGGTGCCAAGCTCGCAGACCGACGACATCATAAGACCACGAAAACGCCGGAGAATAGCTGTGGACAGCAGCGATGAGTCCGGAAACTCCTCCGACGACGATGTCAAACTGCCGTCCAATGACTACAGCCAGGACGATATCGAGACAGACGAGGCTGAACACAGGTCGAAGTATGAAGACTTCATGCATGTGCCACAATTTGTCACCACCCAGAAGGACACCTATGTCACGCAGTTGACCCAGCCATGGTCCAGTCCGACGCACATCAGAGGCCCGAGATGGAGACGTAAAGCAAGTACTCCGGAGCCGGCAGCGAATCGACCACCACCAGCCGCGGTCGAGCGAAGGCCATCAGGCCCAACTCCAGCAGCCGGTCGACTAGCAGCCTCTACGGCTGACAGAAACTCGTCAGTGCCATCTCCGCCACCTCGAGCTACCTTAGACGATGACCTTACGGCGCCCGCAGGGCTGGACGAAGACGACTTCGAGGCCGATGACCCTGATCTCCTTGATGCACTTATTTCGGCAGAGCGATCACAACAACATCATGGCCTCTCAAATGGCAATGCCAGCAATAGAGGACAGTCGGGGCAGAATCTCCGCCAAACAACCTTGTTCGGTATGCCTGGTGCCAACCATGAATCTACAGGCGCTCAAGCGACACGTGCGCACAACTGGCCGCTAGCTAATCGAGCGGAGAAGCCTACTCATCATAAGATCGACACCGAAGCAATGAAGACGTGGGTGTATCCCACCAATCTCGGCACCATCAGAGATTACCAATACAATATCGTACACAAAGGCTTGTATCACAATCTGCTCGTGGCACTCCCTACGGGTCTCGGTAAGACGTTCATCGCCGCTACAATTATGCTCAACTGGTATCGGTGGACGCAGCAAACCCAAATAGTATTCGTTGCGCCGACAAAACCCTTGGTAGCGCAGCAGATTGACGCGTGTTTCAATATCGCAGGTATTCCACGGTCGCAGACTACCCTTTTGACTGGCGAGATACAGCCTGCAATAAGAGCAGAAGAGTGGCAGGAGAAAAGGGTGTTCTTCATGACACCACAGACACTCATCAACGATCTGAAGACCGGTATCGCTGACCCCAAGAAGATTGTCCTTCTCGTGGTCGACGAAGCGCACAAAGCGACCGGAGGTTATGCATACGTCGAGGTCGTCAAGTTTCTCCAGCGCTTCAACACAAGCTTCAGGGTGCTGGCATTGACAGCCACACCTGGTTCAACAGTTGAGTCTGTCCAGCAGGTCATTAATGGCCTCAACATCTCTCGCATCGAGATCCGCACGGAGGATTCTATCGACATCCGCCAGTACGTACACTCTCGCGATGAAAACCTGGAGGTCTTCGAGTACTCGTTGGAGATCCTAGAAATGCTCGATTTGTTCAGACTTGCTTGTCAGCCACTGCAGAATGTCATGCTTCGGCATCGTGCAACGTGGTGCAAAGATCCGACGGAGAACACATTGTTTGGCCTGAAGAAGTCCTACGATGAATGGAAAAAGTCCGAGGCCGGCAAAGCCGCTCCTGACTCTGTCAAGTGGCCATTGATGAAAGTCTTCCAGGTTATGATGTCGTTGGCCAATAGTATCGACCTACTCAAGTTTCACGGCATTGGGCCTTCTACTCAAAGATGAAGATCTTCGATGACGAGTCGTACGGAGGCGGCAAGTACGCTAAGCAAGTCGTTGAACACCAGGCCTTCAAAGACATGATGACTCGGCTCAGACAGTGGGTCAACAACCCTGATTTCGTTGGCCATCCGAAGCTCGAGTACCTCAAGAGTGTAGCCCTCAACCATTTTATGGATGCAGGAGAGGGCAGAGGTGCAGCTGGCGGTCGACCTCCGTCAGAAACCCGTATTATGGTTTTCTCACACTATCGTGACTCTGCCGAGGAGATTGTCCGAACCCTGAAGAAGCATGAGCCGATGGTGAGACCTCACATCTTTGTTGGACAGTCGAGCACGAAGGGCTCGGAAGGCATGGACCAGAAGAAACAGCAAGATGTCATCAAGCAATTCAAAGCTGGAACATACAACGTGCTGGTCGCCACTTCGATCGGCGAAGAGGGACTCGACATTGGCGAAGTTGATTTGATTGTCTGCTACGATGCATCGAAGTCTCCGATCCGAATGCTGCAGCGCATGGGCCGAACGGGTCGAAAGCGAGCTGGCAATGTCCAGGTACTCCTGATGAAAGGCAAAGAAGAGGAAGCATTCGCTCGCGCCAAGGACAACTACCGCAAGATGCAAGAACTTATTGAGAGTGGGAAGGAATTCGAGTTCCATGAGGACAAGTCGCCACGGATTGTGCCTAAGGAGATACAACCTGTGGTCGACAAGCGGGTCGTTGAGATTCCACTCGAAAACACCCAAGATACCTCGATTGAGCCGAAGAAGCGGAAAGCAAAGAATGCCAAGAAGCCACCGAAGAAGTTCCATATGCCGGACGATGTTGAGACAGGCTTCAAATTTCTCGGAGCGGGCAAGTCGTCCAAGAAGCAGCAGATAGTCAAGCCAAAGCTCGACGATACTGTGGCTCCACTGCCACCTTTGGACCAGGTATTGCTGACGGCTGATGAGGAGGCCGAGCGTCAAGAGAAGCATGGCGAAGTTTCCGGAACGCAAACGCAGTACACGCAGATACCACGTCTCGATGCATACCCGGCATCTTACGTCAAGCTTGGTCGCATCGGCCGGGTCAAGCACTCCAGAGTAGCTCAGTCGTTGGCCACTACTTTGCAGAATATGAGATGCAGGACCCAGGGAGATTGTACGCCTCCGACGGAACAAGAGGTTGAAGCTGCGGTGCGAAATATCCCTACCCTAGCACAAGGGCCAGCTGCAGCCAAAAGATCAATAACGCATCGACGCAGTCCGAAGGCACATGCGAAGAATCCACCAAAAGTCCCGTCTTCCCGGACAGTGTCCCCACCCACCCTTGAGCACGACTATGGCGAGCTGGGCAGCTTCATCGACGACGCTCCGTGCATGACGCTGCGGATGAAGCCACCGACGCCACCAGTCCAGACATTATGCTGGGCACCTTCGATCTATCCTCCAAGGCGCCTGCAGCTTCAGCTAGCGAGCCATTCTGGATCTCGCAGCCAGAAAGAGATCAGACGAAGGACGTAGACGATGACATGCCTGACCTTGAGGACATTTTCGGGTTACCAGCCTCGCCGAAGGTGGCTAAGAGATCCACTGCGAAGACCAAAACGCCAGCTCGAGGGAAGAGACGAGTTATCGATAGTGATGATGACGATGAATGATGCGCTGCAACTCATCAGCCGAAAATGGTTGCAGGATGCCGGTATGGGAGGTGACCAGGGGACAACTCAGCCGAATTTGAAGGACTTATGCGGAACCAGATGGCGAAGATCCAGCCTGGCACTTGGTGCGACAACGCTGACTGCTTGGAGGACCTGCTCTCTCTCACCGTTCCATATTATCTGCCTCCCTTAGTTCAACGCATATGTGCATTGATGTATCGGATAGTCCTCATGTCGAAATATCGCTAATGCAAGCCCTGGCCGCGAGCCGCTTCCTCAGTCATGAGCCGCTATGTTATTCACTGCTCGCCCTTAGGCAACGTCACACCACTAAGATCACCGCCCCATCCCAGCCATAACCTGGCTTTGCATCTCCCTCTCCCTCCTCACACCCGTCAATGGCGCCACACTTCTCAGATCGCCCACCACGTCCTTTGCCTTCCCAAAATACACCTCCTGCAGCAAATTCCTCATCTTGCCCTCCATATCTTCCACCATCCGCCCGATATTCACGACATGCCCACCATCCTTCTGCAGCTGTCCTATACTCTCCACCGCCAGATCCGCCTCCACCTGCCTCGTCATGCTGCCCGCCAATTGTAGCCCATCACCTGACGTCGACGACCCTTCAAGTCCACTCTGCAAATGCAAGATCACCGTACTCGTCAACTTATAATGACTCGTCCCCCGACTCGCCGCCCCTCCTCCCCTCGCGCTCCGCTCATCCACCTCAAACACATGCACGCTATCCCACGCCGCCTTACTCCCACTTCCCCTACCCTTCCCGCCAGTCTCCTTCTTCAACAACACCACCCCTGCAAACCCCTCATCCAGATCCCACAAATACACACTCCCTATCGCCGCCCCTCCCCCTTGGTTCCCACTTTCCGACTCCGTCCCCTCGTAGTACATCTGCCGATACACATCGAAACTCGCATTGCACTCGACCTCCATCTTGCGCACCCTCTCGCTCGGGTACGTGGCGTCGGCTTCTTCGGATGGTGGTAAGGGAGGGTAGAACTTGTTGGACCATGGCGAGCGGTAGGAGTCGCCGTCGCGGTTGTAGTCGCAGAGGAGGAAGGTGCGGGAGGTGGAGGGGTCGGTGGTCGAGGTGAGGGGCTGGTCGACGGAGGAGAGGAGGTCTAGGTTAGGGAAGGGGTGAGGGTTGTGAGGTTCTGGAGGTGGGTTGGGATTTGGGTTGGTGGGAGGCGGCGGAGGAGGTCGCTGTGGAGGGATTTGTTAGTATAGGGCAATAATGAAATGTCTAGGCGGTTGGGTGCTGCGGAGGGTGAGGATGCTTACAGTGCGGCATCGAACTGGGCGTCGGAGGTCATGGTGAGAGAGGCACCCTGACGGTGCAAGGAGTAGTCAGTGCTTCGCTCTGGTATTGCAGTCGGGTGCTCCGGCCTGTGGTGAGGTGTGCTTGCTTGGAGATGAATGAGGGCATGTTGAATGCTTGGAGGCTACCCAGAATGCGGCCGGATGTAGCAGCAACTACCTCCGGTAGCTCCAGCTTCTTCGTCGTTGATTCCATTCGATAGCTTGGGTTGTCCCTTCACTTTGAAACAAACAAGCATACTTCACCGCCCTGGACTGTTTTGGTTTCCCTACGCGCAAATGACGATTTGCAGAACGCAAGCTACAGGGTCAAGGATGATAGCGCTTCAGAGACCTACAACGCCAACGCGTCTAAGAGTCATCGAGGGCCGTGACCCAGTCTCTAGGCCTCTCACCAGCCTCTGACCAGCCTCTGGACTGCACCGCCAAATGGCGGATGGATGCGAGGATGCTTACTGCATCGATGGTCTCGCTTCTCGATTCAGATATCCTGGTCTGGATGTCTTCTGGTGGGACAGCGCTTTGGCAGCACTAAAGCTACGACATCCCGTTGAGTTTCAGTACCTGTGGCACAATTCAACAGAGACTAAAGGAGTGACTGTCATGTATTCGTCTACGTAAGTGTCGTTGTTCGTCGTTATGATACTCAAAGGAGTGAATGTCACGTCGCTATGCCCAGCACCTGCCCTGGCGCTTTTTATGCCGCTTTCACTCTTCTTCCTCATTCAGAACTGTCGTCGATTTTGGGTACAGCTCGATCAGCATGCCATCATCGTCTTGTACGTTCGGTGCGCTTTCTGCCTCGAAGTCCGACGTCCAACACGATGCACTTGACTGACAGCAGGTGCAACCTTGAAAGCTAAAGCAGCCGTCTTCATCGAACGCGCCTGCCATCACTCTGCTGACTGCTGGAACTTTGTCTGGGCAATCCCAGAATCTTGGATTGTGATCCTCGAAAGCCTCTGTCGTCGAAATGAGAATGATGATGGCAGTGAGCATGCCAACGGCGAAGCTTCCAGCCTTCATAATCGATATATCAGCAGATTTGCTCGCGACTATATTTCCTGCAGCGTTGGTTGACGATTGCTAGCATCTGAAGCCGGTCGATGCGCAGTGTTGTGGGACGCAGAGGATCCTGGCGATGAGTACCAGTCCTTCGCTGCAGAGTTTTCGATCGTGGGGTCCTCCAGCTGGGTGCCTTTCGCTGGTGCGACACCTTGGTCTGATGGCTTTCTACAAGTATCCAATGTCACAGGACTCACGGAAGGTGGCACTCTTTTGGCACATTGCGGTTACATGCCTGACCCTCAAGTATGACGACTCGACTCTGACTGTATTGATGCAACTGGTCAGCATACGTACCGCCGGGCTGCGAGGACCATTGTTGGCCGAGACAGTCCCCAAGGCTCTCCAATCATGTCTGTTTGATGACGGCCGACTGCTCATGGGATTCTCAAACACGGTGCTGACATGGGGTTTGATCATGCACATTCGCATTTCTTACTGCCTGATAGGGTTCTGCTTTCGTACAGGCTCTTCAGCGTTTATGGATGTTTCATCCGACCGGCGGGAGAACGATGTCAGCATGCCAAGTCCGCTCCGCTTGCAGTTGTGCGATGAGTCCAGCTGTTGACTTCTCGTACATAGGTCGGCCTGAACTCAAGCACAGCGCACGGTTCTCATCATCTCGCCCAATTTGGATGCAATGCGCGATTCTGGACCCAGATACGCTTGTCCATGACGACTGGCCACAGCCAAATTGTGAGAAGGCCTGCCTGGGATGTCTACAGATCTGCATCAAACATGGGAAAACGGCCTCGCGACGATCCCCAGGTAATGAGTGGTTGGGAACGACTCCATTGCCTGCGAAGTAAATGCTGACCACCTTCTGGACCAATGTCCTGAGCCCTTCTCTGAGCTCACCCACATTTCAGTCACTCGAGTTGCGAACACGATCACTGCTACATGGAAAAGTGGGCAGAGTCATGATGCGCATCATCACAACTGAGTCTGGAAGGATGATCGGACAGTCCGAGTACAACAAGGAATTCAACACATTGGCTCAGAGCGCTCTGTATGAAGTGGTCGCAGCAGTGCTGTAGATCTCGAGACATGAACCTGTTCGTGTACACGTGTTGTTAGGACAGGTCAAGCATATCTCGTATGCTGCTTCTGATGTTATTGCCCAATGACCAAAGTCCCTGCATTGGCGCATTTGGGAAGACTAAAGTCCTCGGCATGCACTCAAGTCAAAAGTCCTTGCCAAGCCTCACCCTCTTTCCATACAGGCGGTGGCGGGCGCTTAGACAGTACGCTGCAACATTCATCCAATGATGCTTCCCCCGACTGCTCAAGGTAGTCGAGGACTTGAAGACTCTTCAATGCATTCCAAGATCGAGCACTCCGATTCAATGATGAACATTGGGAGAGAGCAGCATGATATCTCAACGCCGAAGCCGACCCCCTAAGAATGATTCACAGCGCCGTCAAGAAGGCTTCGAGAAGCGCAAGAACGGCTTGAGCCCCACAAGGCTGCCTTCCCGGGTGCCAACATTCCGGTATGAGCCATTGGACTCCTCACAGGACTCTTTCCGACTACTTCACCTCCTGCCAGGAGAGAAAGGTGATGAGATATAGTGCAAGCTCGCAAATGAATCCATCTCGAAGCAGGCCGGAAGATACACCACGGGGTCCTACGTTTGGGGTTCCAAAGAAAATCAGCCAGCCATATTGCTTAACGGGCACAGCTTCAATATCACCCTCAACCTGTTCGAATTCCTTCTAGCGTGCCGACATCAGCACAAGGGCGACACACTACTTTTGTGGATCGACGCCATATGTATAAACCAGAACGATGTTTACGAGCGGAGCTCTCAGGTCTCGATGATGGGCCAGATCTACTCTAACGGAAGATGTACCTACGCGTGGATGGGCCAACACGGAGGAGACAGTGAGTGGCTGTTTGAAACGCTGGACAATGGCTCGACGAGCGACTTCTTGCAGCGCAAGAGAGAGGGCCATCGGGAATATTTGCGGCGCATCGAAAAGAAATCAAAGACAGAAAGCATTTTTGCGCTTCCGCTTCATTTGAGAGGACTACCGTACCTTAGCAGTGTCGAGATAGGGCTATACGAACGAGTCATATCAGCAATCCTGGCCTTGGCCTCACGCGAATACTGGACAAGGATATGGATAGTGCAAGAAGTGATCTTATCCACCAATGTCAGAGTACTTTGTGGAACACAATCCCTCTCACTACTCGATTTGGACATGCACCACCACTTACGAGTGTACCAATCCTTGTTGCCGAGGGGACAGCACCCAGATCCCCGGCGACTTGCTTCTCTGATCGACTCAAACCTCTTGCGATTTGCCTCCGCGTCTTGCGAGGAATGCGAGATTGGCTCTAGGAGTGCCTTCCGACCACTTGCGGATTTCAAGACTATATACACAGAGTTTGGCCACCTTCGGTGCAGCTTGCCCCATGATTCAATCTTTGCTCTGGCAGGCATAGCCCAAGCCCGCGACCGCTATGCGCTATGGGTCAAGATTGATTATAGCTGTTCAGTGCGTACGTTGGTCTCCGACGTACTCCTGACATTCGACCTCTGTGCACCCACTGATCTGCTTGTCAGAATCTTGCTTGCTTCCCAGCCAGCAGCTGTGGACATTGCTAGCTGGCATGGCACTAGCGTAGAATCTCCTTGCCTTTTCCTTTTCGGAGAGGAGCGAGGTGGCGTCCGCAAGACTTCCGGGACCTGCAGAAGCAGGTGCCTCATAAATGGATCTCGTCGGATCTCAACGTCGATGTGTATCACTGTCTACGCCGGCATACATCCGATCTCTATTACTTCTACCTGGAGGCATATGTGCCACATAACCGAGAAGACGAGCTGTTCAGCCTTGGTAATGGCATCAGTATCATTGCTCGGCACTCGCCCCTGAATTCTATACAGGTCGTTGGCATAGGTCTCTGCATCGATGAGGTCCAGAACTCCAGCGACCTCACCCGCCGTCTCACTACAAGTCAGCCACGCGGTGAGGTGTCTGACATGCAGCGCTTAGACCTGAAGCCCGAAGCGTTACTTCCGTTTGTTTTCGCAAACACGCGTCGCTGTTTGCAGAGCGCAATCGTAACCTCTGGGCTTCCGACGAACTCCAAACACATGCCATCGAGGATTAGAGAGACACCCAAGATCGAGGTCGATTGGAAAAGTTTCGTGGGATTAGCTTGGACCTTGTATCCTCTTGTCCAAGCACCCCAAGGCGGTGATCGCTGGCGTGTCGAAGGATCTCGTCGGTACTGGGAGCGGCAGACTTCAGCGATGCTCAGTCTCTTCGGTTGACTTCTGAAGATTCGGGTTAGAGACAAGTCTCCTGACGACCCAGCCATGTTCCACTGGTTATTCGCTTACAGGCACGGTAAGACGAACTTGCGCAATCGACCGTCTGTGGAAGCGGCCTTGGGTCCACAGACTCTGACCTGATGGTGACGAGTAGTCTATACGAAGAGACCTGGCAGAAAGGAGACCTACTGACACTGCGGCTATGACCTGCTGGGCACTATGCGGGAATCATGTGTTGATGGTTGCGCATACCTGTTGGGATAGGCGTCTGACGCTGCTTAGCGATGTACGGTGCTTTTCAATAGTTTCAGACGATTCCTCTGAGTCGCTGCATCTATTCATCCAGAGAAGAAGCAGCTCCGACCGAATGCCAATCATTTGACTCACCTTCCTCCCATGCAGTCCAAGTACAGGTGAACGCCGCCCCTTCGCTACAAAGAGCTCAACAGACTAACCATACCCACACTATCATAATCCTCCCTCCTCAGAAGATACGGCCTAATCTCCTCCTTCCGCACGCCCCTCAACCCACTCGCCTCCCCAGCAGCACCACTCCCGCCCTTGATCCGCTCCTTAAGCGCCTCGGGCTTCAACACGAACAAACTCGCCAGCTCCGTCAACACCTCCAATCCCACCGTGAACTCCTCTCCTAGCTTCCATCCCCTCAGAAGATCTACGTATCGGGACATGTCTCGTGCTAGCACCACGCCGCCAACTTCACTGACCTGCCATTTCCGGAAATGTCGATAAGTAACTGCGTACGCGACGGCGACTTCCGATAGCAAGACTTTGAGATTGGCGCCATCAAGGGACTGCTCCGCCAAACCCTGAAAACCTGATGGTCCAGCGCCCAAGAAGCGAATGATATCCGCGCAAGTCTGCGTTTGGGGTCTGTTCATTGCATCAGTCTCTTGTTCCGGCCTCGGTCGGAAATCCGTGCGTTGTTGTCCACCCAAGCAGCGCCCGACCCAGTTCAGGACAGCGTCGACGGTGGCCTGCTCGATGTTGTTGATCGTGTCCTCGCCCCGAGCGATGGCGGCGCGGCGGGATTTCTCCATGTCGCGGCGTATGGTTAGGGACGTGGATGCTAGTGGGATGAGGAGCGTATTGATGCAGGACTGCATGAGGTGCATGCAGGAGACAGCGGTGCGCAAGTGGGCGAGGTAGCTCAGGTCAGGCTCGCGTTTTGAGGACTCGGCAGCGGAAGCCGCTTCAGCGGCTGCGTCGAGAGCGAGCTCAATATACCGTTCGCCCATGTTCGTCAAGAGGAGGGTGTGCAGCGCGAGCACGTCTTTGGGCGTCTCGTTGCCGCCGGAGAGCTCGAGGCCGCGGCGCACACCTTCGGCCAGCCATTTGAGCATGCGTTGCGCGTAAGGGACGGAAAGGCGGCCGTCGGTCTCAGTGAGTTCGATTTCGCCGTTCTGTTGCGTTTTGGAGTCTTTGATGCCGGCGACGGAGAGCAGCATACGGCGTTGGGTGGGCGACATTTTCTCGAGGTCGAGTGATTTTACGTAGCGTCAGTGGCTTCACGGGCGGAGGCGAGAAGTTCTTGGCCGCGGTTGCGGAGGGAGGCGAGGTATGTTTTGGGTTCTTTTTGGCGACGGGAGTGGAAAAGGTCGAATTTGAAAAGAAGGGACTTGTATAGCTCAGAGAGGTTGGACTTTTCTTTGTCGATGTAGCGGATCCGCCAAAGTAGGGTGTGAAGAGTTCTTCGAGTTGTTGGTCGAGGAGGTGGGAGGTCTGGGACGAGGCCGTCTCGGGATGGTCGAGTAGGCCGTGGGCTTTGAGGTCTTCGACTAGGACATTCAGGTAGCCTCTTGCGGCTTGTAACGATCGTAGGTACGCGAGTGTGGATTCTGAGTCGGCCTTTTCCAGAACGAGCTCAAGCCGTTGTTGTATTGACTGCTGGAAGACGCGCTGAATGAATTTTCCGAGGACTTGTTCGGGGAAGGGGAAGGCACGTTTGATGATGGCAGACTCCTCTTGGATGACGACTTTGACCTCGTCTATAAGGGACTGCAGACCAGGCTCGATGCCTGGCAGCTCGCCGTCAGGGTCAGATAGTCTCATCCACGTTTCTTGATCTACAGCAATCTCTTCTGTGATCAGATTGGTCCGGTCGATGAAGAACTGATGCTGGTTCACAAATGCTGCTTGTACTGAGGCACCGCCATTGAAGTCCTGCAGGATGATGGCGCAATTCTTCATTTCCTCGAAATTCTGCCGCCTGTAGAAGTCGTCGAACAGTTTTAGCATGTCGTTCTCCAGGGTCTCGATGAACTTTTCGATGACCTCTCGGGAGTTGATCTCCCGTTTTCCTACGATACCATTCGTGACTCCATTCGTGCTGGCATACTTTACGGAGGGATCTGTCTTCGGATCCAACCTTTGACTGATCCGCAGCAGTTGGCGGGCGATGTTGGCAGCCTGATGATGCCCTCGCCCGTTGCCGACCGCCGTAGATTCTCCAGCAGCGTGATCTCGCCTCTGTTGCTGACTTCGTCCCAGCACTCAATCAGGAAGTGGGCGTCCATAGCACGTTTCCTTTGCCGATCCAGATCTTCTAGCTTCTTTCCCGTCTCGACAGCCATATTGCCACCCCATTTGTCCCCTCGTTCTGACAAGCTCGTGTCCAATTTGTTGAAACTCTCAATCGTCTGATTCAACTTCCGGCCCAGCTGTTCCACATTGTTGGTGTGGTTGGCCTCGGCCCTCCGTACCGCCGTAGTGAGCTCATTCTCTTTGCCCTCGAGGTCTTCCGACAGCTCGTTCAGGCGCCGTGCCGCTTGCTCGAACGACCTGATCAGTGGCTTGGGATCAAACTGCGCACTGGGTGTCGTGCCCTGATTTGACCTGCGGCTACCGGTCTGTGCAGACTCGGTCAGGCTTTCTATGAAGTCCTTGACAATGAAGTCTTTCGAGGAGAAGTTGTCGAGTGTAAAGACTGGCCCTTTGGGGAATATGGTCCGGCCACTTGCGGAGTGATTGAGGTACGAGGCTCGGTCGGTCATCTTTGCGGCCGAGTTGGTAGCATATTGGCACGCGAGTCGACGAGGTCACGCGGCTGGTCGGTGTAGGAGATCGGTAGTGCTGAAGCTGTGCCTATAATTTGTTCATGGTTGCTCCTACTTGCGCCAACCGAAGTGTTGCGCTCTTGCATAGGCGGACGACATGGTGGTGGTGTCTATCTCCGGCAATGTCCGGCATATATCATTCACTGCCTGTCGTTCGGAGGCTGGAGGCATACGATCTTGGACAAGACAATCACGGCAATTGCGAGGTAGTCACACATTTGGCTATGTCTATAAAAGTCCATGTACCAGCATCCAAGGATCCGGAGTAGAAAGTCCTTCCTGGCTTGCCCGCCCTGCTATATCGGTGCGGTTTGTTGTACACCTGTCCGTCTCTGTCGACCTCGCTGCGGTTTTGCAGTCTCGTCTTCTGATGTTGTACATTCTTTCGTGTCGCACTTCGAGCTACCTCGCACGCGCCTCGAATCTTAGCTCTACAGCAGCCACGCATTCAGACGCTCGGCGCAACAAGCGGTTCGATGCCCATTCATGCGAGTCCCGGCTCGGTGCTTCGTGACTGCTCCACGGTGCTGAAGTGAACGTGGCTTGCCCCAAGTTTCCGAGGCACACTGCAGGCTGCTGCAGCATTTCCTCCACGCAACTTCGCCACCTATCCAGTCGTGCAGCTGTCATATTTTGAATCCATAACCCGCCATACACTCCTTGTATCTCACAACCATTCCCTTGCAATCTTCTTGCGGGTCATCCGCCCTCGAGAACAGCATGCACTCATCTCGTTTCGATTTCTCTTCCGTGCATACACAACATGGCTTGACTTTCTGTGCTGGTTTGGAATCTGTGTCCTTGAGCGAGCTGGCGAGATTGTCGGGTCGTGAAGGCTGCGAGACCACTGATATACGTGTCAGCGAGCTGGAGGCGGACTAGTGTGAGGTGAGTGCGCTGCCATTACACATGTACTTACCTGGTGTCGCCTCAACCTTTGGGCTGGAAGAACCAAAGAACCACGACATCTTGGCGACGAAGACAGATCGATGACAGTGATGCGTATCTCGGAGTTAATTGTCTAGTTGCGTACCTGATCCGAATGACTGCAGACGTGGAAAGTTGATGCTTGGAAATCAGAGCACTTGGGAAAGTTGAAGTCGATGATGGAATTGGAGAAGCCGGCTCAAGGTAAGCCGGTTGACAAGAGTATATTTGCTTGACCGTGACTAGCCGGTTGAGAATGGGCTTGGATGAACGTTCCAGATTCAAGAATGACATTCATCTTACCTTAACTCGTCGCTCCACTAGAAGATGTGAGTGATCACGGGCATTATTGTCGATGAAGACGTGGTGATTACACACCTACGTGTTGGCCACTTACCCTCACACGAAATGCTGTGTTGGCGACTGTCCATCCTTGATTCGACCCTTCCCACAAATATGACCCTGCGACCGCGCAGCTAGGTAGGTGACGAGTTTCTGGGACGTCGAGGCTGTACCTTCCACCTTGTGCCGCTCAGGCGAGAGAAGCTGCGATGACTCGGAGCGGCATGGGCAAGTGAGTGCTGCTGCCCGATCGAGAGGCACTTCGAAGCGCCTGCCGACCACCGTGCAATGCTATGGGAAGGAGCAGAACCGGTGTGAGGCTTGCTTTGTTCGTGTCTCAATGCGTAGATTCTTGAGCTCAGCTCTCGCATGCAGAGACGACCACTTTCTCTCAACGCTTTTGGGTAGTATCCTATCAACTGACCACCTTCACTCGTTGAGTTCCATCACAAACATCTTTTTCCCAGGCATCTTGCTCCAGCATGGACTCCTCACGCCTTGATCCCAGAGCGGATCTCGTGGCTCCCGTCTTTGATCACAGAGCCTTCCATTCCCGACCGAAGTCTACACTCACCGACCATGACAACAAACGAGCTTCAGCAGTCAGCATGCCACCCGCAATGTTCCCGAAGAAACGACCATGCTACGACTGGATCTTTTCGAGTGCCTCCAACGTCCACATCGCAGTCGACAGATCGGCCTTCAAGACTTATATTCCATTCCGAACCTACGTCCTCGCAATTGCAGATCAACGCCAGGTCCCAGCCAAAGGCATCGGAACCGTCGAGCTGAAGATCAAACGTCAGCCTGGCTCAAGAGAATCACATCGAGTCGTCCTCGAGAATGTCCTATACGTTCCCAGCTGGCTCTGCAACATCATCTCCGACACACACTTCACTCCTGCGCAAGAATTTGAGCACAATTGGGGTGAGTTCGGGGTCAACTTCCAACAGCGGAAGGACGGTATCTGGAAGCCATGGGGCTACACTGAAGGCTTCTGTGGTCTCGAGCGCCTTGTCCTGTATCGAGACTTGCAAGGCCGTAGTCCTATGCTGGAAGACAAAGATCGAGAAGTCTTCTCTGTCAACGTCTCTTGGCCGCAGCATCAACGAGACAAGTGGACGCAAATAGTCGAACAGGAACAGCGTAGGGTTGCCAAGGAGAAGGAGGCAGAAGCTGCGAAGCTCGCACAGAAGCTGGCAGAAGATGCTGTAAAGGAGGAGCAGAGGAAAGCTGCAGCCGCTGAGAAGGAAGCAGAGCAGGATAAGGAGAACGTCGATCCTGAGGACGTGGCAAAGCAGGACGAGCCACCGTTGCCTGAGTCGCCGACCCCAGCAGCTATTGCCAGAGTGAAGACTGTGGAGCGAATGTTGGTTGAGGTGGAGGCTGCCACAGTCAGCAAGACCGCGCATCGAGCTCACAGTCTTCGCATTGCAGGAAGGTCGGCTTTCCGCGAAGTCCTTCCATGGCGGAAAAGTGTCGACGTTGGAGACAGATGAGAGCGAACGTTAAAGGAACACAGATAGCCGCCCACACAGCCCGACCGATGGGCAGATTCCATCACCACCGGAGCATCACTTGAGTCTGTATAGTGGTACCAGTCTATAGCTGCCATACAAAGGGGTATCATAAATCATGCAATCGCCTCTCCCTGCATTCTCGACTTCCTGCTTCCACTCAATGCACAAGCCTAACCTCCCTCCCCGGCTCCCAATCCTTCAACGCCTGCTCTAGGCTGACCCAATACTTCAACCTGACACACTCCACTTTCGCCCGTTCCACATCCCCTTCCTCAAAGGCCTTGCCCATGACCTCCTCCGTCCTCCTCATCCTCTCCGCATTCTCCTTCTTTAAACCCTCCACCTGCTCTTCACTGCTTGCCTCCTCCACGCTCTCCTGCGCCTCCATGACCTCCATCAACGTAGTCTGATCAGTCACATTCTGCGAGTTGTCTTCGTTCGTGACATCGATACCGTGTTGAGTGTCGAGGAGATATTGCGCGCGGAGCAAGGGGGACGAGAGGGTGTGGTAGGCGGTGTTCAGGAGGGAAGAGAGGCGCAGGTTTTGGGTGTGTAGCGGGGTGGATGTCTGCCTCCGCGCCAATCCTCCTCCCAACTTCGCTCCACCGCCGAAGAGCACGACTCCGACGATGACGGCATCCAAGGCGCCGACTCAATTTCGCCCGAGCAACCCGGCATCCTCTCCTCTTTCATCCCCTTCTCGAATTCCCGCTACGCCCGCCGCCGGCGCCAACAGGGCCTAGGTTTCACCCCTGACGCCCCGCTCCCGCCTGGCGTCGAGAAACCCGCCTTCTGGATCAAAGACACCGGGTCCCTTAAAGTCGAAGCCAAAGTCTGGCTCGCCAACCAAAGGACCTTCGTTAAATGGCAGCACATCGCCGTCCTCCTTGCCACTTTGAGTCTCGGCCTCTTCAACGCAGCAGGCAAGAACAACACCATAGCGCGAGCGCTAGCGGTCGTGTACACCTGCTTCGCAGTGTTTGCTGGCGTCTGGGGCTGGGGCGTGTATATGTGGCGGAGTAAGCTGATTACGGAGAGGTCAGGGAAGGATTTCGATAATATGGTGGGCCCGATTGTGGTAAGCCTGGGGCTGGCGGCGGCGTTGGTGCTGAATTTTGCGTTCAAGTATAATGCTGTGGTGGCGGAGAAGGGGGATCGGAATGAGACAGTGGTGCAGTATCTGATGGGGCCATCGAGGGCGGAGAGGTATCTATTGACGGTGCAGGGGTAGGCTTGGGTGGCTCGGGAGCAGGTCTGCGACGAGGAGAAGCTTCGAGATGCAAGACGGGGTAGCTCATCGGCAGAGCTGGATCCCGCATAGGAGGTGGACTTTGGGCATTGTGTTGATATGCGAGCCTGTACAGGAGCTCGTTTTGCTACAGTAAAATGAAAACACGTTCAGTCTTTCAGCCTCGGACCAGGCACTTCTATCGCATTATTCTCCCTGCGGAAGTCACGCCCATCGCTGCATCAACAACCAAGGCTACCGTGCGCTCGAAAATTTGCCGTCGCTCCTTCCCTTCACAACTCATGGACCTCGCTATTCTCCCATCACTACTTCACCAAAGGTTCTGGACTTGCACTAAATTGGCGTCCCCGTCGGGTACGACAGAGATGGCGGTGGTGGGTGAGAGAAGGCCACAGACCTGTTGTGTAACGTGTGTGTCGTCATGAAAGCCATCATCCGAACTCACCGAACTGTGTCATCACTGGCCATCCTCTACCGATCTTGACCATCCTCCTGTGGCTCGCCACTTATTCTCCCACACCGGGCTCCGACCGCGATCCCTGCGTACAACCAAGTCAGCATGGAAGTCAACCTCTGTTCACATGGTCTAAGAGAGTGTGAAGAGAACAGCGCGTATTCAGACTGCTAAAGGTTCGTTTTGTCAGATGTCGGATTTGCAAGCGTCCGCTACTTACCTGGAAGCGGACGCTCTCACCTCGACAATGTCGAAAATTGCCGATTGTTTGACGTTGTCATCATTGCGTTGGGATGGGAAGATGGAGTTGATGCAAGGGCGTTGACTTACAGTTGCGCTTCGGTTCGTAATATCGTTGCGAATGGCAAGACTGTGGGGTTTGTTGGTGTCTTTTGTACTGTATCACTCAAACATTAGCAAACCGACCCACAAAGGACCTGCAAGAAACGGCGCATTCTGTGCTCTTCATGCTCAGCAAGCCACAATCTGCTTGGTATGGCCTCAGAGTGTGAAGGCCTCAGAGTCTAATTAAATGTGTCAATGAACGCCTTGCAGCTGTTCTTGAGTTGATCGTGTCATCACTGGCCAAAGGCGAGCAGGCGTGCTGCGGGCGGAAGATGGACCGGAAGGGTGATGGTCGAGGCGATGGGTTGACTTACTGTTCTCCCGCGGTTTGCTGCTGTCGAGCAAGGGACCGCATAAGACTGGACTGGAGATCGACGTTGTAGGAAGGACGCCGGCAATCGCCTCAGAAAACACTATCATTTGGAAGCATCACAGGACGCCAGCAGGCTGATCCTCAGCTTTCCCCTGCTTGAGTCTGATCATCATTGGCCAACTGCAACGACGCACTCATTGTACTTCGCAGCAACATCCTTCATCGCGGGTCTATGATCGTTAGCAGATGCGATGAACGAAGAGAGAAGGCGCAGGAACACGTACCTCGCCTGCATGGCTGTCATTGGACTACAGACGTCTCTGCTGGCGGACTGCCCGAGAATGGCATCGTACTTACTGATGCTTGCCGTGGAGACCAGTCCTGCCCGCGATGAATGCACTCGCGTATGCAAGTACAACACCATTCCGCTCCATCTCAGCCCAGTGTTGCCAGCGTATGCCTGCAGAGCACGTAGTGACCTCGACTTCTCAGCATCTGTGACAGCGTGTTCGCTGGGACGAAGCAGCGCAGCTTTTCAACGCCCTCTCAGGCACGACAATGTCCTGACTGCGAATACCGATGAGTGCCGATGATATTGCGATGTTCTGGTCAGATGTGGCCTCAGAAATTAAAACATACTTGGAGGTCACTGGACGCCGATTGGCTAATCCTACCTCTTGCGCTATCATCATCACCGGCCGTATCATTGTCCTCAGTCCCACAAAGCCTCAGAAGCCACGATAAGGATCGCCATCGACTACTCGACCGCGAGGTCTTTCGTCAATGCCGAAGGTCCCAACAAGCTCGATCATCTCAAGCCGTTCCTAAGTCTCAACACAACCACAGTTGCGTGAACGCAACACATCGAAGAAGTCATCACAGTGCTGACAAGGCAAACTGCGCGAGGCATTCAGCGCCCCAAACTACTCTGCCAGACCGAACTGCCGCCCTCAATGACGACAAACAAGGCTTGACATTTCATAAGATTTATCACCAGTTCTCCGTAACTACTCCGGCATGACAAAGACACGTCCTGAGTAGCCAGCAGAGGTGGTACGCCACTCATGCCTGACTCTTCGATGGCCAGGTTTGACCTTGTTGGACCAATTTCCGCCGTACCAAGTCACCGGAAAAGCACGATGCTGATCGTCTGTGAAAAGGCAAGAGTACTCTTGACAAGGTCCACAGGAGCACTCACCAACGCGAGAATGCTACTGCCCTAGCGAGGTTGGCTTTGACGCCCAGTCGGATTCCCTCGGTAATCGGCGTGCTGGTTGGAAAAAAAAAGAAGAGAAGGTTGTGGTCGCGAGGGTGGGCGCTAAATAGACCAAAAGATGAAGTGCGAGTCAGAGTGCCAAGACATCAAGGAGTCACGCGTTCGGTTTTGGGCGGAAGGAGCAACGAGCATTTCACTTGAAAGTGCAAAGCAAGGAGCACGAGGCTGCACATGACACTAACTCCGGACCTGGCGCAAATGGGGAATGCAGAAAGTCTGGCACAGGCACGACACGAACAGATGTCTGCGGTCTTTGCAAAAAGCAATAACATAAACTCCCACACCAGAGATGAGGCTTCATCGACTGTCGCCTGCTAACAGTCTCCGCCCCGCCTCCGATGTCCCACGAGAGTGAAATCCGCACACGCCTCAGGCACTATATACTCTACATCCTTCGCTTATCTCGCACCCTCGTTGAGCTTAAGGCTCAATGAGGGCTGTCAACTTTTATCCCCAAGATGGCGTTTTATGTGCGGATTTGAATCAGATTTCACAATCAAGAATATATAACCATGGCAACTGAAGTGGCGAGGCTGCACAGAGTGTGCAAGGCTGTCCCGAAGTCCTTCTGAACATGACGGTCATATTTCCGAGCTCTCTGGATTCGCACCATCATATCGGACAAAGATCCTCACTACGCAGCGCTCGTGCCAAGCCTGTCTCAATCAGATTGAAAGCTGGCCCTTTGGAAAGCTGATGTAAGGGGCATAGCTACGAGCGAGTGTTGGAGAGAAGTCTACGCTGGTGCCTCGTTGGGACTCAATACATCAGCAGGCAGGGCAATTTCGATCATGTTGTCGACATTAGCATATTTGCTCTTCAACGATCGAACAACTATGCTGAGTGAGAAGATGCAATGTCCAGGGGGATTTTCGGGGAGCTGGATAGCATAGGAAAGCTTGCGCGAGTCCAGCGTAGGCCTGGATGAACAACAGATTTCAACTTGCGAAAAGCTGGGTCAGGCTTATTGCTGATCAATCTAGGATGGTTGCCTGTGTCCGCGAGATGAGAGATATCAATGTGGAAGCCTCGATCTCAATATCAGAGCTTCGTTCACCCCATCGGCGCGTTTCCTGAAGGTCGGTCCTATGCCTCCCAACGACGAACGACAGCGAGTGGCGGCGAGGGGCGGGACCATTAGCATGGTCCCAATATAGACGTCCGTAACCACATCGATTTAAGCTTAACTGTGCAAGCTGCGCCCTCGTGGTCCGCAAAGACCATCCCGCTGGCGTGTTATGGTCGGTGTCGTGGTCGTGGAGACAGCGTCGTTCACTTAAGGTAGTTGCCGGAGATTGAAGAATTATTTCCGGCCGAACTTTTGGGAATGCGGAGAAAATTGAGTCTCCAAAAAGATTTCCGAATTGTTCACCTCGATCCAGGAACAAATTCCAGACCACACATCTCCTCCCGTAGCCATGGCATCAGCGTACCGCAATGCAGGCCGCGTGAGCGACGAATCCGAAAGCGATGAGCTCATGTTCGATGTCGAGCAAAGCGATGCCTCATCCGTCTCCGGCGCATCAGAGCCCACCTCAGATTCAGAAGATGGGACCACTACGCCAGTAGCGAAACTTGTCCAGCTTCCGGCCGAGCTCCGCAACAGAATATTGATGCTCACCTCGCGTGGCGTCTCTCACCGGTATGTCGTTTACACGCAATGCCTGGAATTCCTGCTGACCTTCCTCGAAGACAGCGGCACCTGCTCAACGACCTGTCCGCCCTCCTCCCTCACACAAAACGAGATACCAAGCTCGACACCAAATCCAATAACAACTACAACTCCTCCCTCAACGCCCTCGCTGAGCTCCATTCCTGCAACTACATCTTCTTCCTCGAGGCGCGCAAGCATGCGCAAGATCTGTACCTCTGGCTGGCAGGAGCGCCGAATGGGCCGACCATAAAATTTAGCGTGTCAAACGTCCACACGATGGCAGAGCTGGGCTTTGAGGGCAATGTACTGAAAGGTGGGCGTGGGATCGTGGTCTTCGACAAAAGCTTTGACGGGGTGGTCCAGGGCGAGGAGGTCAGGGGACTGATGCGGGAGATGCTGAAGGGCGTGTTCTGTGTGCCCAAGAAGGGCGTCCGAGGGATGAAGCCGTTCATTGATCGTGTGATCGGCATTTACGGGCTAGACGGGAAGATCTGGATCAGAGTATATGAGATCCGTGATGGCAAAGACAAGAACGAGGCAGACGGTGCCGCTGAGGGAGGAAAGCTACTCGAGGTTGGCCCACGGCTGGTCCTCACGCCGGTGCTGGTGCAGGAGGGATCATTTGGCGGGCCGATCATCTACCAGAATTCGCTATTCGTCTCTGGCAACCAGATACGGAAGGAGGCTCGGGTGCAGAAGGCAAGCAAGTATGCGGCGAAGCGGAATCAAGTCGAGGAGAAAGCTGTGAAGCGCAAAGCGTTGGGTCTGGATTCGGGCACGCAGAGGCCGAGGAGTGCTGTGGACGATCGAGTGCTGTTCGGTTGAGCTACGTTGCTCCTCGTCGCACGATAGGTGGCAATAAGTACCTAGTATACCCTGCCGTTTCGCTGTCATGCATCTGATTGTCCTAAATACTGTCTGCATACACCGTAGTAGACCTTGGTAGATCATCTTGTAACGACCTCTGGGTCGTGTCTACTCGAATGCTTCAACAAGTGCCAAGCTGGTGAGCATGCCAAGACTTTTTGCGCCGCCGAATTTGGTGAATTTCCGGGCGA
Organism: Cyphellophora attinorum; assembly: GCF_001299255.1. Taxonomy (NCBI): domain Eukaryota; kingdom Fungi; phylum Ascomycota; class Eurotiomycetes; order Chaetothyriales; family Cyphellophoraceae; genus Cyphellophora; species Cyphellophora attinorum. The sequence continues at coordinate 46,547 of NW_017253257.1, read as the reverse complement.
ACTTCTAGAGACATTTCTCTTGTACAAACTCACGCCTGTACAGTATTCCATTGAAGCGGCGGTGGTGCAGTTGGCGCCCACGTTGAACGGCGTTGGACAATCGATCCCAAAAATGGCGGGCGTGGCGGACTTGATTGAACTTTGCTGCGTCATAATTGAAGATATTTACGGATCATTTCTTGCTGTAAGTCTTGGGAATGCGGAGGAGCAGCACGGACTCTGACATCGGCTCAGCATATCTTCAGCCAGCTTGCAACATATGGACGACTTCAGGTCGCGCAAGTGGCTCAACGATGTCGACTTCTGCCACGACAAGCCAAGATAGGCGTTGGCGCTCTGGTTCAGCTACGACTTCTTCAGCATCATACGTCTTCCGACGGAGTCTCTTCGTATCAAGTCAACCTGACGAACGCTTACAACATTCTCCGCATCGGCTCGCTGGTAGAGCGTGCTCGCCGAAAATGTGGCGATCTCGCAGCGGTCGTCCTCGAGTCGCTTGCGGCTAGAGGTTGTACTACTGTTCAGCAATTGCAGACGGCAGTCACAGAGGCAGCCCCTCACACAAATGGCAATCACCATGGCCAAAATGGAGATTCAGCATCTGCGAAGTTTCAATCTGCTGTACGAAGCCTGGTGAGGCACGATTTCGTTGAACGAGTGCGACCAGCTCACGTACAAATTCCGTATGATGTTCATCACTCAGCTGAGGCCTCTCAAGCACCAGTCAAGGCGGGCGGCAAGAAGGGCGAAGCTGAGCGTACCGCACGCGCTCAGAGGGTTGAAGCCGACATCGAACGGCGGCTGGACGGCTTCGTTTCGGAAGACGCCCTGGAGCATGCCTTCAACACTGCCGGCATAGACAAAGCCATTGAGGGCGAAGAAGAACTGCTCTTGTGTCCAAATTACGCATATTTTGTGAATATCGCGAGAGATTCAGCGGTCGTGCAGGACATCTCGAAGACCTTGGGCAAGACTCCATCACGGCTGATGGCAGGTATACTGAAGCAGATCCCTCTGCAAGTTGACCGCCATGAGCCGGATCCAAATCCTCGCCAAGAACTCCAAGCAGTAGCCATGTCGCGATTGCGGGACGACTTACAAGACCTGGGTCACGACGACATTATTGTGCAGACAAATGGCCACCACGATGTTGGCTCAACCAATGGCGTTGATACAAATGGTCTGCTAGAAGACGAAGACATCGAAGAAGGCCTCGAGGGCATTGCGGAGGGCCCTTACCCCTTCTTCCGGCACGACGAAGATACTAAGCAGTGGGCTTTGGACAAGTATGGTCTAGCAACGTGGGTACGAGATCGTGAAACCCTCCGCTTGATGCGTTCACGAGTCAGTAATATCGGCATGCGATTGGTACGAATGATGATCGACAAGGGCAAGCTCGATGAGAGAATACTTCTAGACTTAGGTCTAGTACATGCGAAGGAGATGAGGCAAGCATTGGCACAGTTGAAATCCATGGGCTTCATCGAGCTTCAAGAAGTGCCTCGAGAGCCGCATCGGCAGCCGAGCAGAACGATGTATCTCTGGTTCTTCGACCCGATTCGGGCCAGGAACGTCCTGCTGGGCGAGCTCTACAAAACGATGGCTAGGCTGTATGAGCGGCTGCAGACAGTGGAACGTGAGCGAATGAAGGCAACACTGGAGAAGGTCGAGCGAGATGATGTTCGAGACAGGGTAGATGAGGTCGTGTCGGGAAAGGAGATGGTCGAGCTCCGGCGATTCCAGGCCATGGAGAAATGGTTGCTGGCAGAGATCGGGCGGCTTGACGAGTCTGTAGCGCTGCTTCGAGACATCTGAGCAGGATTCAGCACACCTGTACTGCCATCATTGCAGCCTTCGAGCCAGGAAGCCACGAGTTGTAGGTGGCCTTCGTATGGTTGTAAATATTTGGAAAACCAGCTGGCAGCATCTTGACTGCCAAGGCGAGCTGTACGGGGCTCCACTTTCCCTGATGATTCGTCGTCTTCGACTTTTGGTTGCTCTCTATTCTGTGCACCTCAATGTCTTCCTTCCATCTCTTTCATTTTTCGCGCATATTGTTTGCTAGGTTCACTCATTACCTAGCTTGATTGCGACGGTCTGACTTCGATTGTAATATTTCTGAAGTATCAGTCGTTCGTTCGGTAGCTTCCTACAGACTGAGAAACGTCTTGCAGGACTATCGTCATCAATATGGCCGGCTCATCGAATGTTGGCGGCGCCCAGTCGCTGCTCAACCTCCTCAACTACGGCAACCCGAAGTCCTCTACGGCGACCTCGAATGCGCCTCCTCCGGCCTCACAGACACCGACACCAGCACCTGCGGCACAGGTCGATCTGTTGGCGATGCTACGGAAAGGAGCTACGCCTGTCCCCAGAGATGGAGATGCTGCGGCTGCTGCACCCGCGAAAGCTCAAGAGGCCAGCGACGAGGAGATGCTGAAGAAGCTCATCGGGCAGCGCCAGCCATCACGATCGACTCGAGAGGCTTCCAATGGTTCTCCTGCAACTCCGACCAAACATAATGGCGATGCTGTGGCAGAGCCTCCTCGCAGTAACGGCACCCAAGCTGGGCCAAAGACAGAGCCTCTTTTCACATACACCAACCCTTTCAAAGCTCTGCAAGAGTCCCGTAAAGCCACCCCCACTCAAGCTACTCCTCAAGCTACTCCTCAAGGGAAGGCTTCTCCTTCGCCCGTGTTCACGTCGCCCGCCGTCGATGCCCCAGCTTGGCCGCAAGAGTTTCCTCATCGTAGAATGCTGACTCCGCGGTCAGCATCTGCGAAGGCGGATAGGCTCGCTCGGCAGAACTCGGTCAAATCATCAGGCACTCCCGAACCAGTCGTGAAGGAAGAAGCTGCCGAAGCCTCGAACGCGGATTTACCTATCCGGTCGAAGGCGGTCGAAGAGGCTGAGAAGTCTCAGCCGGCTGAAGTGCCTGCTTCCATTCAAGAGAAAGCTACACTCGCGTCAGAGGAGGTTGGCTGGGAGAACCCGTCGAAAGACAGTCCACCTGGCGCTGCGGATGAGTGGGAGGATGCTGAAGAGTCTCCGAGCCCACAAGCTGAGCGCGGGAGCGTTCCGGTGTACAACTTTCCAATTCGCCCTTTCATTGCTTTGACACTCAATCTTGCGAGTCCGTCTGAAGTCACTGTTCGGGACGAGGGAGTCATGGAGATTTCTCGACTGAAGAAGGAATTCGACCAGCTTGATCGCTCGCTTGCGGCGGCTACAACCAAGTACATTGCTTATGCTCTTGTCAAGAACGGAGGCATTCGCATTATCCAGCAGGACAACGGCAGCGACAGACAGGTATTCAAGAATTCTGGCGACCGCGTCTTCAATGTCTCGTTCTGTACTACGGCTCACAATGCTCCTGCGTCGGATCATCAAGCTATTCTCGGTACCGGTGTTAGTGGAACTGTCTACTATGCGACAGTCTCCAAGGAGGGCAACGATCTGTTCGCGAAGAATGAATTGGACACAGAGATCCTGTCCTTCCCACCATGGCCGCCAGCTGATGAAGGTTCCGCTGGTGGTGTCTTGAAGACTCGAGCCAAGAAGAGCTCTCGGCATCCAGAGTACTTTGCCATTGGTCGTGGCAAGTCTATCCACATCATCTGGCCAGCGACTGCTATGTTCCCCAAATATGGTATTGGTGAGAAGGCTCGTGAGGTCGACATGGAGTTGCTGTACAAGGAGCGTAATCTCCAGATCGCCACTGGTAAGGCTGGCAAGGACTTCAGCTTCAGCGAAGATGACACTTTGATTGTTTCTCTCGACAAGACGGGTAGACTCCGTTTCTGGGACATCAGACCTCTCACCGACGATGCCAATGCTACGAGCGGCAGAATCGAGCCTGTCAAGGTTGATACACCTTTGCTTTCACTGATGACTGCTTCGCCATCTGAGAAATCGTGGCCCACGTCTGTTCTGTTGATCGATAAGGCTCGACCATACCTGAAAGGTGGTGCGCAGCGATATGTGCTCGTTGGGCTACGACAGAATCACACTCTTCAGCTCTGGGATATCGCACTGGGCAAAGCAGTTCAGGAACTCAACTTCCCTCACGAAAGCGAGACCGACGGTGTCTGCAGCGTCAATTATCACCCACAGAGTGGCTACATTGTCGTCGGTCATCCCACTCGCAACTCCATCTTCTTCATCCACCTTTCGGCGCCTCGTTATGCTGGTAGCTCCTCGACTGATCAAGCCACCTACGTGTCGATGATCGCGTCTAAGGACCCCGATGCGCCCAAACCCGAGTCGACAGCATGCATGAGCGCAGTCCGCGAGATCTCGTTTGCCTCCTTGGGCCAGCTTCGCAGTGTTGAGTTGCTATCACTCTACAAGGCGACCAAGACCGAGAAATCGGCCGATGACCCGCTGTTCGAGCTCTACGTCGTACATGCCAAGGGTGTGACGTGTCTGACCATCACGAAGGAAGATCTCGGTCTGGACGCTGCCAGCAAAGTCGTGGAGGGTATCGATGCTGTCAAAGCCGGCATCGTTTCAACCAAGGACCTCAAATTGGGTAGTATCATTGAGGAATCATCGTCTAGGGCAAGAAGCCCGCCTGAGGAATTGACTCCCGCTCCTTCAAAATCGTCCAAGAAGAAAGCTAAGAAGGCTCAGCAGGATACCAGCACCAGTGTTGAGCAAGGTGAGGTTGTTGAGGTGCCCATTGAGGAAGCACTACCAGCTGAGAGTGCTACGAATGGCGTTAGCAAAGCAGAGCCGGCCAATGAAGAGCCTCTTATCGCTCCCAAGGAGAGCAAGAAGAGCAAGAAGAAGGCTGTTCAGGAGGCCAAAGTCAAACCTCCATCTCGCACTGGCTCACCTGCCAAGACCGCAACTTCAAGTGCTGCCCCGCAACTCGAACCAAATGTGACTTCAGAACCTCCGGAGTTGCCACCAACCACTTCTGCGCCGGCTGCACCCGCTGCACCAACCGAAGACATGGCGGCTTCGGCGATTCTTCAGAAAGCCGCTCACGAGATGAGCATCACGCAAGCGTTTAGAAGCGAGCTTGCTAATCTCTACAAGGACATCCAGAACGATAGGATCGCCCAAGATGCTACCGCAAGCGCGCGACAAGAGGCTATTCTACGACTAGTCTCGCAGACCCTTACCAACAACGTTGACAAGAGTTTGGCGAACATAGTGTCTACGCAGATTCAACAAGGTGTCATTCCTGGTCTACAAGCGACTGTTGGCGAAGCCGTCTCGCGATCGCTCCAGCAGGTCTTACCTCAAGAAGTTGCCAAGCAACTCCCTAGTGCGCTCCAAGCAACACTCACTGGTCCCAAATTCGCTCAGTCGATTCAAGAGAACATTTCGCAAAAGCTTAGCAAGAGTCTCGAGGCTCAAGTGGTCGACACCATCAACCGCAACGTCGGTGGTGCCGTGGCCGCTGCCGCTGAAAAAGCTGCATCTGCAGTCGAGACTCGCATGGTTCCGCTGTTCCAGAAGCTTGAGAACGATCGTCGAAATGATCGAGAGCGCCTTGAGAAGTTCAACACTGCAATCGCTGGCATGGTGGAAACACTCAAGTCGATGTCCGAGACGCAGGTCGCCTTCCAGAACCAGATTCTTCTAGATCGTCAGCAGCTGTCCGCAGCTCCGCCTGGAGTGGCTCAAATGAGTGCATCTCCTGCTCCGATCGCCCAACCTCGCGCTATCAAGCCTAAGTCAGCTCAAGAGTTGGAGAGAGACGAAGTTGAGGCTCTCATGAACGCTGGTCAGTACGAAGATGCTTCCATTAAATGGCTGCATTCTGCATACCAGGTTGAGCTGTTCGATAACCTCTTCGTCGGCTTCACACCCGAGTATCTTGCCACCGATGCATCCGCACTTGTTGCTTTCTCAATTGCTGTCACCGTCAGTAAGAGTCTGGACACCAATGTTGAAGCTAGACTGGATTGGATCAAGGCTGCCGTGGATGCTGTGGATTGGCGGGTAGGTCTATCCTTCGTATATGTTCCGAACGATGCTAACATGCTGCAGGACCCGGAGATCACCGAGCTTAGTAGCCAGGCTCCGCAGTTGCTCGACACACTCATCAGCAAGATTGAAGGCTCTACATGAAGCTGGCGGAGGAGAATGTCTCGAATCCCATTATCAAGCGTATTCCACCAGTCGCCAAGAGCGCAAGAGATCTACGGGCTGAGTTGAGGAGACATGAGGTGCAAGGGCGGAACCTACAGTAGCGGCCAGGATTTCCTACGGCTAAGGCGCAAGAGGCCTTCGCTCTACGTCCTTTGTCACGGCCACCACTTGATCACGGAGAAGAGCAAGGGACCAGCAGCAGTACACGGGGCCTGACATCACGCCTGTTCGTGGATTTCAATACCCGCTTCGTGGAAGACCCGGCGGGTGTGGAAGGGGCAGAGCTTTTGGTGGCTCTAGTTATCCACTGCCTACAGCATCCAGGGGCAAAGGTGATCCGGCGCCGTGAAAAATGCAAATGGCAAATGAGAATGAGCACCTCCCTAGACGGCCTGCAATTTTCAAATGGCGATGACCTCGTTGGAACACAGTGAGGACCAGGCAGTGTATCACTGTCGCCAATCACTGGACGATCATTCTCTTCAGGCACCATCATGAATTCGAGGAATAGTGGTCGCCATGCATTACTTACACCGGGACCACAGTCGGAACTCCGTAGATGAAAAGGTAGAACAACAATCGCTCACTAATCGATACCATACCTGAGAAGAAGAGTGAACAAACTAGCTAATCAAATCCAGTCACTCACAGATCAGGCTACTAGCCGGGCACTCTTTGAAGGAGAGCCAAAAGGAGAGCCAGTTACTGATCATGTCGCAGAAATCGCGCCGTCGATGCTGCGAACGAAAGTCTTGGCACGATCTGCTCGCCGCACACTTCGCTCTCAGGTCGACCTCATCTTGGATCTCACACTGAACGACTACCTTTCTACTTTGCTTGCAGTCACGGCATTGCTTCAATAGTCTTCTTAGTGTTGTCGAAATCGACTGACGATTCCTGATCCTTTCTATTCATCCACCTTCTTCATTCGCATCTAATTTCAGCGGACCGGTAGCAGCATTCAGGAGACGACGACTACTAGCGAGTAAATCTCTCGAGGTCGACTTCTTACCCTACGTCGGCATCGGTAGAGGACACCTACGAGCACAAGCACAGCTCTCATCCTCGATATTCATCGTGATCATCTCTCACTTCGAATTTCGAGTTTGCTTCTCACGTCGTGAGGTGGATTCCGGCTCTCCTTCTTCTCTCTTGTTCTGGGCAAGCTGGTCTTCTGTGACAGGACAGAAGTCTTCTACGCTCAGGTCAGTCACCGGTCCTTTTTGTTGAGAATTGGTTTCTGTTTCATTGAGGTGTGCTGACCTTGAAACCCAGGTGTTCGCTGTTGGGACACACGAAGATGCCTGTTCTCAGCAAGGTTGCGGTTGGAGATGTCGATGACGGTGACGGTGACGATTTGCGCGACTTCATTGTCCCTGATGACGCAGAGATCGAGTACGAGGGTGATAGACCGGCCAAGAAGAAGTCGGACGCTAAGAAGCGGAAGTCAGCGATCAAGAACCAGAAGTCAGCAAGCGAGAAGCAGAAGACTCGCCAAAGCAAGAGCGCAGAAGGTTCAGCGTCTTCGCGCAAGAGCGGCGTGAACAATGATCAGAGTGCTCCTGACTTGATTGGCACGAAGCGTCTAGAGTCTGTCAACAAAGACAAGATCAAGGCAACATGGAAGCTGTGGGAGAAACACGAGGTTCGCCCAGATGCCAATGACTTGTCTCAGGCTGATGCCGACAAGCTCAACGCCTGCATCATCGACGGGACAATGTTACGTCGAGTCGCTAAAAAGGACCTCCGCGGCCTCCTCAACTCGGACAACTTCTACCAGTACAAGAAGAAGCTCTACATCACTATCCCTGGATTTAAGGCCAGCGACTATGCTCGCGCCGCGCCACAGCAGATCCGCAAGCAGTTGTTTGGGCAGCCTTTGAAGCGGTTTTCGTACCGACAGTGGCTAGCACAGGCCATTCTGTACGGCCATCCGCCTCTCTTGACGATTCCCGAAATCGAACAGGCGTTTATTGCCAAAATTCGCGCAAACGAAAAATGGGATGCATGGCCATCCAAGTTTGGCGATGAGTTTAGCCGCCGCTTGCGGATATTTCCTGATCCCGACGATCGCTTCGTCAAAGTCGAAGATGGCGAAGATGTAACAACCAGCACAGGACGAGGTCCGGAAGCGGATTTGAGCATTCCCTCACCAGCAGAACGACACGGTGGATCTGCAGCACTACGGTCCCCTACCACTGTCAGCGATGGGGACACTGAGATGGACCTGGACGAGAGTCCAAATTACGCTGCGACCCCGAGGCGGGCATCAGCGTATCAAGAAGGGGACGGCGAATTTTCGCCGACTACTACTCGAACTCGGTCGGCCCGGAAGGAAGCGATAAACCGGGTCTACGAGCACCCTCTTCAGGAGGGCCTCAGCATAGTCATTCCACGGCGCTCATTCGAGGCACCTCCATTCAGTCGGTCAGCATTGGTGCCGGTCGCTGAAGCCCACCCCGAGCATATTCATGACCTTGACCCGATTCCGCAGCAAGCCGATGGACACGTAACGAATGATGCCATCGAGGATGTGACGGAACAAGACCTCGAGAATATGTCAGAGAAGGAGCAGATCCAACGAGCAAAAGACCGGAGTCTTCGTCCGTCAACGAATGTTAACGCTGCCAACTTTGTCCACAGTGCTGACCTGGTGGAGCGAGAGTCGCAAGCTTCAGGTCGAGAAGCCCGGGAGACGACCATCGAACTTCCTTTCCACACCAAGGGTGGCACTCAGGCAAGCACAGATGCCGACGCAGAGTCCTCCACGAAGAAGCGAAAGCATAAGAAAGAGGCGACAGCCGCCCAACATCCCTCAAAAGCTGTCTCTTCGGCCGCCACCGCCCGGTCGGCTGTTGACATCGAAATCGACGAATTGCGCATTTCGTGCGCACAGTTGAGAGAATGGGCCCGACAATTGTCGCGGAACGATGCTGTGCCGCTTCTACAAGGCACCGACATGCAGCCGTTTCAGCTTTATCTTGATCCAGACGACTCCCTCAATTATCTAGTCTCCATTGGCGGCGAGTGCTTCTCCGACTTCATGCCTGTGATTGCGATGGGCAAGGCCATCAAAAAGTTTCAGGAGGACGCCATCATTCAGATACGGTTGCTTGGGTCTCTCAATCGCCCCAGAGCGCCAGGTGCTACAAGACCAAATCTTGGTTCTCGAAGACGGACTACGGGAAAAGAAATCATGGCGTATATCATGTCCCGACATCCGCATTTCGACCCTAAGCTCGGGCCGGCTCCGAAGATGCGCGGCTCGGGAGAACAGGAAGATTCCAGCTCCGCTCTTTCAAAGGGAGAGTCTCCCAGTACTAGGAAGCGGAAGTCTCCAGGGAACGACGACAACCTCGGCAATACTAGGGGCCACGATCAAAGCAGGCATTCGGCGAAGAAGGCAAAGGTGAAGAAGAACAGTGTGCTCGAAGAAGAAGAGATCGACACCTCAACTATTCCGGGCGTGGATGCAGTCATGTCGGATGTCGGAGCTACCTCGAGTACATCGGCTGCGTCGCAGCGCAAGACCATTCAAGCCGCCGCGCGTGACATTGGCCAGAGCCCGGCTCATCGAGGCATGAACAGCCACGCCTTACAACAGAGTCCTCCTGAGAAGCGCGGTTCGAGAGATGTGCCACAGGCGGATGAGCCAGTCGATGAATCCTTCACAGAGCCGTCGGTTGATACTATCGATCCTGCAAGCCTACAAAACGCCGAGGGAAGATATGTCTGCCGATGGAAGAATTGTGCCTCCAGTTGCAAAACTCTGCAGGATCTATTCGTAAGATTATACCACTTTCCCAGTCGTTTCCTATCACTAACTCTGGCCCCAGATGCACGCCGCGCAACACGAACTGCCTCATGATAGATGTAGATGGAACAAATGTGGGCTGAAGGGGTTGGACGTCAGAGATGATTTCGTCAGACATCTGTACAGTCATGTGCCCTACCGAGTCTACCGTTGTGACAAATGCGACAACGGCTATGCAATCCCCAGCAGTCTGCGGTCCCACTTTGTAAACTGGCATACAGGATTTGCGCCGCCCAGGTACGACAAAGCTACGCTGGTGCAGATCAGTCCCTCGAAACCTGACCCGAGCATGACGCGACCAAGTAGGTCAAAGGCTGGCGGAGGTTCAGCTGACGGAGGCCTGCCGAGCGCTTCTTCACAGCGAGCTACGGTCGGTCACGCCTCAAGCAGTGGGGAGGAAGAGGAATCCGACAGAGATGAAGATGTCTCAATGACAGATCAAGTGTCGATGGCCGGGAACGACGACGTTCCGATAGCTGGGGAGGGCGCTGCGGACGCGAGTGGTGCTAGCAGCGACCGGAAGGTTATCGACATCTCAGACGATGAAGACAGCACCGGCTCTGACCAGGAGGACTTCATTGGCAGATACCCCGAAGCTGATGGCACCGGCAGCCGGATTGATCACAGTGACAACGCCAGTGAGCATAATGGCTCAGCTGACGGGACAGACCACGGCAGCGACTCGAACAACGATAGTGATTCAGACAGCGTGAGCGATCAGGTCAGTGACGACGGTTCAGCCGCTGGCTCCGCGTCAAGCAGAGACAACACCTCCGACAGCGACAGCGATTTGAGCAAAGACAGTGACTCAAGCTGTGGATCTGATAGGCAGTCGGTCAGATCAGAACACGCGAACGCTGCCGACGACGAGAGCGAGCCACCTCTGGAATCGCTATCGCTTGAGCAACATCTGTTGGGTCCCCACTTGCGCCTGCGCCGCGAGCGTGCAGCTCTCACAAGCGATATCCGGCTCCGGGAGGAGGTCCTTTCTAAGCACCAGCGTACTCTCAATCATGCAGAGACGCTGGATGCACACATCTTCAAGACACAGGAAAGACTATTACGGCTTCCTAAAACAGATCCTTTGAGGCCCGCGGTGGAAGCCAAGTACGAGCGCCAACTGAAGCAGATACCTGTATTCAAACGAGCTCTTCGGAAAACTCCCGCTCTGCTGAGAGATGTCGACGCTAGAATTGCTGCGCAGCCACAGACTGTGCGCACTACACAACTCTTGGTCGACACCCTCCGTCGTGCTCGGGCGAAGAAGCCATTCCCTCCTGAACTGCTGGAGAGGGACAATAAGGGCGGCCCCATTTTCGCACATGAGTTTCAACTACTCTGCGAAGCTGCCAACCGATTGAGAGACGCAAGACGTAATGGCTGGACTGCCGGAACAGCACAAATGTCGCAGCTTACCAACCGGCGCAATCGCCTGGACAATATGTACCATCACATTCGCGATGGCAAAGTCTGCACCGTCGCTGAAGCTCAGTTGCTCAGCGCTCAAGCGGATCACGGTCGCACCTGTGCCGCATTTCGTGGTACGGATGCTGTCGGCGCTGGAGTGGTTGACCCGAGCGTGAGTACTGCTTATGCGGGAGTGCTGCGTGCTCTCAAGAGAGTGGAGGAGCAAGAAGCTGGCAAGGGAGATAGTCAGGACTGGAATGGCAGCCCAGGGACGCGATGATCAGGCTCATAATGGTTACGAGCGAAGTCATCGCCTAAGGCAATAGGCGGACTCTTCACACGAGCACGCCGGGAGGCCTTCACAGATTCCAGGTAGTAGGTGTTGCTACATGTGCAGGCATACCCATTTGTACTTGTAGACAAGGAAGCAAAGCAATCAATGAAGCTCGACGCAAACCGTTGCCAAGACCACACTATCCGTTAATATCACCGGAGCGACTCCCTCAATTTGTCGTGCCGCAAAATCACACACTAAAGTCCTCCATATCACGTGTCTTCTCTATTCACCAGACAACCTCTCAGTCTTTTCCCTCCATTGAGGTTCGACCATCTGGCGGCTACGACTTCTTCTCGGGTGAATGGCCACTTCTCTTTCAAGACTTGACTTGCTAACATCCCGGGCAGCCAATACCTTGACTTTGACTCGAACACCATGGCGAAATACCGCAGCTGGCGGCAACGTCGAAACTGGAGAGACCGGAGAATCCTCTATTTCAAATGGAGCAAGCTGATGCGTCCGTCCGAACTCAAGTCAGACGAGGTGGACCTCCATCAATACGTGAGTAGTTGCCAGAGCATGAGCGTCCCACTGTATCGAGCCGTTGAACTGAGCCATGACTGACACATCCAAGCTAAACCTTAGATGCCTCGCTGAAGTGTTTGAAGAGCCCGAAGTTGATCTCAAGCGACTCGCTAGAAGAGTAAAGAGCTTGAAGTCCTCAGCCAACGTGAGTGAGGGCGACGAGTCGATGAATGCAGCTGCGCGCCGCAGAGCGAAGGCCAGAAAGAAGGCCATCGAAGCACATAAGCAGAAAATGAAGCAATGTCAGGATATCAAGAACGGAGACCTCGAGCACCCACTCGAGACCATTGTCCGACAGGCGCGCAAGAACATAACCAAGATCAAGGGCGGTCTCAAAGAGGGCATAGAGATGGTTCAGGACTACGGTGCCGGTCCGGTGGAGCGTCGAATATGCAAGATGCTGCGCAAGTTCCGTCAAATGGCACAAAAAGACCTTCTCGAAGCTGAGAAGGCCTACAGCCTGAGCAGGGGCAATGTTGACGACCTCAACGATGAGAATGGATGGAGGCCGCAGCAGGAGCTCGCGATCAAAGGCGAACGCTTGATGGATAAGATGCGCGATGCTATCAGTTCGAAAGCCAACGAAGGCAAGGTTGCCTAAGTGCTGAGCTGTACGTGGCTCCGAGTATGCCGACACCGCATTGTACTGAAGGGCGCCCTGGGGGGTCGCCAGATGAAATTGCGAATCGATATGCTCAGATGGGGACAGTCAAGCAAAGGCTCAAGAGGCCAAGCATCCTGAAGCTTGAGACGTGCAGCTGTTGGCTTTCAAAGGCAAGCAGTACAGCAGCATTGGAAGCATGAATAAGACACAGAGGGCATCCGAAAGAATGCAGGCGGTCTACTTAAGCAGAAATTGAAACAGCCCCATTTTCCATTTCGGTTCCCGTCAGAGGTGAATTTAAGCGTCGCAGTGGAGTTCCGAGGGTCGTTAATCAGCACGGCAAGGTTTGCTGAGTAACACGCCAAGATTTCCGCCCCCTCCCCTCGATCGCTTCAAGAGTACGCGAAGACCCTTTCTCTTCAGCTTCTGCTCGCCCGCCTCGTCCACCCATTACGTTGTGCTCATACAACGTGCGAAATGGATGAGAAGGACGTCACCATGATTGACGCGTCGTCGGACGTCCGCTTGACTCCTCCACCACAACCCGCGGCTCCAGCAGTGCCTGAGCATGATGACCATAGTCCTGCCGACAGCGATATAGAAGGCGGCAAACACCATGCCCATCACCATCATCACCCACATCTCCCACATCACCTTCGCAGTCGACACCTCAATTCCTTCATACACCCACATCACGGCAGGCATTGTCACGTCGTGAAGACCCCTGACGAGCTCGAGCGTAAACGCCTTGAGCTTTCCGCCACCTTCTCCCAAGAGCAGTTCGACGTCGTTTTACACGGCAGTCCAGATCACATCGACGCAATCCGTGGCCTTCATGCTCAATCTGAGGCGGAACGTGACGCCCTCCACCGCGACCACGCTGAAGTCGCCAAGCAATTCGAGAACGTTCGAGATCAGCTGGAGCTTCTGGACAACGAACTGCACATGTTGACAGATCATAGCGTAGCTTTGGATGCAAGTTTCGACAAGTTCGGCTACTCTGCTCATCTACGGACGACAGACAAGGACAGTGGCGACACGGCAAGTCTGAGTAGTAGCAACCAGGAGGAGAAGCACAAGGATCGCAGCACAGATCCGCTGAAGTTCTTCAAGCGGCCACAGGTACGCCAGTACTTCCACAAAGGTCTACTGTGGCGGTCGAGTCGACATGGGGAGGTGGAGAGTTTCGAACTGTTCGTGGACCTGGTCTATGTCGGTGTGATCGACATCATCGGTGAGAAGGCGGCGGAAGCGCCGTCTGGATTGGCGTTGTTGCAGTTCGTGATCATCTTCTGTATTGCGTGGAAGATCTGGTCGGACATGACCTACATCATCAACAGCTTCCACATTGGGGACATCTTCCAACGGATCTGCGTGGCTTTCTACCTGATCTGTCTCTTTGGCTTCACGACGAATATTTGGTACAGCTTTCCGGAAGGACACTCGGCTGAGACGGCGCAAGTGGAGGCGGCGGAACCGCACAAACGAGCTGAAGCGGAGGGCGCAATCGAAGGCGCGGCCTCAGATTACCACAACACTTACATCTCTGCCATTGCCTTCTTCGTAGCGCAGCGGGCCTTCGTCGGAATTTGGTATCTCGGCGTCGCGGTCCTCGTACCTATGATCAAGGGAAGCATGGTCTCAAACACTCTAATCATTCTGATCTCGTCCGCACTATGGATCGGATCGATTCACGTGTCGTGGCCTAACCAGCTGGCACTCATCTTCTTGGGCATCGCAATTGACCTTATGGGTGGCATGTTGATTATCGCTTTGTGGCGGCGGATCAAGAATCCAAAGCACTCATTCTGGGCAAGGATGCAAAAGTGGTTCGATTTCGTTCCCGCTATCAACATCGAGCATCGTGTCGAGCGGAACAACGCATTCATCGCACTGGTCTTTGGCTACAGCATCCTCACGATTCTCTACCAGAGCAGTGCGAGCATGGGCATCAACGCCTTCTTTGGGAAGGGCGTTTTGGGCCTGCTACAGGCGTTCTGCTTCAATTGGATCTACTTCGAGATCGACAACTATGGCATCCACGTGCATGCGATCCGGAGGCATTGGGCGACGAGCGCAATTTGGGTGACAGGCCACCTACCATTCATCATGGCGTATATCCTCGCTGCGAGTTCCCTGACAACGCTGGTGCTGGCGCACGACTGTCCCGATGCCGAGCCTGAATGGTTGGGAAGCCACTATGCCGACAGATCGTTGCCTGAGCTCTCGTCTGGAACACGTTGGTTCTATTGTGGCGGCATCGGCATCGCGCTGCTTTTCATGGGCATCATCAGCTTGTCGCATACTCACAAGCGTCTCCAGCATTCTCGTCTCAAGAAGCGGCCAAGGCTGTTCTACCGGTTGATCGCCTCAATTGTCATCATCGTTTTGCCTACAGCTGGCAACCGCCTCAGCTCGCTAGATCTGGTCGCCATCACGTTCTCGATCGTCCTGAGCGTGCTCATCGTCGACCTGTACGGCAATTCTGCACAAGGCACGCCCTTCTGGACGCATGGCTTGTGCCCGAAAGAGCGCAAGCAGACGACATACGTTGCGACGTGCAAACTATCGAGGAGGCGGCGGCGCGAGTTGCAGAAGCGGGTCAAGAAGGGCGAGGATGTGAGTCTGGGTGATGTGCTCAGGCTCCGGGATCGAGCTGGCAGTGAATCTACACTGAACACCTTGAATAGCAGCGAGGGAAGTTTGGGTGGGAAGACGGTGGGCGATGAGGAAAAAGGCGAGCCACGCAGGCGGGCGAAGGAGGTGCACCACGAGGACTGGCATGGTGGGACGTACTGATGGCGGCGTGCCCTCGGGCTGGAAGCTGAGAAAATCTGAGACGTGGCGGATTGACCGGGTTCGAGGATCGCACTGGCCAAGCTAGACCTAAGATTGGAAATGTCATGGCAGGTGGCGGCCGTAGTCAATTACCCGCGAATCACTGACGTCCCCGGCAGTGGTTGTGGTCTCTTCTTTCCGATAGGATCTTGCTCAGTGACGATCGGGCCCAAAAGCAAGGTGAGTGGCATTGCCCAAGCCGGTTGACAATACCGTTGGGTCGTAATTAGTCGCCGGTTGACATAACTAGACCCCGTCATATCCCACGCCGGATGACAATTGAAGAGCGAGATCTCGTGCCGGACGACAAGACCTACTTGTCGCTTTCCCATCCCCCCCAGCATCGCACTCAGGCCTGGACGTAGGACGACCCTGGGTCGAGATGCGCATCAGAGTACGCTGACATGATAGTCCAGATCCGACTATGTAGTGCGTGCTCTGCCGTTTTCTAACGCAACAATGCGTTGGGAAATATACATGCAGTCGTGGCCAGGTGCTATCATCAACCAATGGGAAGCAGCGGAGCTCATCTCGGATCTCTGATTGCATATCTCGGAAGCACTACTTGGACCCAAGTGCATGCACACGTGCAGATCCGTCGTGCAGGTGCCGCACTGACTTCACAGGGGTGAGCTGGTCGATCTGCCGAGACCCTCTCACCGACTCCCATAACCTCGCCTGCTTTGCTGAGGTGGATGTGCTTTTCCGCTCCGGCTCCCACTCGCAAGGACTCCTAAGTCCATTGCAGCTATTCATACCGCAATAACATGTCCGTCAAGTGTGCTCAGTGCGATAAGACCACCGGTGAAGTAGGCCGGCCTCTCAAGCGCTGTGCCAAGTGCCAAACGACGCGCTATTGCAGTCGAGAGTGCCAGAAATCTGATTTCAAGGAACACAAGAAGCAATGCGCCACGTTCGCCGCGGACAATGCTGAGACGTATCCGTCTATCCCAGGCATTCCTGAGGTCCTCAGAACGTGTTAATGGACGGTACCTACAACTACAAAAACCTCGATACGCCGCTTGAAAAGCCTTTTACCGCCCTGACGCAACGCAGGTGGCTTTATGATAGATGCGAGGAGGATGTCTTCAAGTTATTGATAGATACTCATCGGTTCAGGCTTAACGACAACTACACGTTGTAAGTCAGCAGACGAAATCATTACCTTTCGGCTATCGCAGAAAACGCTGACTCAAGTCTCGATCAGTCTTGGTGAAGCGCCCTACTACGTTCTTGGTGATCCCTCCCCAAACCGTGGCGCTACGGAGTTCCGTACTTTCCTCAAGCAAGCCTTCTACCACCCCGACAATAAGGGCCTACTACCATCATGGTTCACCAAAGCCAAGATCAACGAATGTATGGCTTTCGCCCGCAGAACCCCTAGCCATCATTACAACACCATGCCGGAGAAATCTGATATCCTCGACTACTACGGCGACCCCCGCATGCCGATGCAGCTGAGAATGTTCGCTGAGCAGGTGCTGCATAGATCGCCTTATGGCGAGAGTGGTGACGCTATGATGGCATTTCAGGCGAAACTGGAACGGGAGTATTCTCCGGGGAGTGGCAAAGTGGCTAGTATGCTGAATATGGACACGAGTCAGAGTCGGGGAGGCTGATTGGCGTTTCGGGTCCAACGGGCAAATACGAAGGCCCGCCCAGCAGAGCTGCATTGATAGGGAAGCGATGCAGGGTGCACGGCGAATGTATCTGTTGATGAGCTACGAGACTCGAGGCTGTCTTCAGCATGGATATGAAATTAGTTTTAGCCGGAAGATCACCTCCTTGCCAGAGCTACCTCGAATCTATGGTTCCGAATGGCGTCTTAGCTGCCATCTTCGCTACTAATGCTAACGTAAATCATGAAAAGCCACATCGGGCCGCGCTTTTCGCCATACCATAGAATACATATGTTCATGCGCCCGCTATCATATGTCCAAAGAATTAATTTGCGCCGAAAATGGGGCTCCATGTGCGAGCCGCTGAGTAGGGCAGGCCTCCCAGGCTGGCGATGGGCCATCGATGCTCAATCCTGGCCGTCTTTGCTCGAGTCTGATATGCTTCCGTACAGAGGCCTTCCTGAGCATCAATGACGAGACGCTGGGATACTCAGATCTCAGGACTCCGATTCTTAGAGGAATGCTGACGCCGACCATTACGATCCGAAGCAGCTCCACGAATTGAGATGCCTTGGGAGCGCTCTGTAGTGCCGGCTGGTTCCTCGTCGGAGGACAGATCTATTGGCTGCATCCAGGAAGTAGAAGCCGAAGGCTGTTTAGACGTAGCACGTGACCGCTTCTGGGATTGTGACCGCTTGTCAGCCGGCGATGCAGCTCGTCGTTTCAGCCCAGCGGAGGCCACAGGACTGCTCGAATTCGGGCTCGGGCGGGCTTTGGATGTCTTGCTACCCGAGCTTTTCGCTGGAGCTGAAACTGGAGTCGACGTGCTGGATGAGATACGTGATGCAATGGATCCTCTAGGTCCCGTTGGCACGGTCTTGAACTTGAAAGGGTCTGTCGCATCGGTGGCCTCACTAGGAAGGTCCGAGGCGGCCTTTGGCGCTTTAGATGACTCGTCCCGGCCAACCTGGAAACTCTTGAGGAGACCGTCATCCATTGCTTTAAAGTGATCGCTGTGTGTTTTCAGGGTTGCGTTCATCTTCTCGATGGTCTTCAAAATGTCTCCAAGGTCACTTGTTTCTGGTTTGACTTGCACGACTTTGAGTTGATCTTCGAGCACAGTAATCCGCTCGCGCAGATCCGTCCTCTCTTTAATCACTGCTGCCGTCAGGTCTTTGACGCTCTTGCGCAGTCCATCATGCCCCTCAGTGGTCGGACTCGGAGGCTGTTCCTCAGACGAGGAGGCCTTCATATCCTCGATGACTTTAATGCAATCCTGCTTGATCTGTTCGAGTATAGAGGCCTTCAACTCCCGCTGTGAGTCGCTGAGCTCTTTCGTAGTGGCAGTCGCTTCCTGCAAAGACTTCTCGATCGTATCGAGCTGCTCGTCATGCTTGGTTGTCAATTTATCAATGGTGTCGAGAGGAGCTTCAACTTCATTGTGGATCTTCTGGACATCGGACTCAAGGTCCCTGAGACGCTGCACCACTGGCGGGATGCTGTCTTCAGCTACAGTGTTCAGCCTAGTCGACAGAGCTTGATGCTGTAGCTTCTCAGTGTCCAGATCAGCCTTGATTTGTGAAATCTCGACCTGGAGTCCTTCCCGGATCCGATCTGATATCTCCTTTGTATGATTTGGACCATAGCGCTCTTCGAAAGCATTTACTCGTAGAGTCAGAGCGTCCACCCGCGCGGTGTGTTTCCGTTTCCACTCTTCAAGGGCCGGAAGTTCCTGTGCAATTTGACTGAGTTGGCCGAGCTGAGCTTTGATTTCAGCATGATCTTTGTCCATCTTGGACAGCTTCGGAGCGAGCACAATCATTATTTGTTGATAGAGACCCTCTGTCGTGATATTATTGTAGCGCGCACTAAGTGATCGGATGGCGTGGGCATTGGCCTTTGACTCATTCGACAGGTTCTGGAGGTGATTGTCGGTGGCCATTGCCCGGTTGGTCGTTGCGGTGACGAACTTCTGGAATTCCATTTCCAGCTTAGGGCCCGCCTGGGCGGCGACAAGCGACAGCGGTCGTTCTGGAGGCGATGGAAATTGTTGCGGCGCGGTAGGCGTAGCTTTAGCGTCTAGACGACTAACTTGCTTCATAATATCGTTAACTCTCGTGTCCATGCTTTTGACTGTTCCGTTCGTTTCGTAAGCCATCGCAGAGGTCTTCTCGTTGCGGCCATCAAGGCTCTTGATCTGTGCCTCCAAGGTCTGCATTGTACTTCTCAACGATCTCATGTCTTTCTGTATTGCTTCCTGGTCATTGTTGTACGTCTCAATGTAAGAGCTTGGTAGCGATGTAGACTGATCTGTGGGCGAGGGTGTGACAGTTACGGGGCGGGCTTCACGTAGCTCTTTCTTGAATGCGTCCAGCTCAACTCGGAGGTCCGAGGCGGCCTCTGTGGATGTTTGGATCTTGTCAAGTTGCTTGCGCAGATCCGTGGTAAGCTCCGACTGCGAAGCCAGACTTCTCTTGAGCGACTCAATCTCAGAGGCCTGACTCGTACACAGCTGTCGTGTCGCTAATGAAGATCCGCTGGCCTTCGCGACGTTAGCTTTGATGGCATCCATCTCAGAGCGCAGTCGAGCATTGTCATCCTGAATGGCTTGCATCTTTGTAGTGTGATCGGGGAGGCCTTGGAACTGGTTCTGTATGTCAGACTTAAGAGTCTCAAATTGCGCGTTGAAGTCCTCCCTGGCAGACCTGTTCGAAGCTGTAGTGGTCGCATTTGCAATAGCATCATTCACGCCGGCGAGTAACTGTTCAATCATCGCCTCAGCTTGAAAGCGTACAGCAGGCACGAGCGAAGTGGTCTGATCGACAGCCTTTCTGTAGGCATGGTCTGCCGTATGCTCTTCTCGTTTCAGGTGCTTAAGGACAGATGGCACATTTGCTGCACCAGTCTCGGCCTGCTTGCGTCTCTCGATTTTGTCAGCTCGGGCGGCCTTTAGTGCAGTGATCTCGGACTTCTGCTTGCTGTAATTGAAGCCAGCTTCCTGTACCAACAGTAAATGCTCCATGGCCTTCACCTTCCAGGGCGGGCTCTGTAACGGTTCGGACATTTGAACATCTCGGGGTTTGGGCGAGCTCTCGCCCGGATTGTCTGATGGACCATCGACATTTGCAATAGTCGAAGTGTCACCTGTGGCGCTGGGATCTCCTTGGACTGCTGCCGTTGGCCGTCTTCGTGGGTCCGTGGCCTTTTCGGGAGGACGCTGAGGGTGTTGGCAAGTCGGATCCATCACTCTGGTGGCGTGTTGTGACACAGATCGTAGGCGGTGTGACACGGGGGGCTTTATCGGCTTCTGGACATTGTCTCTGTCGACTGACCGGCCGCGAGCTGGTTGCCTGCCGTCTGGACTGGATCGGCGACCTCGATCTTGAGAGAGTTCCACCTGGCTTGCACGTCGTCTGGGGTCCCGATATGCATATGAATCGTAGTCTCTATCGTCACGCCGGTAGTAGTCCCGACCAGGGTGTCGCCGGTCGTCCATCAGAGGCGTTTTGTGTCATCAGGAGTACTCTGATCTGACAAGATACCGGCATGAGTCAAGAGGTCCGTGAAGGTCCACTTTGCGGGGTATCAGACGATGGTGAAGTCGCGTGTCCTTCCAGTGAAGTTGGCACTTGAAGTCTGATCAGTACTGGGGTACCCAGATAGTACAAGAAGTGTCGCTGCCGTGCCGTGAAGACGTCGAGTTCTTCGAGATGGTTCCCACTGCAGGGGCCCGGCGCTTGCTTGCGACAATACTCTCAACCTCTGAATATCACTTCAGGAGTCTGCGAGGGCCTGCAATGCAGATATCAATTACAAGAAGAAAGGCAGCGAGGCAAACACGCTAAGATCAGGCAGTGAATTTCGGCGCTAAATTTCGCGTCTGCCAAGGCCTTCATGCTTCGCGGTGAAGTCTGCTTTGCTTACCGACTACAGACCTCCACTGACTCTAGGAGCACGCTGTGGACTGCTGAGATCGTGCTGGAACCTCGAACTACCATCCACGGGCAGCCAGACCCACCAGCGCCACACGGAAGCCCTCGATTGAGGGGCGCCCTTTGCGCCGTACAAACCTATCGCAATGGCGGCTCCCATAACCACAGTCTCCTCGTCGGAGCTGAGAGGCCTCAACCTCATCGCTGCGCACTCTCACATCCGCGGTCTCGGCGTCGATCTTGCCACTCTCGAAGCGAAACCATCAGCACAAGGTCTTATTGGTCAGGAAAAGGCGCGAAAAGCTGCTGCGGTCATTCTGCAGATGGTCAAGGACGGCAAGATCGCTGGAAGAGCCGTCCTCGTCGCTGGGCCTCCTAGCACGGGCAAGACTGCGATAGCGATGGGCATGTCACAATCATTGGGTCCTGATGTCCCATTCACGATGCTTGCGTCCTCCGAAATATTCTCCCTCGAAATGTCCAAAACCGAAGCCCTTACCCAGGCCTTCCGAAAATCCATCGGCGTCAAGATCAAGGAGGAGAGCGAGATCATTGAGGGCGAAGTAGTCGAAATCCAGATCGATCGAAGTGTGTCGGGCGGCAACAAGCAAGGAAAGCTTACGATCAAGACGACGGACATGGAAACGGTCTACGACATGGGCACCAAGATGATCGATTCCATGACCAAAGAAAAGGTCATGGCAGGAGACATAATCTCCATCGACAAGTCCTCGGGCAAGATCTCGAAACTAGGTCGATCATACGCCAGATCTCGAGATTACGACGCCATGGGCGCAGACACAAAGTTCGTTCAGTGCCCGGAGGGCGAGCTGCAAGTTCGGAAAGAGGTTACACACACAGTCACACTGCACGAGATCGATGTCATCAATTCGAGAACGCAAGGCTTCCTCGCACTTTTCTCGGGAGATACGGGCGAGATCAGAAGTGAGGTCAGAGATCAGATCAACACAAAGGTTGGCGAGTGGAAGGAGGAGGGCAAAGCAGAAATCATTCCTGGGGTCCTGTTCATTGACGAAGTCCACATGCTCGACATCGAGTGCTTTTCGTATATCAACCGCGCACTCGAGGCGGATCTCGCACCAATCGTCATCATGGCGAGCAATCGTGGCCACAGCCAGATTCGAGGGACAACATACAAATCGCCGCATGGGCTGCCCTTAGACTTCTCGATCGAGTCGTCATCATCAGTACGCAGCCATACTCCCAGGAAGAAATCTCACAGATTATCGCCATCCGTGCGCAAGAAGAGGAGGTCGACCTGTCGCCAGATGCATTAGCATTGCTCACGAAGATTGGACAAGAGTCAGGCTTGAGATATGCGAGCAACATCATCACGACATCTACATTGCTCAGTCAGAAACGAAAATCAAAAGAAGTCAGCATAGATGATGTCCAGCGAAGCTACAGATTGTTCTACGATCCTGTGCGATCTACTAAGCTTGTTAACGAGTACGAGAAGCAGTTCATTGGAGAAGATGGCCAGGTCAGCTTCGTCACCAATGGCACGAACGGCACGCATGCGGACGCAATGGATACTGCCTGAGCTGATGTTGACAAAGCTGGGCTTATTCGTCAGCAGACGCTGTAGGCCACCTTGTGCCCAATGCTCAAAAAGCTTTACGCTGCAATCCTGTGGCTGCAACCATGTCGTCGATTCGCCGATCGTACGCTGCCAGAAGGAACCCATCGTCATCGAGCATCAAAGGGCATCGCTGGCTTGATACAGACAATGCTTCTCCGCACCCCCAATTCTATGCAAGCCGGGGTGACAAGTTGTGGGCGTGGCCGTGCGGACAGGTGGTGATCTGACTGTCGGCTCCGAACACGCGTTCGAGGCGGCAGTGCGGACAGGTGATGAGCTGGATATGGGCATCGAGGAAGTATTCGGCAGACAGATCTTGTAGACTGGGTAGAAAGATCGAAGCAGAATGCAGGTATAGCGCCAAGCATGAGTCACTTCCCGAAGTCGTTAATTTTTCATTCACTGCCTCAATTCTCTCTTTAAAATTATGCGCGTCCAATGTCGATCCGATTTCTACTACCTTCGATGCCGCCATTTGCTGCTCGGGGCCCTTGCAGTGATAGCAGAAGACACAATATGCAATGACAATGGCGCCTAGGACGTTCCTGCCGTCTACGCCGCGAAAAGGACTGCCAAGGTTCAAAGGACTCAGTGACGCCTGCCCTAGGACGACAGTACAGTCAAGTAGGCACGACCGCTGCAAGTGCAGCCGCAGGAGAGACTTCTGCCTATAGGCGCTGTTACCAGATTCAACTTATTACAACTCCTCATCACATGTGCTTGAGCTTTCTCTTTTTCACCAGACTCTGCGAAGGATGCGGTTGTTCGCCGGCATCACGACTCATCATTCATCACAATGGAGCTGATGTACTCTCGCATCGAGCCGCTCAAGACGCTGCACGAGACTCGTTCGACTGATGAGTTCGGTGAGTATCCCTGATCTGCTTCTGTGTGCCATCTCACACATCTACAGTGGAAGCATTCGTGGTCGAGATCCCAGCAACATTGGCAAGCAAGGCACTGAGGTGAGTCGCTGGCCCGTAACGGTTGCCGTCTCATCGCTGACTAGGTCAGCATCGTCAAGCCGATTCTGCCGAATGATCGGACCCTTTCCTTCGCTCACCTGCGTCGTGTCTGCACTCTCAACCATCTGCCTGTCGATCTTGCTTGGAGGAGAGACTACGACTCGAACGGCCTTAACACGGTCTTTCTGCTCGTACCGAACTCACCGCTGCTGCCCTGGTACAAAATCTGTGAGACCTTTGCAGAGCACATCCAGATCGAAGGTCTTCCACGCTGCTTCAATGCAGTCGTACCACGCTACGCTCCCTTGACCTCGGAACAAGCCATACTCTGGACTGAACGATACTGGCCCACGCAATTCAATCCGGCTGCCCAGCTGCTTCAAGATGCTCCACCTCTGAACCAACTCCGACGTGTCATTGCCGAGCTCGATACCTCGGCTACGACCCACTTCTTGCAAATTGCCCGTGCTGCCGCCCACGATGCCAAAATCAACGGACTCGGCTGTGGCACCGGTGCTGTCATCGTCAATCCGAAGACCGGACAAATCATGCTGTTGCGGCTGATGCGAGGTGGTGGAGTGACGAGAAGACCGCCCACAACTGCACCGATAAGTCTGGACCTGGCCGGGCAGAGAACCACGCCCTAATGCGTGCTGTTGCAATGGTAGCTAACAAAGAGCTTCGCCGAAGACTGCGTACTGGAGGTCACCGTCGTTTCGCTGCCACTTGCAAGGAGACTCCATCTGGTCAGCCGCTAACCGAAACTGAGAACACGTATGCTGAAGAGTTTGCCAGTCCAGAGTCAGGCATGTCTACGCCGACCTCACCGAAGGAGATGGAAGGTGTGATGGCAAGCATGATGGCCATGGCCGTCACTTCTGTACACCGCAAGAGGAACTCGACTGACCTCACCATGGCGTCGAGCACATCCAGCGGGATGGCGAGTGTCGTTACCAGGGACCGGAAGACAACTTCGACTGAGATGTCTGGCTCTACTCTCGTACGGACAGATTCCAACAGCTCAACCACATCGACCGGCTCCAAGTCTGAAGGATATCTCTGCAGTGGCCTGGATCTGTATCTGACCCATGAGCCTTGCATCTGTTGTGCCATGGCCATGATTCATTCTCGATTCCGAGCTTGCGTCTTCGAGAAGAGGATGCCTGGAAGTGGTGCTCTGACCGCTCGTGATCGGAAGGACAGTCTCGGCTATGGTCTGTTCTGGCGACGTGAGTTGAACTGGCGTGTTATGACATTCCAGCACCTCGAGGAGCATCAACGAGGTCGCCGCAGACGAGACAATCAGAAGTATACTTTCCATGCTTAGAGAGCCACAAATTTTGGCGTCTTGGAAGGAAGGAGCAGTTGGAGGCCGCCCGGGCACTGTGTTACGACCGCAGGTCTACGAAGGCATGACTTACGAGACATTGATGCGTCGTTGGAAGGGATCACTTGTACCATGGCATGGACATTCTGGTATTGCTTAGAAGAGAAGGAATTGATCGCTTGCGGGCACGAGGTATGCCAGCAGGCATCTCTAGGGAGGACTCTGAGCAGATACATCACTACTCTTTAGAACACTGAAGGCATTGATAGGCTGTGGCAGACGCAGAGGCCGCCAGAGATGAAGCTTGATTCTACACAAAACCAGCGGCTGCACTCCACGTACTGCCTCCGGCGGGTCGAAACTCGATAGCCCCATTGAAATAGCCCGCCTCGTTCCACTGCCGCATCGTCCCACCATCGTAAGGGCCGTTGATGTGCCCGCCATCTCGCGCATCCGTCCATCGATATTCCCACATCTTCGTTGCGGTCGCCTCATTCCCGCCCTTGCCATTAGCTTCCTCCTCATGCGCGGGCTCAGGATCCCGCCACGCCTGCCCACCATTCTCTCGCTGGTACTGCCGCATCAGCATTTCGCGCTCGGTATCGTAGATATCGGTCATGCCACGGGTAAGCATTAAATCCGCGGCGGCGGTGAGGGCCTCGACATCAGACTTGCGACGCGTTTCGGCTTCTTCTGCTTTTGCATCGTTTTCGTCGTGGTGGCCATTCGCCTCGCCGTTGTTGTCATCGTCGTGGGAGGCTTGCTGCCTTTTCTGCCACTTCGACTGCTTCTTCGCTTTCGATTTAGTCTTTGACCTTCCCAGCCGAGCCAGCGCCTCCAGTACAGTCTCTCCAACCTCCATTCTCCCAATCAGACTCCCGAGCACATCCGCCGGCGACCGCTGATCGTCCTCCCGGTCTCGCCTACGCCTCTCTTCTTCCCGTTTCTCATGCGCCTCCGCCGCCCGCTTCATGTCCTTCTTGGACGTGCCCTCCAGCCAGCGATCGTGCACCGCGTCCTTATCGGCGGCTTTACGTACGAAGTTGCCGCTCTCGTCAAATGCGCCCTCTTGATTTTCGTCACGCATATTGAACGCGTCGAGTTTTGGTGCATGCCGCGTTTTGGCGCCAGCGCCGAGCTCTTCGTCGATCTCCTCGTCCAGAGCGGCACGACGCTCGTCATCTACCTCGCTTTCATCTGAAGAGCCGTCGCCGTCGGCGTCGTTAAGTTTAGCGGAAGCAGGTAGAACGCCATGCTTGTCCATGTACCGAGCTTCCTCGTCAGTCAGGTGCAGACGCGAGCCTACATGCCCGCCGCCGGTGCTCTGCTTCACCTGGCCCTCGATCTGATCGCCGTCAAGGAAGCGGACGTCTTTCTTCTTGCGCTTGCTCGCCGCATCACCATCCGAGTCATCCGCAAAGTCCTCCTCAAGGTCAGCGAACATATCTGCATCCTCCTCGGCCTTGCTCTTCCGCGCCTGCTTCTCTGCTTTAGCCCGCGCATCGGCTCGCTCGTCAAAGGCTGCTTCGTCGCCGGAGTCGCTGTCGAAGCCGTCGATGTTCACGGCGTTGCGCTTAAGGTGTGGCCGATTGGTGCCCACGACGTCCGCTTCGAGCTCGGCGTTGGCTTCGTCGTCTTCATCATCTTGTTCTTCGGCGAGGGCGGAGGGGTTGCGGAGGGAGAATTTGGGCTTTTTGGTGGGAGGGGCTTCTTTGCCATAGGTGGCAAGGGGCCGTTTCGAGGAGGACGCCATAATGTCGGCTCGAAATATGTGAGGGTGAGGTCCAGCCTGTGATGGAGGTTAGGCTGTGGTGGGATGGTCTGCTTTGGTGAAGCACTGCTTTGGTTTGGTAAACTTTTGGTGAAGTTGCCTTGCATGACGTATGCTTGACGCCTTGAAGGCAACACACATCTTCCTCCTCTCAAGAAGTTCTTGTTACTTCTTTGACATTCTAATATTTCGCTCAATCGCAAAAAGAATCAATCTCGTTCTCAGGAACCAACTACCGTCACCCAATCTATCGTTGTCAACCTTGGAAACGTTTTGAGCGCCATCACGAGAAGATCATGTACGGGTACGGGCGACCGCCGACAGGCGCGTCTCGTCGACGATTCGATGAGTACTACCGATGTTATCCGGTAGCGATGCTGAATGGGCCTGATCGGTCATATGTCAACTACGGAGGCAAAGTCTTCCTGCCGCCATCCGCCCTGCAGAAGCTCACAATGATGCACATCGCCTATCCAATGGTATTTGAGGTCATCAACCAGGACAAGATGACGCACGCCGGTGTGCTGGAGTTTGTGGCAGAGGAGGGACGGATATATCTGCCTTGGTGGGTAAGTACAACATTGGCACATTCGAGAAGCCATTTGATAACTAAATTGAGCAGATGATGAATAGATTGGGCATCAATGTCGGCGACATCATACAAGTGAAGTCCACGGATCTGCCCCCAGGAAACCTCATCAAGCTCAAGCCTCAGTCCACGGCCTTTCTTGACATCAGTGATCCTCGAGTGGTTCTTGAGAACGCCTTCCGTGGCTTCTCATGTCTCACTAAAGGTGATGTCTTCCAGTTCAGCTACAATGACAGTACCTACGACATGCTTGTCGAGGCTGTACAGCCTGAGACAGAGAAGATGGGCATCGTCACCATGGAGACTGATCTCAAAGTCGAGTTCTCTGCTCCGGTCGGCTACGTCGAACCCGAGCGCCAGAGCGGCACATCGACGCCAGCATCGATTGGCAAGAAGGGTGGCCATCTCCACGCCCAAGGCACAATGGCGCAGAGCATCAACTACTCCAGCATCGCACCTGGCTCAACCGAGGCGGCAGCCGGCGCAAGAGCCATGTCATCGAACTTCCTCACTTCAGTCATACGCTCAAGAAAACCGCGAAGACGCCAACACCTAATCCGTCAACGCCAGTGGCGGGCGCGAGTACGAATCAGCCTGGTCCGTCTGTCGTGACTAGATCGGGTCCACCGCCGCTGAGATTGCCGGAAGGGAAGTTGTTCTTTGGGTACGAAATCAAGCCGCTGAAGAAGAAGGGCGAGGACGGCGAGGAGCTGGGGAAGGATGAGAAGAAGCCCTTCTTTCAGGGTCAGGGGCAGACGTTAAGACCGTCAAAGAAGGGGAAGTAGTGCACATCCACACATACAGCCACGTCGCGCCACTCATGTGGTGCCAATATCATTGTGGAAAACAGTACAGTTAGAGGCCGCCTGGTAACTAAACTTCTCTATGGTCACAAGCTATCAACTAGCAACGCTGTTGCATCACTCATCAACTACAGTCTCGGCATTCACTTAGCAGTTTTCTAGACAGAGTCCTCCCCACATTCACAACACAACATCACTTGAAGGCATCCCGACTCATGCAACCAGATAAGTGGGGCGGCCTCTGTCGTGAATGTAGCAATGGCAGACGCTTCGACATCCCCTCGCCGTCGCGAATCGCTCCTTACGGCTGCACTCCGCAACAGTCCTGCCACTGCCGTCTTGCCAAGCGCCATCAGCGACTGGATGGCTTCAAACGCTCTCGCCAAAGTCAAGATCTGCGCCTTGAATACCGCACGTCTCACCGCTCTCCTCATCAAGCCACGCGACCGCAATTCCATTCTTGATCCCGAAATCGCATGGACCTGCTCGAACAAGTTCCCGACACGCTTCAATGCCAACATGATCACCCTTGGCGGACCAGAACCAGACAAGGCATCTGCTCAGACGAAATTGGTGAATCAGCTGATCGACCGTGGCTTGATTGACAACTGGGAAGTTCTTGATAGCTGGGCCACATTGAAGCTGGAGTTATGGGGGCTCACGAAGAAGTTTGAGGGCGAATGGCTCTGGTTGGACGTGAGAGAAGGGTCGACAGCCGGTGGTGTGCATTACACTGGTGAGGACGTACGCAAAGTAGTTGACATGGAGGAACTCGCTGAGTTCGAGGAGGCCTGGTGGAAAAGCAAAGCCGGCATAGCCAACACGGAGACGTGGTATCAGGTGCGCGACGTGGTGGCAAATGCGAAGCGCTTCCGCGATTTTTTGCTTGACGATCAACACATCCAAGTCTGGACCATCCGAGACGAAGAAGCAGTCATCGCAGGCTGTGTCACCTATATCTCAGACGGCGTGGTGAGCATCTCGGATGTGTCCCTTCCGCCGAGGGCTCATCGGGCTGATCGTCTGCGCTTGCGAAAGCAATTTGTCACAATGGCAGCTCGTGGAGGGCTCCCCGTCGTTGGCTGGTCTGATGGACAAGGACTAGCAGACATGAAGGAGTTGGGCTTCCAGTCCGTGGGCAAGATGCAGGTGTGGGAGCGGAAGGCCGCCTAGTGGGTAATACCTGGTGTATTCTTGAAATAAGGCAAAACTGGATATGCATTCAGGAAACCATGTCCAGGAGGACTCTACGAGGATATTCATGAGCTTTTCTGGAACAGTCCTCCATACCAACATCTGACACCAATCCACTTCCTGGATCTGTCACCCAGACTGGCCACATCTCGCTCCTCGACCGCGACCTCCTTGACGTCTCCCAACAACGTCAGCCCATACTTGGACGCCGCAGTCTTGATGTCTTCAACAGAATGCGGATAACTTGCTGGTCGGATCTTCTCATTCGTCTTCGGATCAACGAATCCAGCCTGGCTGATTGCTCCCATGTCATGGTGCATATTGGTAACGAGGAGGACTCCGCCGCGAGAGAGTATTCGCGAAGCTTTCTTGAAGTACAGATCGCATGGAACGTGTTCTAGGACGAGCGTGGAAACAACAAGATCAGCGCCTAGCACTGATTGAGGGAGCTCTTCATCGGAAAGCAAGTCCATAACCTCAAAATTGATCATGCTCTGGCGGTCATTGTTCTTCGCATCTGCAACCTTTCGCTTTGCAATAGCTAGCATCGCCGATGAGGCATCGACTGCAATAATATTCGTCGCACTTTCGCCCACGTCTGAGGCCAGCAAAGCCATAGTAGCCCTGCCTGAGCCGGCACCCAAATCCACCGCTTTCCAAGGACGAGGTCTTCCGCTTAGACACTTGAATGCATCTTCCAGCAGCCGAGGAAGTTCTCTCGAGTCCAGTAGCTGTAGAAAATTTCCATCGTGGTCGTAGTGCTCGGCCCAGAGGTTGTATGCCTCTGTCGTGGGGAGATAGGTTACCTTGCGTTGCCTTTCGGTAGCGCTTTCCATTGTGGCTTAGCTGCCGGTTATGCTACTGTCAGTTTGGCAGGCGCGGCGTGGGGAGACGTCGTAGTATGTAGGGCGGCGAGCGTCGTCTTGCTTCCTGCACCGATCCTCACAGGTGACGGACCAGCGATGTGATGCATCACTCTCTACGAAATGCAGGATGGCGTGGGTAGAGGTGAAAGTATATCACAGGACGCGACTTGGCACGTTGTGAGTCATTACCAGACTACGATAAATGCTAATTCGATTCCTACAGAGACGTCCATTCGTATTCGCATTCGCAAAGCATTATGGGCATATCGAGGCTCAGATCTGTAAAGCGCATCGCTCGCGCCAGCAATGTGATTACTTGCATTTGCCGACTATCACCTACCGGCTCGATCGCTGGAACCAAGTTTCTTCAGCCCGAGCAAAGAACCGCGAGTTGTTCCTCGCCGAGATGACGCCCGAGAAGCGTCTCTTTCTCGTGTCTCGTCCTCAGAATGGGCTTGTCCGTCTGATTTGCCGAAGCACTGCCTTGCTCTCTGCTCGCTCTCCTGAACGCTTCCAGTACTTCATCCTTGCTGGTACCTAAGAGCAGAGCCGACTCTCTTGCTGGAACGCTCTCATCCTCGACCTCTACCTCCTTCTCCAAGTAAAAGCAAAGCAGCTCAATCAGCTCCTTCTTCACTTCCAAGCTGGTCTGTCGTGTTTTGAAAAGGCTTGTGACGACCATCAGTCCATCAAGCTCTTCGAAGACGCGGATGTTGGCAGGCTGATCCATGAGTGCCACAGTGAGTGCTCTGAGTGTCGCGATATGGACTGCCGGGCAGCAGGATGGGTCGAGAAGATCTAGGAACAGCTGATCGGCAACGTGTCAGAATATCGGCAACAGAAAGCGCTTTTAAATGGGTGATCTTCCAAAACTTACATTGATGTTTACCTCTCTCCTCCACAGCTCCCTCGACGGTCGATGTATTAGGAGGCAGCCCACCAGCAATTCCAGACATCCTATCAGTAAGAGGTCGTTCTCTCCACTACTACCCTTCCCCAGTAAACGCTCCAAGCAGCTGATGAGGTGTACACAGACGTTATACTGGAATGAATCCTGCAGGTTGATGAACGCTCGAAAGGCAGGATCCGATGCCAATGATTTGAGAGGCTGTGCTTGAGGCTTGGTTGCTGAGTGATGTGACAGGCAGATTTGACTGAGCAGTCCAGACAATTGCTTGAGCCCTCTTCGGACTTTGTTTGCTGATGTTGAGGTGAGACTGTCGAAGCTGAGGGACAGAAGTGACTCCATGATGGGCACGATGGCGGCGGGAGAGACTTTGCTTTGCTGCCAGTGATGGCTACGCAGACCTCGGTGTTGCAGACACGCAGGCCAGCCGATTCGTGTTTCGTTATACCTGCTTGAGTGGGGCGGTGATGGTGGCAGGCGAAATCGTGGGTAGCCTGCTGCTGCTTGCGATGCGACTTACAAGCTCAAATGCGATCTCCGTTTGCCTGCTTCCTGCGCGCGTCTTTGAATACAGAAATGGTCAGACGTGTGCTGTCTTGCCTAGGTCGCGATGCCCACGGCCAGATTTGGATGCTGGGTTCACGGATATGTTCTCCGACGGTTTCCAGGACGACCGTGACCGGGGACGGGAATCTGCCAAGCCTGGGCACATTCTGGGACCGGAGTACGGGAGTTCTGAAACGCGTGTACACACATATTCTCATTTCGCGCAGATGTCTTTCGGGCGACAGAAGGGCGTGAGGCTTGAGCAGGAAGCAGCAGGCAAGCCAAAGACCACGAATGCGCGTTAATGTGGTCGATGGGGCCAGTCAGAGCTTCCTTCTGGGTGGCATGACACATCATCACAAGCCATCACCCTAATGGAGTCGCCGTCGATGCCTAGTGAACGTCTGATCCGGCGGCTGGAAGCTGCTACTTGACTGCGACCCGAAGAGCCGCGACGATCTTTCTGCGGAGATTCGAATGAACCTCCCCAATCAGGTAGGATGAAAGAGCTGTGCGTGTTACAGGCTCTGCTCTTGTGCAACTTGCGGCGCAAACCGATGCGACGGGATGGAGTCGCCCTCAGAGTCGATTACTCAGAGTGATCGCCAAAACCCCTGTCGTTCCCCGGCTCCTGGGATTTGACGTCCGCTTTCGGCTTGCTCAGAAGAACACTGATTGTTGACAACGAGACGGACTAAGGATGGGAAGTTCCTGATGAAGGCTAACAACAGGCCAGCTATGCGGCACAGTGACTGCTGGTTGACACAACAAGGCCATGGCAGCTTCGGATCATGCTATGTATCTAAGTCGTGGCTCCTCATTCCCACCTTAACGGCTTCAGATACAGGTGAGGCAATCTCGGTGGAGGCAGCCGACGCGCTGAAATGGTTGCGGAATACATCTTACGGTCCTGCGATGTGCCATGGATTCCAGATTGCAGGTAGAAGGAGGAGGACTGCTGTTACAGCTGATGCATTGGATCTACGAGTTGAGCACGGTGAGAAGTCATTATGTCCGCTTCATAGCAGAGGCTCCAAGGTAGGAGTTGCTATAAAGGACCACATGGATGATGTCGAGTTGGAACTTCGAGCAGCACGACAACATTCCTTATAGGCACACTATTTTTCCCTTCCGGCGCACTCGTTTTTAACATTCGTCGCAATCGGTTTCATTTGCAGTCTCACGAGAGACATCTATAGCAACCCGACATGCACTTCACTCTCCTCATCAGCGCTGGTCTGCTGCCAGCTTTGGTCCTTGCAGTTCCGCTCCAAAGCCGCCAGGCAGTTTGCTTTCCCTTCAATTTGGTTTGCTCTGCAGACAAGAAGACTGTGAATGGCCAGTGCGTCGATGGGCGGACATTTCCGGTGTTGAGTTGCAAGAGTCCCGACTGTTTCGGAACTCCACTCAGTAGCGGAGGGAGTGTTGCCGCTTGTGGGTCTGGCGGCAGCACAGTAGTCTTCGATCCCTCTGGCGCAGGCGCCGGCTCTTCTGGCATCGTCGACGTTCCCAAGGGTAGTACCTTTGGCAGTGTCGAGCAGTCCGGCAGCGGCTTCAGCGGAGGCACATCTGGTGTTCTGGCTCGGTCGTGGCGGGAGCACCTTCGGTCAGCATCTCGATTGATCCAGCCTTCACAGCTTCTGCTGCGTCAGTGAAGACGACTACCACCTCAACCATCGTCAAGGCCACATCCATTGCAAAGCCAACAACCACATCTGCCGCAAAGCCAGCCACCACCTCAACGACCACGACTTTGGTGAAGCCCACGACTGCAGCAAAGACGACAACCACCGCACAAAACACGACTACGGCAAAGCTACGTCTGCGACACCTGCGCCGCCGAAGGGTCCTCCCAAGCCGCCCACGTCAGAACATGAAGACGACGACGACGAAGAAGAGGAGGAGGAAGAAGATGACGGGTGTTAATCTGCCAAATTGCAAGCTCACAGCCGCGCCGGCACAACAACTCGGCTTGTCATGCGTCGAACAAATGGTCGAGCAGGTCTCGCTCTGATGAGATATTCAATTCTGGGAAGCAAGTAGCCGTACATACATTAGCAAGATGCAATACACACTCGTTTAGCCATCAAAGAACGCAATTCCGTGAAATGTGATGTTCGTCTTCTTCTCAGCAGATTTGCAGCGCCACATTTGGGCTTCGAAACAAATCCATGTCTGCGATGCCTCGTGTAAGACTCGAAAAGGTGCTTGTGTCTGCATCAAAAGACGTTGGTGGGCGGAAGTGGCCGCAAAATCATCACTCTTGTGATTGGCCGGATGACCACCTTGCGGATCCACTTGACATAGCTGCGAATTGCAGGAGCTCAATGCAAAAAGCTCTCATGCGAACATCATCCCTCTGCTGTCGCTGTACTGACCAAGACTTCTTCTCGCTCGACACACGCGACCACCTGAGGGTCTCCTCCCACTCTCCGAGGATCCCACCGCTGCGCGAGTCGTACCTGGCGTGAGAACATTGGCAGCAATGGCTACTCCCTCCGCGCTCGCCTCGAGAGCTGCGAGGGCTACTCGACCGACACTCCGAACACCGCGGCTACAGACCCGATCAGCGAGCACATTTGCATACGAGACGGGCGAGGCAAGCGGGGTCAAGTTCGCAAGCAGAGAGCTGCCGACCGGCGTCACAACTCTGAGCGTGGTAGCCCGGGCTGGCTCACGCTTTGAACCTCTCCCTGGCTACAGCGATGCGCTGAAGACGTTTGCATTCAAGAGCACCAGCAAGCGGTCAGCGCTGCGGATAACCAGAGAGATCGAGCTGCTTGGCGGTCAAGTTCAGGCCTACAACAGTCGCGAGAACCTGGTACTGAAAGCTAGCTTTCTGCAAGATGACCTTCCGTACTTTGCGGAACTGCTTGCAGAGGTGGTCTCGAAGACAAGATACACAAGTAGGTGCATACCGGCAAAGTCCCGATTCTCCCTCTACGCATCCTACCCCATAACAGCGCACAATTCAAAAGCTCCGCGACGAAAGACTGAGCAGACAATAACTGACATTCAAACAGCGCATGAGCTACAAGAAGAAGTACTCGAGACGATGAAGCTAGAACAGAAGACCCTACTCGCACAGCCTCTCTACCTCGCCCTCAACAGCGTCCACGGCGTGGCTTTCCACAAAGGTCTCGGCTGGCCACAAACACCCACTTCCTCCATCTTCACCAAATACGTCGACGCACCGGGCGTGGCTGACTTCGCCGACGCCGCCTATGCCCGCAGCAACATCGCCGTGGTCGCAAACGGTGCCAAGCACTCCGAGCTCTCGAAATGGGTGAAGGAATTTTTCGAGGAGACATCGAGTGGGAACAGCAACGTCAAGATCCAATCCACACCCTCCAAATTCTATGGTGGCGAAGAACGAATCGGACACAGCTCCGGCAATGCCCTCATCCTCGCCTTCCCTGGTTCCGCTGCTTTCACCTCGGGCTCGGCTTACAAGCCCGAAGTTGCTGTCCTCGCAGCCCTTCTCGGAGGCGACTCTGCCATCAAGTGGTCGCCTGGCTTCTCGATCCTGTCGAATGCCGCTGCTGCGACCCCAGGCGCCAAAGTCGTGACCAACCATGCAGCCTACAGCGATGCGGGTCTACTGTACGTAACCCTCACGGGCAAAGCCAGCGACATCGCGACCGCAGGCAAGAACGTAGTGGAGGCAATCAAGAAGGTTGCGAATGGAGACGTCAGTGATGAGGTTATCAAGAAGGCGGTGGCGAGTGCGCGGTTCAGTGCACTTGAGGGCGGCGAGCAGGTCGATGCGGGCATTGAGGCCACAGGCAATGGTTTGATTGTGGGCGGCAAGGCGTTCCAGATAAGTGAATTGGCAAAGGGTTTCGAAGGCGTGTCGAAAGCAAAGGTTGTTGAGGTGAGTACAATGCCTTGTCCTGCTGGTATTAGGTTGTATGATTTGCTAACACGCGATCCTTCGAACAGGCTGCGAAAGCACTCACGAGCCAGAAAGCCGCGGTTTCGGCTGTGGGAGATCTGTATCAACTGCCATACGCTGAGGATCTCGGGTTGAAGGTGTAAGTTGCGAAGCATGGTGGCAGAGTCCTCGGCAACGGATATGTGACGGTGACGGTGTGCGGCTTGACCGGGTCTCGATTCATTCTCGCCACCCCATGACGCCGAGACGAGCTTGAATGTGGACGGACAAGTGAAACGTTCAGATGTCGACCGAATGAAGAGGATGGACACAGAGAGTGGTGCGCTTGTACATAAGCTGCGAAGGTATGCAAGTGCTCTTGCGGACTTGTTCCTGCGAGGATGCCTCAACTGGCGGCTCGGACCGGGCTTTGTCGTTGGCAGGGCATGGTGTAGAAAACTTAGAGACAGCACAGAGCAGGGTGGAAAATTCTGAAGCTTTCACAAATCAAAGATTATCACTTCGGCTGCGCTCTGCGAGTGCTGCTTATGTCAAGACTGAAGCAACAAGCACGAGAGCTACTGAAGGATGCATTCGTCTGGACGAAGACATGCATCAAGGGGCGCATATGTGTACCACAGCCATGCCAAGGTCTCGCATCGCTCTTTTCCCTTTTCGGTTCTGTCCGTGCTTTATATATGCTGAAGCCAATGCCACATTGAAACCCGTCTGTGAAAAGGAGCACTTCTGCACCAACTTTCATCAATTTGCCCGAATCAGCCATCCCGATAATCCTCATCATCACTCGGTTCATCATCCAGAAAGTCCTTCTCAGTTAACTGCGTCTCTGCTGGCCGCTGGTCACTCATGCTAATCGCCACAACCGAGCACCGTCCATGTATGAAGCCCTCCCCGCCGTCGCTGATGTCTGCTTCGCTTCGCTGCTCCAGCTGACGCCGGCTTGCTGTACGAAGAAGGTCTTCGTTCTGAGATTGGCGGTCAAGGACTGCTTCTCGGAGCCGGCCGGAGCGGCGGCCTTGAGAGCTGGTTTTGGCGTCGGAGTCACTGGTGGCCGTAGCGGCGTCGGATGAGGAAATCTGCGGGCGAAGAGCGGGTGGACTGGCGATGTTCCGTGGTGGGGAGGTGTCGAGGAAGACTCGCTCGATTTTGCTGATCCATTTGTTGCGGAGCGCGGCTCGTTCACGCCAGCTGCCGTCACGAATGATGGCTTTGATGGAGACATGACGCAGTGAATCAAATTGGGGAGCCATGTCGACAAGGCTTTGGAAGAATTGCTCGGCTTCGGACAGGTTGATTTGGCGTAGCTCCTTGATGGCTATGCTGACGAGCGAGGCAGGCCAGGTGGGACTGCCACTTGGAAGAGCATCTTCGAAGAGGGGGTGGACTTCGTTGTAGGCTGAAGGATCGCTGTAGGACAGATCAAGGGTGAGGTGGCGCAGGCGCGGAGTCCAGTGAGCGAGGTAAGTGAGAAAGTCTAGTGACATACTCTGGTTGTGTTTGAGTGTGAGACTGGTGAGGTGCGCGCCGTGGGAGATCAAGAAGGCGCTCAAGTACTCCGCGAGGAAGGTGATGTTGTAGGCTATCTCCAAGGACGTGAGCGTCGGCGGCAGAAGTGGCGTAGTGACCTCGTCCAGAAGTGTGCATGAAAGTATTGAGAGCGACTTGAGGTTGGGCAGTGCTGTTATCGACGTCGAGAAGAGTTGTTGGGCCATGGGTAGCTCGGGAGACTTGTCCTCGAAGGAGAAGTTGAGGAGGGTGAGAGACTCAATTTGGGAGAAGCAGGCGCGAGTATGGGCAGCTGACATGATTCGTAACACCTCGATCGGGCTGGACAGTCGTCCATTCCACTCGAAGGCCTTTAAGCGCACGTTGGCCTCATCAAATTTATCGAAGAGCTCCACGGGATATGTCCATTTCTTCTTCTTCATGATGAACTGACTCCATGAGAATCTGGCGGCATTGTCGTCGTTGTTGAAGAGTCTGATCTGCTCCAGGTTTGGCACACAGTCGAGCAAATCGAGTAAGTCGATGGCGTTTTTGCCCACCAGAAGTTCCGAAACTTCGATGTCGAGCCGCTTGATTCTGTTCCTCGGCTTCTCATTCTGGCGGAGAAGGGCTAGAAAGCTCTTTGCTCTCCAGAGCGGATACAATGGTGGAGCGGCAAGCAAGGCACCCGTGGCAGCATCTTGAAAAGATCTAGACAGTCTCCCGATAGCGCACAGCCATTCTACTGAGCCAGTGGAGCGGCCCCTGTCTTCGTAGAATGGATATGCGGCATGGCGCAGAATAATGATCAGAGCCTCGTAGGGAAGATTCTGCCACTGAGGAATCTTGCCTGATGGAGGAAGAGGAAAGGCGATCGCTTTCTCAGGTTGGAGGAGGTTCAGAGGATTCGGCTTCCGCTTCTTCCAGGGCGCAGATATCGAGTCTTTTGCACTTCGAGTAGCATATTTGCGCTTAGTCGGTCTCCGCCTCTTCGGCTTTGAGGGCAACGTAGCCTGCTGGGCAAATCGAGTGCGTATGAGGCTTGACCGCCGCCCTGGCTCTGGTCGGGAGACCAGAGGTTCTTCCAGCGAACTCTCATCACTGGCTTCGCGATACGACTGAGGTCGACGCTGAGATCGGGACGGTCTGTCATCGCGAGAAGGGGCATAGTCGAGATCGTTATCCGAATCCTCCGCATAGAGAACTCTTCGGGTGTGGCGTAAACGCGTTGGCGATGTCGAAGCCATGACGGAGTGGTCGGAGCGGCTTCAGTGAGAGACTACAGCGCAAGTGCGCAAGCGAACGTTGTTGATAAACACAGTCCTCGACAGTTGAATATATTTGTTTGTCGAATCGCAATGCATGCGTGAAGGGGAATACACTTTAGAGAAGTGACGTATGTAATGAGAGTGGGGGCCAGAATATCTGTAAACACTGTGGACGTTTACTTCGGCAGATCTTCAACTTCGTCACTTCACCAAACACATCCAACTTCGCGATTGTTGTCCTGTCTGGTGACAGAAATGGCTGATGACTGCCGTCTGTTCTCGGACAACGGATGAGTCGACGGCCCGCCATGCCGAGAGCACCTCGACGCGGTCCTGCGGGGGGAGGTGAGATCGCAACTGCAGCAACCCCCACTAGGCCGGGGAACAATCAGATCACCGCCGCGATCCCCCCCTTCATGCTGGACACGCCTCCTCACGCTCCATTCGCGCATGAACCCAGCTACAACCCTGGTCCGTCGATCGTTCCCAGTCACAACGGCACGCAACGAGATGAGGATCAAGGGGAAGGATCCCAAGCATCGACGCATGCGTTGTCAGTGGCCTCAGAAGCGCAAGAACAGGCAGAACAGTCGTATCTAGAGTCCATCCAGCAGGAGGCAGAGGATTCAAAAGTACTGGCCGGTCTACGCGACATATCCTCACTAGCGACCTGGACACTATCCTCCGCCAAACCAGGCTGCGCTCTCGCCCAACTACGCAGTCCGAACACGAATCTCTTCTGGCAAAGCGATGGACCACAGCCTCATACACTCACGCTGCATTTCTTCAAGCTGGTAGCGATCGTGAAGATGCGCGTTTACCTCGACTTCGATCTGGACGAAAGCTACACCCCAACCAAGATCAAGTTCTTTGCCGGCATGAGCGAGGGTGGATTGGTAGAGTTTGGGGAGTGGACAGTACAAGATG
Organism: Cyphellophora attinorum; assembly: GCF_001299255.1. NCBI lineage: Eukaryota > Fungi > Ascomycota > Eurotiomycetes > Chaetothyriales > Cyphellophoraceae > Cyphellophora > Cyphellophora attinorum. The sequence goes on along the minus strand of NW_017253257.1, from coordinate 7,220 downwards.
TCATGGATCCGGAGACCGGCGAGATGCGTCCGCACGTGGAGATCGTCAAGGGCTGGATTGAGGTTGATCTGAAGGGCGTCGGTGGCAGGGAGAAGCGCTATTTTGAGGTTGCGGATGAGGAACAAATGGATTCGAAGGAGAATGCGGGTGCTACAGACGTCTCAAGGCCAGGGGATGTCCTGAAGGCGATGGTAGTGCAGGTTCGAATCTGCGAGAATCACCAAAATGGAAAGGACACGCATGTAAGAGGCTTTCAAGTATTTTCCAAGGACGACACCGTCACCAGGGAAGCCGTCAAACCTAGACTGAAGAAGAAGCAGAACAAGACCACGGATGCTGATGATGGAGAAGACTTTGTCGGCATCAAGCTGGCAGACTGGATGAGGGATCCTGAGATTCGATAAAGCACGCTACGATGACGATTATCAATATCAATCGCCCAAATTTTGGGCGAAGTCGCCTTTCGTGTGACAAGACTTAGGTAGTCAACCTCATGGCAAACGCTTCACAAGTGCACGGTTCACCATGCGACTTCCACCTTACACACAGCTCCACCTCTCAACACGTACTCATGGCGCAAACTCACCACAGCACGACGATTGCCTGTCAGATGTAATCCTCGATGCATCACCGACATGACTCCTCTCAACAATAGTTTGAACGGCAATCTGCGTCTTGTGTGGTGGTCGCTGCTCGCAGTCGTTGCTATTAATCTCGTTCTGAAGCGGCTTCGAGGTTCATCTCTCACCTTTTCCGACTTCGCACTACTGACTTTCTCTATAGATCAAGACCCTTCAAAATGTCAGGTTCTGCTGACCCGTGGCCGCTGGTCCCACGACTTATCCTCCTCCACTACATATCTCGAGTGGCATCCCGCTGGATGTATGAAGCCTAGTTACGACACTCATGCGAATGCTCAAGCCATATCGAGATGTCTTTCGACAGATGTCATATTTGTTGGCGACTCGTCGGTTCGACAACTTCTTCCTCCTACGTTCGGATCACACCAGCCGTGGTCCCCATCGCCCAATGCTTCAGACCATCATTTTGACAACCACAGACATTCCAATATTTCCATTCGAACGGAGCACGGCATGACAGAATTTATTTGGGATCCCTATCTCAACAACACTCGACTCGCAGGTCTTCGAAACACAAAGGCGAACGGCTCAACGGATCACGGCTACGAGGTTGCCCAAGAACATGAGCCTCGAGCACCCAGATTCATCATCATTGGCGGTGGCCTTTGGCATGCACGCTATCTCACTACTAGCAATAACAGCATGAGCGCCGAAGACGTTTCGCCTATCTATTCCTCCTACCTCAGGCGCTTCCTCGAGTCCCGTCACAACGCCACCGAGACAGAGATCGTTCCAGTCTTCTTGCCTATCCAGCCGTACCATCCCTGGCTCGACCAAGAGCGCCGAAAGTTCTTCGCTCCGTCCCGAATCAAAAGAATGAACAACGTCTTGCGTGATGTATCCGAGGAATATCAACTCAATGTGTTCTGGGCAAGCACCAAGATGACTACCGGTTCAGCGGCGTTCCAAGCAGATGGCCTGCACCTCAAACCTTTCGTGGCCAAGAAGGAGCTCGAAGTTCTCTCGACGCGTCTCTGTCCGAGAATGCAAGATCACACCTGCTGCTCAAAATCCGCAGACACCGCACAGGGCCAAGTCCTCATCCTTTTCGCAGCCATCGCGACAGTCACCGGGTCATGCCTTCACAGATCTGCTGCTGCTCGAGCGCTTGCAGTCATGGCCGCCACGCTCATCTACTGCTTCTGCGCTGACAGGACAATGCTCTTCGAGAGAGTCAACAAGCTGGTCGATCCCCAATTATTCATATTCTTCTGCTTCTTCGCGCTTGGCGCTGGCATCATGACCACATCCATATGTTCCGCTGACGAGAGTCTCTGCCGCGAGCAGACTCAAGAATGGAAAGGCTGGATGCAGATCGTCATCCTTCTCTACCACTACTTTGGCATGTCTCGCATCGTCTGGGCCTACCGAACAGTCCGAGTGCTTGTCGCGGCATACTTCTTCCTCACAGGCTATGGTCACGCAACATACTTCATTCGCACCAGAGACTTCTCCATGCGCAGAGTCGCCGCAGTTCTGTTGCGGACGAACCTTCTCAGTTGCATACTCCCGTTCATCATGGACACGTATTATCAGTTCTACTACTTTCCACTACTGACATCCATTTGGGTCTTGATCACTTGGGCCACAGTCCCATTAGAACTCAACTGGTACAGCAGCCTTCGGGTGGTCTACTCAGCAGGCGCGACAACGATAGCCTATGCGCGGTCAGATCGTTTCTTCCGCTTGCTGTCACGCATGGGCATGATGGAGATTGACGTCAGGGAGTTCAAGTTCCGCTTCGGCCTGGACTTGTACGCTGCGTACGCCGGCATGCTGTTAGCCATGCTAATAGCCTTGCGTCCAGATCTATTCACCATCCAGAACCGCATCACGCAAGTCATTTCCTGGACAGCAACACTTCTCGCCACGGCTGTCTATCTTTCTCACGCCACAAATGCCGACAAAGAGACCTTCAACGCCACCCACCGTTACACCTCCATTATCCCTATCCTCAGCTACGTCTTCGTCCGCAATGCCTTTGCCGCGTGGCGTAGCCGCTATAGCCGCTTTTTCGCCTGGTTCGGACGGCACTCACTCGAGACTTTCGTCCTCCAGTACCACATCTGGCTTGCTGCAGATACCCACGGAATTCTGCATCTCGGTCTGATCGATCGCAACTATACCGAGGAAAGTACGAGAGGAAGCTGGCGGTTCTGGGTTGAGGTAGTCTTGGTCACGGCTTGCTTTCTGTGGATCTGCTCAGCCGTTGGTCGGGCGACGGGCGTAATCGTGAAATGCATCATGGGAGGCCCGCAGAGTGAAGATGGCTCGTATGAGAAGAGTGATGAGCTGATCAGCCATCAGCATTCGGCTTTTGCGCCAGTCAGGGCGAATTGGTGCCCGCTTTTGCTAACGTGGATCGCGATGTCGCCAGACCACCAGATGCGATGGCGGGTTCTGGCGATTGTGCTCGTACTTTACATGCTGAATGTGTTCTGGCCGTGGTGGCCGTAGTCGACCAACCTATGTAGCTTACAGCGGACGGGGCCTCCGCAAGGCATGCAGACGTCCACGAATCAAGTCCCAAGCAGATCTACCTACATGTGACCAACCGGTCTCTCCACGTCCATGTGCCTGGATTCATAAGGCAGTGACATTTGCGAAAGATTGCTACCGGCCTCAATTCCGCACCATCCTAGAAGAATTTTGCGCTTTTCGCTCCAGGTTCTCCGCATTTGACTCCAAAATTCAAACGCTTGCCTCATCCACCATGCTAACATCGTCATCGACCCAGGGACGACAGTGCGGACGTACGGACATTAGCGCTGGCTCCGTAGTGAACGTATTCAATCAAAGCTTTTCACAAGGCATGCGAGCTTTCAAGTTTGCTTGCCCCATCATGGCGGCCACAGAAAGTGTACTGAATGTGAGGGAACATGCTGGACGAGGTCGTACGATATAGCAGCAGAAATTCACGCACTGGGAAACGAAGCGCGGACAAGAACGGTTTGAAACCAGAGAAAAGCGCCGACAGCCGCCACCCAGTTGGCCTACCCCGGCTAACTCATCGACAAGAATATGCCATCATCATCAGAGAAGTCCGCCATCAACGAGGACTACAACGTCGACCATGGACGATCAGAGAAAATTGCCCTCCCATCTTCGCCACAAGCGGCCATCCCACCACAATCATCACCACACGAAAGACCTGCTGAACTTGACGAATCCCCACCACCGGATGGAGGTTATGGGTGGGTATGCTGCCTCGCCGTGACGGGCATAAATGGCTTCATCTGGGGTAACCTGGCGTCATACGGTGTCTACCTTTCCTATTACCTTACCAACTCTGGGCGCTACGGTGGCACTCCCATAGCATACGCTTTCATCGGCGGTGCCAACTTCGCTGCCGCCATGCTGATCGCGCCGCTGACCAACATCCTTATTCGACGCTATGGTACGAAGTTCCCAATGTATCTAGGCATCCTCCTATGGCTCGCGGGCTGGATCGCCGCTTCCTACTCCCACAAATACTGGCAATTTTTTCTTTCGCAAGGCATCCTCGTCGGACTGGGCGCTGGGCTAAACTGGTTGCCAGCTGCGCCTATCCTCCCTCAATGGTTTTCCCGCAAGCGTAGCTTGGCTCAGGGACTAGCGAGCTCTGGGAGCGGGACAATTGGTGTGATCTATGCCGTCGCAACGACACCTATGATTGAGAACCTCGGCCTTGGCTGGAGTCTGCGGATCACGGGAATCACGAGCACGGCGGTCCTACTTGCATGTACTTGGGTACTGAAGGATCGGAATGTGAGCACCAAGGCGGACGTGAGGCCATTCGACGTCAGGCTGTTGCGAGACAAAGGCGTGTGGTTATTGAGCGGTTACACATTCTTTGGTACCCTGGGATACATGGTCGTGATCTCAAGCTTTTCGGCTTTTGCTGGTGAGTTCGGATTCTTACTATCGCGAATGAGATGTATACACGACGTCCTCTCAGCGGCGCCGGTGCCCTGTCGTGCCGACGCACCGTTTTTCCTCCCACTTCACCGTCTTCCGAATGCTGACAGCTGATATCTTTCACGACGAAAGTCGCACTAGGCTACACACAAACCCAGGGTGGGAACGCCATCGCAATTCTCAACGCCGGTACCGCACTAGGCCGCCCCTTGATTGGCATTCTCAGCGATAGAGTCGGAAGGATCACCACTGCGTGTGGTATTACGGCTTTCAACGCACTACTCGCTTTTGCATTCTGGATCCCGGTCACCACCTATGCGCCGCTCTTGGTGCTGGCGATCATCTATGGAGGAACGTGCGGTGTCTTCTGGGCGGTGAGTCCACTTTTCAGCAAAGCACATCCATTCGTGATGGTCGTGTGTTCCCCGTTCCGCTTTCTGGTGGGGCTGCATCGGCAGTCCGTTGTTGCCTCTACTGCTGACACTCGATGCGAGACTGCCTCACGCCTCTTCACTTTCCTGCTGCATATCGTACTGCATTACCTCCGTTCTTCCACATGCACGTGCCCATCCTTCCACTCTCATCAGAACTTTCTCTCACAAGCTCACAGTCCCGTCCACGATTTCTTTGTGGTTGCTAATCTCACGCATTCCTACAGACGATTGCCCCACTCTCCGCCGAAGTCGTCCCTCTCTCGCAGATCGCCTCTCTCCTGTGCCTCCAGTGGCTGACCGTGTCAATGCCCTCACTCGTATCGCAAGCCATAGCGCTGGAGATTCGTCAGCCATTGAGACCGGGTCCCGGAGGCGGAAGGTGGGTATTTGTCTATCCACAGGTGTACACCGGGATCACGTACACAATCGCCGCCCTGTTTCTGCTGGAGTTGAGAAGGCAGAAAGTTGGGCTTTGGGCTTGGGAGCGGCATGCGGCTGTGAGAGAGGTCGTGAAGAAGGATGAGGAAGAGAGAGCAGCGGTTGGCCAGAGGCACGCAATGAGCTCGACACACGCTGTCGAAGGCGCTAAATGAGCGTGTTCGAACATTGTATACCTGGGACAACGAGCAGGCTGTGTCCCATTACTCCAGGCATCTGGAACTTCCTGATATGGCTCAGGGCATTGTGATCCCCAAGACGACAATGGCACTCTTTCATCGATTCCGGTCCCTGCATGCAGCACCTCCGAGGCTGCGACAAACGACTGAAAGTGCAGTGATGTCTCCCATCCTCTACGCGAACGACCAATCCCAAGACAGCGAAGCGAGAGTGCCATGATCAACAGTTGGTGTTGCCGTCGGCGCAAAAGAGCAAATGAGGTCCAATCACGCTATTGAAGGCAGCACACAGGCAGCGATGTACCACTGCGGCAGTTGTAGAAGGCAGCATGCTGGTATCGTATATCGAGTCCGCAAGCATCACTTGCGGCGTCTGTCAGAACATGGACGAACGACGAGACGTAGCGGTTGACTTGCAATCAACACGCCATGAAAGCAATCGACCTACGCTGACCGCGACAATCGAAAGAAGCACCGTGCATTTATGGCAGAGACCAATTTCCTTGCCACACCGGAAAGATCTTCCTGCTTCCCAATACGGTGACTCGACAAATCTGTCCAGCAAGGTGTGTCCGGTGGTCGTCGGCTACTGAGCTGCTTGCCGCAAATGCGGGCGCCTTTCTTCCAACGAAACAACCTAGCCGTCAGCATGTTGGGAGAGGAATTGACTGGACTGTCATGACCTTCCTATGTGTGACAATGGGCCATGCAGGTCTGCTGAGCTATGGAACAAGTGCATCGGCTTCGACTCTTCCGGTCGGCCTTGTTGAGGCGTGTGCAAAGCGTGCACAGACTTCGGCGCGCCAGAGAATACAGTGGCAAAAGACGCCAAGAATACGTCTGACTACTAGTTCTCGAGTCAGGAGAGACAGCGAAGCGAAGCAGAGGTCTTCCATCGATGGGCTCTTCGTTGTATATTGGCACTCTTGGTGGAAGTGCTCCAGCGTCGGAAAGCGCGACAGATCTCGCGTACGACGACAACGAGCCGGCCGCTCTCTTTCTCTTCTGACAGCCTATAGATTGGCTTGCTCAATGTTCTGTGACAGATTCAGCAGTCAATACCCCGAACAAACTGGCTCTCATGATCAACTCGGCGGGCGACTGCAAATCAGCGAATCAAGGAGAGCACAGATATCAAGGGAACAAGTACCGCGAGCACGACTGCACCCATGCATGCTCGTGCTGGTGTTTACTGCTTTCTACTGCAGAAGGAGACCGTTTACGCACAACGGGCTCAGCAGTCAAGGCAACGGCGAACATGTCTGGCACGCTCGAGAGCACGATGGGGTTGGCAAAGTTGGCGTCTGTGCTGTACAAATGAGAGGCTCCACGGGATCCAGCGTCATGGGGACCTCTTGACGGCGGTGCGTGCGGGAGAGCTTGAAGGATGGGTTTGGGATCGAAAATGTAGCCAAGATCCACCTGACGCGGAGGGCATGATGCGTTCTGCCCGATCCTCACTAGTCGTGTAGGCCTCGTAGGAGCAGGTAGGCAATACTAGGCGGACACGAGAGCAAGTTTCAGGTCGGTAATAGGCGCTCCAGCCCCTAAACAGGTCCCCGTAGGGGTGCTCGGCCCCTGGAGTTGGTCGACTACTCTGTCGAATATATATGTCCGCCTGGCTCTCCTCC